>NC_057882.1:16253900-16563300 GCF_019740435.1 Gambusia affinis
CCTCAAAGTCTTACTCTTTTCACCACAGAATAAATCTGTTTTATTTTCGAGTTTTTGACTGTGTAATTGTAATGCAGCTTCCTTAAGGTCATTCCAAGGACACAGTTACACATCTCGAACTCTAAATATCCACTGACGGTTGCAATAAAGGCAAAAATATTTCTACGTTTGATGAATTTAAGTTGAAAGTAATCTTTTGATCTTATCAGCTTATTTTGTCTGACCAGAAGTAGTAACAATGTAATTGTCAGTAGTTTTAAGAATGGGTTTGATTGGTGTGCTGCCAATAAAGATATTTTTTTATTGAGAAGTCTATAAATAATTTTTAGCCTGTCCTTTTTGTCATGTTTGAATTCTTTTTTCCAAAATTTATGCATTGTTTTGTTTTTTTTCTCTCTTTTTCTAGTCCTATCAGAAACAAATAAACCTTAATCGGTCACAAAAACATCTCATTTTCCCATAAAAAGGTGCTTTAAGTTAGTGCTACAAATCTGTTGAAGGGAAGTGAAAATATCACAACCTGCTCATTTGGTCCAAACACTGAGGAGAAAAATGTTTGTTGTTGTGTTTGGGAGTACAAAAAGGAAAATTGTTCGTCGTTTGTTTGCTTCAGCTTATGATTTATAAAACATGGTGAAACAAGGTGTTTTCTTAGCTAGAAGACTTTATGTTCACAAACAACACCTTCTTTGTGGTCTGACTGCTAACTCACTGTTTGAGTTATCTGTCACTGCCACGTCATAAACTGTGTTGTTGACCATTAGCATTGATTTCATTTCAAAACGTTTCATCGTCCCGGGTCAAAAGCGTTTCAGTTGAAACTGAAACGGCTCTCTGCCTCCACTTCTGTGAATCTAACCCACTTTTCCTGCATAGGAAAGTTTTGTCTATAAAGAACATTTTGTCTCAGACGTTGCAGTTACATGCTACACATCATCGCCCATTTATATTGCTTCTTTTTAGAGGTGCTTTTTTCCCAGGGCTGGAGGTGACGTGTATTTTAAAATCAATTTCCTGCATTGAAAAGCAATGGAAAGGTGGATTTTACATGTATTTATAATTCATACATTTAGAGCTTTTAGGGGATTTTGTATCTAAAACTTAAACCTTCACCAACCTCATTTATATAAGATCAAGTAAATGATGACATTTGCACATTAGTTTTATTACTTATGTCAGAAACACGCAGGAAAATGTTACGCACCGAGATGGTCACAAAAACAAGTAGAGCCTTATGCTGGTTTTAAGCCTGTCTGATGGCAGATTGCTCTGTTTATTGGTGTATCTGGGAGCTTATTATTGTTGCTGAGCGAACCTCCGTGTCTGATTTTCATGTCTTCTAAAAACCCCATGGTTTGTTTCTTTTGGTTCAGGTCCGGAATCTGACTCTGGCCTTCCAGGCTGCCGAGAGCATTGGCATCAAAACATCTCTGGTGAGCGGAGCTGCAGCACACACACACACACACACACACACACACACACACACACACACACACACACACACACACACACACGCACACACACACACACACACACACACACTCTTAGATTCTTTACAAATTGGAAATACTACACTTCGATTTTCTTAGATTTTTATAGCAATAAGCTGTACAACTTTAATTTACCCAAAGGACGTTTTTCCCCAAACTTGTGAAGATTTTCCATTACTTTCTGCCGATCTTAAATCCATATTTCTGTTGCCTCGGTTGTAATGAGAAAAATAACTCATTGAATAACCCTTGCAATTTGGGGCGTGCTGTGGTGGCGTAGGGGACAGCGCAACCCACATTTGGAGGCCTTGAGTCCTCGACGCGACCGTCGCGGGTTTGATTCCCGGACCTGACTGACATTTGTCGCATGTCTTCCCCCCTCACCTTCCCCCTTTCCTGTCAGCCTACTGTCATATAAGGGACACTAGAGCCCACAAAAGACCCCCTGAAGGGGGGAAAAAAAAAAAAAACTCTTGCAATTTGTAAATGCATGAGTAATAGTCAACTACGCTACTCTGTTTACACTTGAAGAGGGCTCCTAGTGTGTTTTGTGTAAGCAAAGTCAGGTTCAAGTTTACTCCACAGTGAGCTTGAACCAACATTTCTGCAGAACACGGCTCAGTCATGGATGTTACTGTAAAACTGAAAACCTGTTTGTTTATGTTAACTGTTGCTCAGTATCAACCTGCGGACATAAAAGTTTCAGATTCTTCTTGTGCGCCATTATTCCCTTCATGCTTAACATACTTTTAATCGACTCAGCATCATGGATGCTTTTTATAACTCATAAAAAGAGCGCAGAATAAAAACATCTTACTGTAAACAAGTAGCAAAATGTGCTAATTCCAGTTTTTAACTCTTATTTTAAAACTGAGAATTATGTTTAAATTTACTGCTGGTCTTTCCTCTTCAGGGAGTAATTATTGAAAAGACATTGAGTGAACACTGGGTCATGGCCAAACATCCACTTTGTTCTCAGATCCAGTGATGAACTTCTGAAATTACATTTGCATTATTGACAGTCCAAACTTATTTAAGCATCACTCAATCACCTCCAGATGTCATCTGAGTCAATATGACTCCAAGAGCTACGAGGAACAAAAACGTGTGACTTTGGTGCAGCGCTTATCAGTAGCTTTGTTTAAAAAAATAAAAGACAGGTGTGAAATTTGTGAATGAATTGTAATTTTTACAGATTTGTTGGGTACCAAGCAGGCTTCATTCTGTCAGGAGGAAATGAAAAGTTTTCAATTTGACTTGGTTTTCTGAGCGTCATTAAGGCTTAGAATTGGAAATGGTAACAAAATGTGGGCTTTTACCTTACTAACGACGTTAAATGCTAAGTTTTTTTTGCTAGCTTTACTTAAGGAATGTGGATTAATAATCTCTCATTCAAGATCTAAAACAATCAGAACTGCACTTGAGAAGATGGATTTGATTGCTTCGTTGATCCGTCCGGGTCACGTTTACAGCTTCCTACATTCTTCTTGTGATTGGATCAGGCAGGACTCTTATCAGCAGTAAATGACAACACTAAACCGCTAACGTGTGTATTGGAATGAGCTGCCAATCACAAGATAATTGATGTTCCTGTTGGACTTTCGATGGGGGCCGGATCTGGACGTGACGGGGGCTGGATTGGAATCTGACAGGAGCCGGGTCTGGACGTGACAGGGGCTGGATTGGAATCTGACAGGGGCCGGGTCTAGACGTGACAGGGGCCGGGTCTGGACGTGTCTGGACGTGACGGGGGCTGGATTGGAATCTGACAGGGGCCGGGTCTAGACGTGACGGGTGACGGGGGCCAGATCTGGACGTGACGGGGGCCAGATCTGGACGTGTCCGGACGTGACAGGGGCCGGGTCTGGATGTGACAGGGGCCGGGTCTGGATGTGACGGGGGCTGGGTCTGGACGTGTCGGGGGCTGGGTCTGGACGTGTCGGGGGCCGGGTCTGGACGTGTCGGGGGCCGGGTCTGGACGTGACTGGTGACGGGGGCCAGATCTGGACGTGTCCGGACGTGACGGGGGCCGGGTCTGGACGTGACGGGGGCCGGGTCTGGCAGGGTCTGGACGAGACGGGGGCCGGGTCTGGACGTGACGGGGGCCGGGTCTGGACGTGACTGGTGACGGGGGCCAGATCTGGACGTGTCCGGACGTGACAGGGGCCGGGTCTGGACGTGACGGGGGCCGGGTCTGGACGTGACGGGGGCCGGGTCTGGACGTGACTGGTGACGGGGGCCAGATCTGGACGTGTCCGGACGTGTGAGGGCAGGTCTGGACGTGGAGGGGCCGGGTCTGGCAGGGTCTGGACGAGGCAGGGGCGGGTCTGGGCGTGGCCGGGGCAGGTCTGGGCGTGACTGGTGACGGGGCCAGATCTGGGCGTGTCGGGCGTGTGGGGGCGGGTCTGGAGCGTGTGAGGCGGGTCTGGCGTCTGGACGTGACTCATAATGTCATCACCTACAGTTGTGACCAAATTTTTCCAATATTCCTCTTCTGACTGGAAATAACATTAAAGTTCTGGAACCTGAATCCAACAGAGAATGTGTGGCGGCATCTAAAGATTAGCATCCGTGTTTAAACAACCCAAAAGCAGAACTCCATAATCCTTCGTAACTGAAAACATGCTCGCTGATGTCCGGCTTGGAAGGTCCTGCTGTTCAATGTCCTCAGAAACCCAACAAACTGTTCTTGACTTTGGAGAATCAGGTTAATGTTTCATTAATGTGGTTTTAGATTTTGGCACAAATCAGCCAAAAGAGGTAGGCAACACATCACCAATCCTCTGAATAAATGTATTTCTAAATTTGTAATTGGCGTTTCATTTTCACTGGACGCTGTCCAAAGATGTCAAAGTTACTTATTACTTTATTTTTAAAAATATATATTAATAGTAATCTTCAGAGAAAAAAGAAGCCATTTTTCACACAATATGTCTTCAAACTCTCAAAGTTCTGTGGGTTCCTTCTGTGAACTCTGACCTTTAGTTCCATGTTCTGTAGAATTTAGATCCAGTGATTGACTGGATCGTTGTACCAGCTTTTTTTTTTTTTTTTTTTCTTTCTGTGAAACCATTTCAGAGTTTTATTGGTTTGGAATCGCTGCCTTGCTAAAACATTCAACGTGTTTAATCTTCATTGTCATGGCGACAGCAGATTTGTCTGTTCGTCCTTTATCGTCCACCAGAGCCGAATTGTCCACACCTCCAAAATTGTGGACAATTGTGGACAAAAAAAAAGCCTGTTGATAGGCTGGTTTATTCCGGTGCCAGACAGTTTCTTTGACAGCCGAACAAGGTGAGTTTTAAGGCCTCTAAAGAGTTTATTTTTTTTATAGTTTAGACTTTATTGTCCAAATGTTTCCCAGCAAGTTTCCTCTTAAACGTGATTTTTCTTCAACAGTGGAGTCTTGCGTGGTCATTCCAAGTTATCAGTGGTTTGGATTCTTTGTACATTTGAACTGGACTGGTGAGAATTTGATGACCTTTGACCTTTAGAAATTTCACAGAGAAAACTGGTGATGTGTTCAATAGTTTCCCGGTTTCAGCTCCATAATAACAAGCTTTAGTGGAAGAAATCAACTCGATAGCCAAGTTAGTGAAATGCCACCTGCAATAAAAACACAATTTGAACCTAATTTTGCACTTGTATGTACAAGTAAATATTTTCTGCTCTTTCAGAGCTCGCCAACATGAGCAGGCAAACAGTCTGAGAGCTGAGGTTGGATGTGACTGTTTCCTGTTCTATGAAATGAGCAACACACCAATAAAAGCAAAAACTCCATCACACTCCCACAGCCTTTGTTTGCAAGCACTCTACTTTGCATGTTTTTTCATCCCTGCATCAGCAACACACACGCCCACACACACAGTGAGTAGAGACTCATTAAAGTTTAACATTCCAGTCCAGGACAATCATTATTAGAAAAAAAAAAATCTAAATTTAAAGTAATTGCTTTGTTTGTGGAAATTCTGTGTTTGGAACATGCTTGCCTGCTTCATTAACGGACCAAAATAGTACCTGCAAGAAATGGAAAAAAAAAATAAAAATGATAATAGTAAGTATGTTGAGATCAGCATCAGACGTCGACCCTAAAACTCCCAGCGGAAATCTTTTGTCCTGATGTGGCTTTTAAAACTCCAAATCTGGAAGTTTGTCTTACCCCAATAACTGCATTTAGATCAAAGATCATGCTTTGGTTTCTCATAATTCTCTATTTCGCGTTTGTGGTCGGATTTGACTGAATTGTTCCCATGTCCACAACATAGACCCTCTGTCTCCCTCCCATCCTGACTCTCTTTCTCTCTGCTGGTGAACTTTGAACCCCATTGTTTTTCCTGCTTTCTTACTTTGAGCACATCCCAGAAATGAATTCCTCAGGTTTTGTTTTTTAGGTGGCGATCTCACAGAGGCAGTTACAGAAACATGAGTCAGCAGAGAAATCTTTCTTTTTTTGGTTTTTCAGATTCAACCCATGTTGGCATAAAAAAAAGATAAAACATTTAACAAATCAACTTTCTGAGTCGGAGGAATTCGGGGGAACACTCCTGCGAGCTTTACGAGCGTTTTCTGCAGAAGATGGGTTCTTTTAATTTCTCGGTAGACATGTTGAAGTTCAGCAGGTTTGGACTCCATCATTTTCAGGTCCCTCCAGAGACGTTCTGCTGCGTCCAAATCCAAACTTTGTTGAACTAATTTACGGTTTTCTGCATAATTTCCCAAAAGCCTTTGCCTGTGTGTGTGTGTGTGTGTGTGTGTGTGTGTGTGTGTGTGTTCAGTTCATTGTTTTTGTTGTACTGCGATCCCTTCACCTGCAGTCACAGCTTATTAAACCTGGAAATGTAGCGTTGAGTCACCAGTCTCTTTTCAGTGTCACCGTTTATTCTCCATTCCAGGATTACAAAAATGCAGGAAGCATCTAGAAATGTTTTTCCCTCTCCTTCTTTCCGTCTGTCCTGAATAATTCCCTCAGCATGATGCTGCCATCACCATTTTAAACTGTTGAGATGCTATTAGGATATAAGCCTCTGGGTTTCCACTGCATACTCTGCTCATTCAACGGATTTATTAAGGCATCGTTGGAAAACTCCCAGTTTGTTTTTAGTGATAAATGGCCTCTTGGAAGTGTTTTTTTTTTAAACACGTAAGAAATGTAAAAATAGAAAGAGTCTAAAAATATTTTTCTCCTTGTGCTCCATTCAGTGAAATGTTTCATGACAACACATCAAATATTTTAGAGGAATGGAAGAGAACAACAAACCTGCTCATTTCATTTAAGTGTATCTACCAGTGATTTTAAATAAGTGTTTTCTGTCTGTGCTTGTGTTCAGTTTGACTTTTGTTGAATTTTGGGAAAACGAGCCGCGGTGCTCCTGAGTCTAATATCCTCTTTAACATTCTTGAGAAGTGTCCAGCAATGATTGCATGCAGTAACTAATCAAATATCCGGTATGAAAAACAAATAAATGTTTGAAAACTGCATAAGTTCTCCTTATTGGCTTTCAAACTCTCACACTGGTTTTAAAATCTTCTTTGGAACCGACTTCAGACTGACGATCCAGTGAAAACTTATCCTCCAGCCAGAATCATAACTAAAGAAGTTTATTACAAATCATGTTTATTTTTAAATTTTTGTCTGTCCTTACTGATGGGGAATAAATGAGAATGAAAAGATGGGTGGACGGATTGGGGGACTTGTCTTCCCAATCCGTCCAATAGTAGATGAATGATGGATATTCATCTGCTGTGATGAATGTCCATCATACTAGAGATGGGCATTCATCGTATTGTTTATCATTTATCGTAATAAATTAAATTTTGATTTATCGTTGTCATTAGAAATTCCAATTAATGTTTGAAACCCCCAAAACTGTCCATACTGTCAGGAATGTCAGCTTAAATATTTGTTTTTTCGCTGTTCATTCAATGAAAGCAGCAATAAATATAAACACGTGAAAATCTGACTAAATGCAGTTACAATCTGCTGCCTAGTGATATAAATCACACTTCATGTGACTGGTGTCCTAAAGAAGTGTTTTTAAATGTTGACATTTCCTTCACTTTCCAAACCAGGTTTTGCCATCTGATAATGTGTTATGGCAATATTAAGAAAAAAGAATCATAAATAAAATTACAAGAAAAAGTCATGAGAATAAAATCAAAACACACGAATGAAATCACAATGAGAAGAAAGTAGTAATATTGCCGCATTACGAGAATAAAGTCAGAATTTTATGACTTTATTCTTGTAATATCACTTCATAATTAATTTCTTAATGTTCTCAGTGAGGCCCTAACACTCCGTCGTATTCCCTTTACCGTCAACATCATCTTAATCCCATGTCACTTCCGCTGTTTCCGTTCCAAACAGGACATTGAGGAGTTGATGAAGACCGACAGGCCCGACTGGCAGAGCGTCATGCAGTACGTCTCCCAGATCTACAAATACTTTGAGACCTGATGCATCAGGGAGGCGGACGGGACGACCAGGCGGACGGGGCGACTCTTCTGTCCCGTCTCCATGTGGGACGCTCTCCTTCCAGACCGGCTGAAGGGCACCGGCTGACCGGCGCTCATCAGAAACCCAAGAAGTTTCTGACCTCTACAGTCAGAAGTGCGACCAAAAAAAGGAGAGGCGCTGCAGCCGCCAAAATGGATTTCTCACAAGAAGTGTCGGCTGAGCACTACATTCACAGATGAACTAATACTGATCCAGAGTCACTCTGACGTCTTGTAGCAGTTTTACGGCACAGCTGAGATTTTTTTATTTTTATTTTACAGTTTAGGGAAAAAAAAAACTGTTGTTGATGTCTTCCATCATCCCCTCCATGCTGCTGACACGTTTTTAAAAGGCAGTGTTAAAACCACTCTGCTCCGTTTACAAATCAAATGCTCCCGACAGACTCCGCTTTGTTCTCTTTTTGTTACCACAACACAACTCCGGCGGGACCATCCACCACACCGAGGAGCTTCTGTAGCGATATGATAATGGCAACACATTCACCTCTATGATTAGATCAGTCCCTGAAGTTAAGGAATAACTAACTGCTGCCGTCGCACTGCACAGGTTTTCCACGTTTCCCATAAAAAAAATTAAAAAAAAACCAAGTGAAGCATCTGTATTAGGCTGCATGCCACGTTGAAATACGGACGATCCAGCTTTTGACACGCTTCAATTTGCAGACGCCGGTTTTCTTTTTTTATATAAAGTTGTATTTATTTATTTACAAAAGTTGCTTATTGACAAGTGACACAATGGAGAGAAACAGAAGATGTTCTCTGGTGATGGATATGTCTCCATGGTAATTTTAGGTTAATAAAGAATTATCTTGAATTTATTTTTTACTCGTCATCAGTGTGTCTGCTCTCACTTGTCATGTTTTGACACGTCCAGCCTCTGTGTTTATGCTTTAACCATACTGCTGTGTTGCTCCGTGGGTGATAAATTGCTTTCCCATTGGGCCCATTGCAACCCAGTGCCAGGACTGGAAAAACATTGAAGTCAGTGGGAACACTTAGCAGGGCTACCAACTTTTTTTTTTTTACAGTACACTTCCTGTTGTTTAGTGTAACACATTTCTGTGGCTGCAGGTTTGATCCATGTGACAACATCGTCTTCAAGGACTGGAAATGTACCGGAAAACCTGACTAACGTTATTGATAGATGCACTTCTGGCCTTGTTTTCATCAAACATCCAATAGCATGAAAAAAAAAATCAAAATTGAAAGTATTTTCTTCTTTTAAAAGGGCATGTGTCGTGTAAAATCAAATTCCATCAATTCCTTTATTCTTTCATGCATCTTTGAGAAGTTCTTCAGTCTCCCGTGGCAACCATTCAGCTGTGTAAGACGCCTGGCTGGACCTAGCTCCGCCTTCAAGGTGCGGCTCCTCGATAGAGCTGCAGTTTCTAAGCTTCCCAGTTTCCACCTCGCGGAGCAGTCCTCCCCTACAACTCCCCCCAGTCGGCTCCTTCAGACTAGCCAGAAGCAATTAGTAAACACCCGGTGGAACTGCACATCTGCTGAGCTCGTTATCAAAAGCATTTATTTACTTCACGCTTCACAAAGGCCTCATTTTGCCTATCAAATAACTCAAAGTTAAAGGAGCACGGATATTTTATTTTACTTTGCTTCCTTGCAAGGTAGAAACCAAACAGTGCCGCTCGTTTCTGGAGGAAACAAAACATGGTAACACTTTATTTGAAGGGGTGTGAATAAGACTGACATGACACAACACGACTTCATAAAGGTTTATAACTGTTGTCATTGTTCGGTAAATAATTGTATCTCTTTCGAACATTATAGAAGTATAAAATCCCACACATGAACAAGGATTGTAGAAGACAAATATTTTTGTACCACAGATATTAAATAAACAAACAAAAAAAAGCACACAAAACATTTAAGAAAGACATAAAAAATAAGGACTTTTAATGCAAAGTTGCATTAGAAGTTCATTAAAGTGTCATTATTTACGGAATCGGACTTCATGACATAATTATTCATGAAGACTCCTTCGTGCTCATCCCATCATGTCCTGTCAGTCTTATACACATCGCTATTGAAATAAAGTCTTACCCACAAGTTTGGAGTTGAACTTCTCTCGCATGAGTGCTTGATGGAAACCAGTGGTATCGACTTTAGGTTGCGTGGTTGTTCTCGCGCGCACACAGGTCAGAGATTACGTGTCTGGAAATCCACGTGGAAACAGTGGTTGAATGCCGCTTTAACAGACTCGTAATTACGCACAGCGTGGCACCGGCGCTCTCCTGGGACTTCTCCCTTTTTAAAAGTACTTTTTAACTGCTTGTGTGAGCGTGTGTGTCGGGGCGTGGCTCCTGTGTGAAAGTGATCCTCCTCCCTCCTCGCCCTCTCTCGCTTTCTTCTCTGCATGAAAACCTCTGTGTGAGGGAAGTTGTGTGACACACTGTTGCCAACACCGCCGGACATACAGATGCTGCTCGGTCGCTCCTCTGCTTGTGTGAGGACATCCAGAAGCGATGCGTGATCTCATTAAGGTAAGTCACACAGATAGTCGGGTTTTGGGTTTTTTTTGGTCAAGTTTCCACCAACCATCTCGTCTAAAAGTGCCCTCCTCACTTCGCAGCAGATGGCACCTCCTGCAGCCACTTGTGGAGTATTGCTGGATTACAGCACACAGACTTGTTGCCTTCTCTGGGACTAGAGGCGTCGCGGATGACCGTCACTGATGTAACCCACCTGCAGATTTCAGGCCGGACGCACTCTACTGAGATGAATGCACTATACATCGCTATTGAAGCAGTGATCGCTGTCCTCTCCATATGCGGCAACGTGCTGGTGTGCTGGGCTGTGGCGATCAACAGCACGCTGAAGAACGCCACCTTCTACTTTCTGGTGTCTCTGGCTGTGGCTGACATCCTAGTCGGCTGCCTCGCCATCCCCTTCGCCATAATCATCAGCGTCGGCTTGTGCCTGAACTTTTACGGCTGCCTCTTCCTCGCCTGTTTCGTCTTGGTACTCACTCAGAGCTCCATCTTCAGCCTGCTGGCCATCGCGATTGACAGATATCTGGCGGTGAAGATCCCACTGAGGTGAGTCCGCGCTTTGTCACTGACGGGGATTTTATTCTGGCAAACATAAGCAGGGAAAGCTCATAACTTGGACTGAATTCCCGAACTCCCAGAGGTGGTATTATGGATCTCTGCCCTAGGCGTCATCGTACGAGGGGGACAACATAACATAATAAAAATGATCTGCGTTTGAGCCGGAACTCGTTTTCTCTTCATTTCTTTCTATCTAATGAAGGGTTGTTGGGGATTTTAATAAAACATGGCATAACAATGAAGCTAGCTGATGAAGCAGATGTTTGCTTAGTTTAAGGATTGCTTTGAATAGATCAGATCGTCTCTTTACTTCAAACTCTAAGATTCTAAAAATAATTTTACTTTACACCAAGCAGAGATTCTTAAAAATAATTCCAGTTTTATAAAACCGTCGTTTTATCTCTTCAGGAAGGGTTTGATTTGTATTTATGAGGGAAAAAATGTAAGGCTTTTTTTCTTCCTTCTCTCTTTCAAAATTTTGTCAAAACGTCTTTGTGTATTCTCATTACAGTATGCAGGATAAAGCCACAGCCTACATTCTCCTACTTGTCTTTTGCCGCTGAAAATCAATTGTGGTTAAAATATGAGTTGGACCAGGGCACGACTGATATATCATAACAAGATGACTAATAATATCCTGTAAACTGTCACAGAGGCGGATGGTATTTTTTATGCTTTTTAAACAAATGCGATTTACTTTAAAGTATTTAAAGCGTTTTTACATTTTACATAGTTTATAAAATGACAGGTTTCATGTATAGTAATAACATGTTTAAAGGAAATAAAGTATGATGAAATATGACGGCTTGTATTAAACTAAGTACATATATTTATCACTGGGAGTAATGTTGCGCAATTAGAGATGCACCAATCAATCAGCCTGATCATTTTTAACTTTGATTCGTAACTGGAGCCCAATATTTTACAAGCGCAAAGATCTGATGTGTTTATAAAAGGATTTTCGCCACGTGCACTTTGAGTTTAATGATTTATTTAATGTTAATGAATGTTTAATGAAGAGTTTAGGTTTGGTGGCGATCTTGTAATAACTTGTAATGCTGCTGGCGAGGAGTGAGCAGCATATTTCTTTTCTATTTTAGTCTTAAGCATGATTTAAAAAAAGCAGAAATGGGATTAGTTGAGGGCAGACTCCACATGTCAGAGATCATTAAAAAAACAAACAAGGGCGTGCCGTGGTGGGGAAGGGAGTAGCGTGACCCATGTTGGTTGGAGGCCTTGAGTCCTCGACGCGGCCGTCGTAGGTTCGATTCCCGGTCCCGGCGATATTCGTTGCATGTTTTCCCCCCGTTCCTGTCAGCCTACTTTCATATAAGGGACACAAAAAACCCCCTGG
This sequence comes from Gambusia affinis, assembly GCF_019740435.1. Taxonomy (NCBI): domain Eukaryota; kingdom Metazoa; phylum Chordata; class Actinopteri; order Cyprinodontiformes; family Poeciliidae; genus Gambusia; species Gambusia affinis. Next base: position 16,266,326 of record NC_057882.1, read on the forward strand.
AGGGGTAAAAAAACAACATGAATCATTATCAGCCGGATTGTTGGATCTGTACTGATAAAACATTAAAAACTTTATTAGCTTGTTGAGAAGAAATTAAAGTTATATCGTATTACTTTTTTCAAAATTTAGATTTGCTATTTTTAATTTGATCACCAATAATTGACAGTGATTAGATCTGAGTTGTTTTCGCTTGTCGACGTTAAATCTTCTGCTTCTTCATTCCCTATACATCTTTATTTACTCCTCAGCAACAAACCAAACTCCCCTTTCTCCTTTAAGGTTGAGGGTTAAGGAGTGAAATGAGTTTCAGCCTCAATCCCACCAAGCAGTGCTCTAATTAATCACATCATGATGATCATTTATCTGCAGCATTGCAGCTTCAGCTGAGAGCCACTCGCCTGTTTAATCACATTTGTTAAAAATGCAGGAGAAGCAGAAGCATGCAGATCTCCACTCACGCCATCTTCATATGAGATGAATGGTTTTTGTCTTCAGAGAGACGCACAGAGCAGAATCAGATCAGGGTTCTTCTGAATCCCCTATGAAGCTTATTACCTCATATAAGCTTGGAGTGATAATTGCATTATTGCACTCTGGGTTTATCCAGCCAGTCCTTTGAAATTCATCAAGTGCCAGGATGAAGAAAGTCTTCTTACTTCCTTACATATTTGATTTAAATTTGATGGTAAAGCAACAGAAATCCAACAGGTTGACATCTGAGTAACAATCATTGATTTTTTTTTTTTGCTAACTTTTTTTACATCACATGTTGTGATGGTTGGTAGGAAAAGGTTTTACTTTGGAAGCGTTTGGCATTTGAACTCAGCAATTTAATACATATTCTGTGAGTGAATTAAATGCCAAACGTACAGTGGAGCATCAATTATTGTAATTGCCAGTAATCAAAATTTGCCAATTTTTGCCGTGATTCGCATTGACAGATAAGTTGAATGCATAAAAACCAGCATATGTTTAGATCTAGTTGAGAAAATTCAGATGAAACGCAGAGGAAGCTTGCTTTTATGCATAAACAGGGATCAAACTGAGTAAATTAAAACCCAGGTTCAGCTGAATGTATTTGTCTGAGGAAGCCACAAAAGACAGTCAGAAATCAGTATTAGTGCAGCATTACACCAGTACAGCTAAACGTTGGTCCAACATAAATGCTGCTTTTAAATTTCACACCAAATGGGTTCATGGTAAACTCCAGGCTGAGTTTGAAATAAACATCCTTGGATTTCAGCAGGTGGTATTTCTTTCTTTATTTATTTATTTATTTATTTATTTATTTTTAGCTTTAAGTCACTGATTACTGTAAAGGTGTGTTAACACGTTGGTTTAGCTTTATCCTACACTGTGATTTTCTGTAAAAGTTGACACATAAGGGAGCTCTTGAGTCCTGGTAGAGATTTAACTTTAGGACACATCAGTTGCTGCTTAGCACGGTTCCTGAGCTCATCCCGTGTTTTCCGCTAATCTGTTTCCAACGCTGCGCTGCCCGAGGGCTCAGAGACCAAAACCATTCACGGTTGATTTCCGTGCTTTTCTGCTCCACACCGACGCCTGGCTGCTTTTTCTTTGTGTTCTGTTGACGGACACAAAGACGGAACAATAAAAACACAAACTCTTAGAAAATCATCGCAAACAAAAGTTTCCCCCAAGCAGTAATGTAGACGTGAATTCATCTTAATGCTTCTGATTCATCAATTAACTCTGCTTTGATAAATGTCCCATCAGGTGGGACATTTATCATGTTAAAACATGTTGTTTTGTTGGAACAAAACATGGTTCCAACAACCATGTTTTGTTGGAACATGGTTCCAACAAAATTAGCAGTAAATGTATTTTATTCTGATAAAATAAAAGAACAATATTTAGCAATATTTAAAACTAATAAGTGTCCCATTTCTTTTCTTTTTTTGTCTTTAAAAAAAAAAAAATTTTTTAGAAAAGGCTGAATTTACTGACATGTATTGTTTGCACTTACCAAAAACAAACAAAAAAATAAAACAGGGTTGAGTGATCAGAGACAAAAGGCAAAGCCTCTGGATCGATACTTGCCACTGAGTGTCAGAGCTGATAGCAGAGGCCAGTGAGCTGCACTCTGTCGGCGTGTGTGTGTGTGTGTGTGTTCTCGTGAAAACAGAAACAGACAGATCGAGCCGCCAGCAGGGACAGCGTGGTGCTGCTTGATATTTCCGTGAATTGAGGAGCAGCAGCTTTGTGATCAGATGGGAAGCGTCTGTCTGCAGGTGGTGTTGTTTTTTGGGCCGTGTCAGCGAGCTGCCGGCTCTCTCGGCGCGTTGTGGGGGCCGTTCGTGCCGTGTCGGATCCGCTGTCATTTCCATTACGCTCAAAAACCCCGGCAAGAAAGGACAGTCTGACACAAACTCTGGATGAAAGTTTCCTGCCACCGAGCGAGCGGCTTGTAAAGTCCCCCATTTGTACGTCTATTTCTGACCCACAGAGCAAAAGCTGAAGCTTGTCGCTTCCCCCCATGCAGAAAAGACTGACTGTTGTTACTCTGAGAGCACAAAAACACTCGAAGAATCCTGCAGAAATGTTCTCATTCTGAAAAGTTTTGCTTTGTGGGCACTGAGGAGTCCCGACAAGTTTGCTTTGTTTTTAATCAAACAATTTTTTTAATGGTTATTTTAGTAATCGATTAATCTGTCGATTAATTGTCAGAATAATTTTTTTAAAAGGCACATTTTGCAGATTTTTCATTTAACCACTTAAGTATTTTTAAAAATAAATTTTTAAATAAGGAAATTAATTTCTTATTGCCTAAAATGCAAAAACATCACATTCCTGAACCGGGTGACGCTAAAGCTATTTTCTTGAGGAGTTTTGCCTAAAAAATATTTACAGTCAAGGGAGTTTTTACATTAAATGTAAAATATTTTTGTACAGTTTTGGCTAAACTACTTGCTCTGAAAATGCTTATTTTATTTTCACCAAAAAGCATTTTTTTCTGTATATCCCAGTTAAAAATTAATCAATTACTAAATTAGTTGGCGATTGTGTCAATAATAGGTTAATCGTGATTAATCCGATAAGTTGTTTCAACACTTCAAATTTTTATATCGAAGATGAACAAAAACCTGTTGTAAAGTTATGATTTTATTTGTTAGGGGAAAATATATCCAAAGCAACTTATTAGAAATATACCGACCCACCTGTTCAATCGTAACTTGAATCTTATCAATCTTTTGGTTTTGGTTTTAAAGAAGTCGAGTTTTTCTGACAACGTGACTGAAAGAGCTAAAATAAAAACTACCAACACATCAATGCCAGCATTGGTCATTTTATGAAAAATAAACCAAAACAGATGAGACAGCAATGTCATGTGGAGCTCTGTCTGGTTTAGAGCAACACGAAGGCAAAAACCTGGAGATTTTTGCACATACTGAACTTGTTCATGCCTGTTCATGGCAATACGCTTTCATGCGTCTGTCTCCACCACAGCCATCACTATCAAAACATTAAAGTAGTTACAGATTAAACAACAACAGTGTGATGGATACCGTGACATGAAGACAACTTTTCTTGCTTTCTTTGACTCTGAACTCTACGGTTTCTATGCAAGGTGTAAGAATGAAAGTGACATAAGGTGGCATTGAAATGTCTAACCTGGAAATGTTGTGGAGTGACCCGACGGCTGCAGTATGCAGCTTTTACAAGAATATGTATCTTTTTGCATATTTGTTCAAACTCTCACTACGTCCTGACAGTATGAGACAGATGATCTGTGAAAAAAAATCAACTTCCTCCCAGTGCTATTATTGCCATCTGCAGAAATGCTCTGTCCCCAAACAAAAACAACCAACCGGAGGCAGGAGGAGAGTTTTAGCGCTGTCAATCACACATGTGTATGCGGTACTGGCTGGGTTTGATTGTTTTTTTATGGTTTTATTGGCGCTAGCGGCCTTTATTTGAGAGTGGTCAGAGAGGAAAGTAGGTAATGAGAGAGGGGGAAGACATGCAGCAAAGGTCTCCAGGCTGGGACTCAAACCTGTGACGTCCTCTTTGAGGAATAAAGCCTCCATATGTGGGCGGTGCTTTGGCCCTGTGCCACCACAGCACCCCTCTGGTTGGTTGTTCTTGACCAAGCATTGTATTTCTGCAGATGGCGGTAGGACCACAGCAAGAGGGTTAGAGGAGGTCGATTTTGTTGTTTTATTTCCAATGCAGATTATCTGTTAATAAGTTATTAATGTTACATACCGCAGCTTTAAACAAAATTCTCCAATGCGCCTGAATTAAAACAGCGTGTCAAAACTCCTCCAGCTGTTGCAAACGCTTGATAGCTCTGCCAAGAAAAAGCAGAAACAAAAGAAATCTGTAAGGAGGAAACGCTTGTTGACGGCTCAGTAGTTACCCGACCCACACAGCTGCAGGCTCTACATGCGGAAAACAAGATCAGTGTGTATGTTGAGCTCAGTGACACGGCCAGAGGCGTTAGTGTGCGAGTTTGGTCAGTTTGCAGGCCTGGAAACGCCACGATTCTGTCCCAGATAGAAATGATGAGAGAGGCCAGATGCTTCAATATAACCGAGCCACAACTCGGTGGCTCCCCACAACTCCAGCCCTGCTGCTCTTACTTCTCAGAAACAGCCCCTCTGGCTGCTTTCTGAGATCAACTCAGACACATCAGACAACTCTTAAGAATTATCTGTACCCTCATCTGTCAGAGAAAATTACACCTCGCTCTGCCCCAGGTGTCTGACTCAAACAAATATTGTGTTACTGGGTCGTGTTTTGCGGAGATGGAGTGTCTGCGTCGCGGCTTCGTAATGCAATGAAGCGGATTTAGAGTTGAAGAACGAGGTGAAACGCTGCTGGTGGCAGATATGGTTTTGATATGTTTTGGCTGGACTTCAAAACAGCCAATCCCTGTTTACAGATTCGTCACAGGGACAATGATGGGGAAAAGTGCAGCTTTGGGATCCAGAGTGTGCCGTGAGTCGAGGAGTGCTGCATCTCTAAGGATCAGCTGTGACATAATGCAAAGAGCTGCAGTGCGATGCAAAGCCTTGCAGTGTGTGTAGCTCTGTGTTGTTGGAGAGGAGCGGGTGTGATGGTGGGTTTCTTGGTTTCGTTCTTACAATAATCATATCTTTGCTGTTCATCTCACCGCGATTTTATGATTTTATCAGTCTTCCCCAGCCTCTTAGTGCCGTTTTGTAACACAATCAAATCACTGCTGCCTTCGTTTGTTATAAAAATGTTGTATATATCAAATATGAAATTTGACCGTAATTTAGCGTCTTGAAATTGGTCCTCTGTCTCTTTAAGAAAGTCCTCCTCGTTTTGAAACTCCACCTTCAGGAAGTCATCACATCGTTCCTCAGTTAACCCTTTAGCGTTTTTACCAGTGTTGCTCTGAGAAGTAGCTCCTATAAAGAGTTGAGCAGATGCAGTTCCACCAGTGTTTGCTAATTGGTGTTGGCTAGTCTGAAGGAGCTGCGTGGGAGAGTCGCGGGGGAGAACGGCAGCCCAAAGGAGGAACTGCATCTCAAAGGCAACGCTATTTCTCAACTGAATAGTTGCCATGGGAGATTCAAGAATCAAGCCCAGAGGATCTCAAAACATGCAGGTGAATACTTCCACAACATCCTATTAAATATTAAACTGTTTTATATGTCTAATAAGTACATAAATATTGATTAGGATTAATTTTGAGAAGGAAAAAAACTATTAGTGAAGTAATAAATTAGGAAGAAACTTTTAAATAAACTAAAACACTAATCTAAACTATAAAATATGAATTTAGGATTCTTTGTCATCAACTAAACTACAAAAGAAAATAGACTAATTTGTCTATATTTAGGATTTTTGTTGTTTTAACTAGATGTGTCTTTGATTAAAATTAGTGCATCTAAATTCTTGGTTTGTTTGATCTTATCTCAGATGTTAAACTTCAGTCAATTCCATGTAAAAACACGAACATTTTGAATCACTGTGGTGAAAGAATCTTAAAGTCAATAAATCAGTCAGCAGAGAAATCGAATCTGGAAGTGACTTGAGCCCGACATGATGAGGTCGACCCCCATCAGCGATGACATTTTCACCACTAAGGGGAAATTCCTTCAGCAGGACCTTCAGCTTCAGCGAAGCCTCGAAATTAACCCTCCATCAAAGTCATAGAAAACCTAAAACCTGTTTCACCATTGAGAGATCATGATGTAATCAGTTTCATTTATCACTGCATTTATCTGCTGCTTTAAAAACAGCAGATAACCCAAAGCAGAACTATTTCACGTTGCCTCCTTTAACTGATCCGTGTTTCTGAGCAGCGACAAACATAATCAACCAGTTGATTCTCTCCTGTTTATTAAACGCTGCTTTGTTCCCTCTAATCGACGAACTGCTGCAGAGAGGATTTTATCTTCTACAGAAGAAGCTTAAAGCCTGCCTTATGGTCTGTTTAGTTCTGTCCAGGTAGCAAATGAGTGGCTCTTCAATTTTGTGTGTTTTTAGTCAGGACTCAACAGTCGGAACCTAAAGGGATACTTCAAGATTTTCTGTGAAAAGATCATAAACAGTTACTATCTTGCCTATTTTAAATAACTACACATAGAGACTGAATCCAGATCACTTGATCCCGGAAACTAAAGTTAAGACGGGTCAACTGAGTTAACTACTACTGTCTTAAAACACAGTTAAGAGAAACAAATCTTATGGTTGTTTATGAAAAATTTTACTTTATTAACCTTTGAATAGAGAGTTACTTACACAGTCTGTTTGTACACATGGAAAATTGAGGTTATTCTTTCTGCTGTTCAAACAACATATTGATTGATATGATTGATTGATAATATTATGCTACTTATTTAGATTTTTATACAGAGACTTAAAGCACTTGGTAAATTTAGCACTTTTTAAAAGCTTATTGCATCACGAATTTTCTCCACAACATGGATGTCTGTCTGGAAATTACAGTCATTTGTCTAATTTGAAAGCTAGCAAAAGGTTAACTTCAAGAGAAGCTAGCTTACTAGCTTAATGGTTTAACGATGCTAACTAGCTACCTGGCTTCTTTAAGCCTGTAATGCAGCAGTTGGCTATGCTATGCAGCCGGATTCTTGATATCTCATTAAAGGACTTTAAACCAGCTAAACTAGGTTTTAGTAATTTACTGTGCTATATTATATTAGTGTAGTATATTGCTATTATAGTCTTTACAGAGCATCACTGGGAGTTGAGAAGCTCGTGGTTGGTTTATTAATCAGGCTGCGGTTGTAGTATTTAACCAGAAGACTCAATGAAGATGTGCAGACAGATTTACAGCAGAGAGTTTGTCTCCTGCAGGAACTTTGCACCAGTTTTCTTCTCACCAGTTAGTTGTGGGGGTTTCGCTGTGGACGCAGCTGGACTTTAAAGTGGATGTTGGGAGTGCTCAGGCCGTGTTTGCGTGTGGCGTGACACAGGTCGATGGCCCCTGGGGGCGGAAGTGGAGTTTGAGGAAGAAAGCAGAACAAAGATAGATGCCGGCGGGCTGTCGTCATGCCAGGACTAATCCGCTCAGCCGCTGGTTTGCTCGCTGCAGAGTGGGGGGCGGTGTTCAGGAGATGGGCCCTCTGGGAAGCGGATCCCATTCTTGCCGTTGTACTTAGTGATTAAAAGGAAGAAGGCGCGGGCGACAGAGACGAACAGCAGGATGTTGTGGGTAATGAAGGAAGAGCGCAGGCCATGATGAGCTCCGTGGTTTCCTCTGCTGGGCTGCTTTGGGTAGCATGTTTTTTATCATTTATGCCCCCTGGGGCGTCCCGCTGGGGCCCCAGCAGGGGTCACAGGACAGAGCCAGGGCTCATAAACTCATAGGTATCAGAATTATAAAAAGGAAGCGGCAGAACGGGATAATGATTAAAAATAATTTCTGCTGTTATGGTAACCTGACTTTTGTTTTACAATCAAATCCCCTGTAAAACCAGAACAGTGGTTTTCTGTCACGAAGCCCAGATTAAATCCACATTTCCATCACCGCAGCTCCGCAGAATAAAACGATTGTTCATTTATCATCATATTATGCTATTGTTCCATCCAGTTAATGCGGAGACCAAATCCAAGAAGTACTGCCAGAGGAGTTACAAAACAAAGCCTTGTAAAAGGCCTTGGACTTTTTCACGGTATACACAGAAAAACTCAATGTATTTTATTGAGATTGAATGTGACAGACCAACACAAAGTAGGACTTAATTGTAAAGTGGGAGGAAGCTGCAAAAAAACCCAAATCTATCTTTATTTCCTAGTTTCTAGTGCAAATATATTGGTACACTAAAAATAAAACAAAACTAACTTACAACTCACTTTTTTGCAAGATATAAGAGCTTGTTATGAGTCAATAGTTCCTTAATGTTGATTTAAAAAGTACTAGATCCACTGGGAGACAATTTCACTTATACAAGAGATGCACAACCCACTTTTGTTTTTAAATTTCCAATGCCAATACAGAAATCTGAGGTTTAGTATCGGCCAATACCAATCCGATACAGAAAAACAGTAAAGTGTTTCTTTTTTAAAAAAGACATAAATGTACCAGATTACAAATTTATTTGATAACTCTGCACCAATACAGAAAACTTAAATACACCAATAGCTTCAGAAGCTTGGTCAAACGTAAAAATAAAACAATTTGTTCAGTCAGTGCAATTAGGAGTATAAAAGCAAATATAAGAAAAAATAACAAAGAAACTGACAAAAGCAATAGGTTGACTAGTTTGGACAAAAATATAAAAATAAACTGCGTCAAATCTTTCAAATGGTTCAGAAAGTGCAATTAGGAACTCTAAATATAATGTAAAATAAATAATAAAGTATATAGAAGTAGACTGATTAGATCTGCCACCATTATCACCAATAGCTGATGAACTTTTTTCAATATCAGGACTGATACAGATGTAAATATCGGACCAGTCGTATCAGCATCTCGACTCGTACCAAGACATGTTTCCGATAACACGTCATCATTTTTTCATCAATATTAATTAATTATTGGGTTAAAACAAGCTGCTATATCTTGCTGGAAGGTTACTTGTCAGTTTGTTTTCAACCAGTTCAAGTGTACTAAGATATTTTCAACAAAAATAGTTGTGTTTTTGCAGTGTGCCACATTAATGAAGTAGGCCTCTTCTGTTGTCTGCAGGCACACATCAGTCTGAATGCCTGATCCTTTCAGAGCTCTGCTCAGTGTTAGTCAAGAAAAGCGTCGTGTTCTTTCCTATTCAGTGTGCAGCACTCGCAGCCAGACATATTACATGTGACACCTCCAGCTCAGACTGACCCCCGTGTTTGGAAGCGTGTCCCCGTCAGCGTCCTCGTGAGTCATTAGCGTGCGGCCGTGCCACTGAATCACTTTGAGGAAAAGGCATGTTGGGCTCCCAGCGTGGTTCACATGGTCAGGACGGTCTCAAGACAGAACCCAAAATGATTCACCCAGCTTCCCTACAAGCGGCCCTGATGTACAGCTGCAGCTCTGGGCTTCAAGTTTCAGCCAGGGAACATTTTTATGAGAAACCTACTGCAAGTTCTTGCTCATGTTTTGATCACCAGTGATGGCAAACATTGAAAAAGTAACTTTAATCAGATTACTGATTACCCCTTGAAGAAGTAACTTAGATTACTGATTACTTGATTTGGAAAGTAACTAAGTTACATTAAAAGTAACTTTAAAAAAAATAAAAAATTGAAGCTATTTTGTAAAGGTAACATCAACAATGTGTCTCCACTTATAAGGTTGAACTGAGGTCACTGGTTATCACTTTGAAACATGGGAGGATTTTAGCACAAATCTGTGATTTGAAAGAAAAGAACAAGTAAAACACCTGCTTCCTGTTCACAGACCAAGACTCGCACACTTTGATATACAAATAAAAGAAGCAGGAGACGTGTTACTTTCATTTTAACTCAACAGAGGCACATCGGACGTGGCTGCATGTAGATTCTGTCTGTGGAGAACAAATACCTAATATAAAAATACAGCATGTTCTTCGATTCCATTAAGCTATTTATAGATTTTTCTTTCAGTGTTAGTAGGAATTGCTTTTCAGCTGTAGCCATCTGTTTTGCTCAACCCTCTTATAATGCAACCAAACATTTTAATCTCTTAGCGATCTACACTTTGGTTTTCTGCTGCACTTTGAGTCTTTTTCTGTTGTAGGTTTGTTGCTGAGCTGTAGAACATCGTCCAGTTTGTTCGGTTTTGATTGTAGAAAGTCTTTGGTGTGTAGATCATGGTTGATCTGTCGAGTCCCGGTTCTGTAGCTCCTGGTGTCCCATTTGTCGTCGGAACTCAGAAATTCTGAATTCCCAGTCGGGGAAATCGACTGGAACGTTCCCCGAAGTCAGACTTCACTCGGAAAGTGGTAAGACCTACTTCGCATTTCTTTATGACAGTAACAGTGGCAAGCTGTGATAGAAACATATTTATTTTTCAAGACACACATGTAAGAGTGCATCTACAATCAAGGTTTTCTTAAGCAAACCACTTTTAATTCTGAACGAATTAGAAAAGCTGTTTGCTTAAGAAAACTATGTTAGTAAGAGGTACTACGGACAATGTCTACTTGGGTGTCACCATTTAGAAATGCTGACTTGTCCGACTACAATAACTGGAACTCTGCTATCTTGAGCGTGAACCAAGTCCGACAGTAAATGCAACACAGCAACAAGTCCAAAGCATCGCGTCACTACCATCGTACCAAACACGGTGTCTGTGTCTGTTTTCACCTAACTTTGTAAACCTCAACTGTGGTTTTCTATTTTGTTTCGAAGAACTCTTGAAAGCAGGTCACACTTTTCTGGTGTTTTTGTAAAATCTAACATGCCAACGATGTTTTCACAGTCTAACCTCAGGAGGAACTTCCTGGAAGAGCGACAGCAGTCCTCATTTCCTTTCCAACAAGTGTTTTCTCTGTGGAATTGTAGACCTCCAATTCCTTAGAAAGTGATCTGTAACGTTTTTCAGACAGATCAGATATGGAGTTTTATTTATAGTGGAGCTCATATTTGTTCATGATTAGATAACCATGTTGTTTGATAAGCAGCACCTGCAGACTAAACCCTGTTTTTGAGGCTGCTGCAGCATGTTTTGGTTGATATCCTCACTTTTCTCTATAGTGTTTAAGATCAGGTAGACTATAACAAAGACAAGACTGTTTGGGTTCATGTTGTTGCAGCAGATCTCTATCTGTGCCTTCCAGGTTTGATAAACCAGAGCTGGCTTTTGTATCTGTGTGCACATGAGCAACAGAAAATGAAACCAAGAGCAAAATTCATTTGCAAGATTTTGCATACAAAAACTCCATTATCAATTCTCTTGGACTATTGTTTTCCTCGCAAAACTTGTTCCACAAAAAGAAAGTTAGGATTTTTCCATAAAGCCTTCTCAAGACCGGAAACCATCACACATGTTCAGACACATCTTCAAGCTGTTGGCGCAGATTTGCACCTTCGGCTCACTTTTTTTCCACGTTCTTTGCCGATTCTCAGAAAAACAGAAAGCAACAATGACCATCTCTGCTTCTGCCCCTGAACACGAAGCTGAATATTGATCAGGGAATGTATTATCTCATCGTGACTTTGACCTTTGAGTTATAGTGAGTTGTGGATAAAAATGTGTTTCGTGAGATCACTGTGACCTTTGTGAATAATACTAACCTGTGCCTCGTTTTCTCCAGGTACAAGGAGTTGATGACGGGGAAGACCGCCAGAAAGATAATAGCTATTTTATGGATCCTCTCCTTTGTCATCGGTCTCATTCCCTTCTTTGGGTGGAACTTGAAGAACTCAAGTTTGGAGAACTGCAGCTCGGTCAACAGCACAAACTGCAAAGCGTGTTACTTTGAGAGCGTGGTGGACATGCAGTACATGGTGTACTTTAATTTCTTTGTGTGCGTGCTGGTGCCGCTGATCATAATGCTGGGCATCTACGCGAAGATCTTCACCGTTGCCAGGAAGCAGCTGAGGCAGATTGAGCTCAAGTGCGTGGGCAATGGGGACAACCAGAACAAGGGGCTGCTGCAGAAGGAGATCCGGGCCGCTAAATCCCTCTCCATCATCGTGGGACTTTTCACCATCTGCTGGCTGCCCGTCCACATCCTCAACTGCCTTACGCTGTTTTACGGCGATCTGGAGAAGCCTCCGGTTGTCATGTACGTGGCCATCATTCTGTCTCACGCCAACTCCGCGATCAACCCAATTATCTACGCTTACCGCATTCAGGACTTCCGGAACACCTTCCGCAAAATCCTGGTGCGGCACTTCCTCTGCCGCAAGGAGGAGCTTTACCTCAGCTCCAACGGCAGCAGACGCAAGAGAGACCAGGTCACAGTGACCATTGACCCTCTGCTATAGAGGCGGAGGACTCCATCAACGTCAAGGCGTGAGGTTTCTAATGTTTACAGAACAATGTGAAGATGAACCGATGTCAATCCCACCTTGAATGTAGACTTTTATTTATGAATTGTATTGGGGTGGGATGGGGGTCTGTGAAGTATTCAACTACAAGTCTTAAATAACTTGTTTGTTTTTTTATGTTGTTGTTATTGAAGGAGTTTTGTTTAAATAGTTGAAGCTAACTGGATTTGTAGGACTGTGAGGATACAAACTCAAGATGCTATTTATTGTTCTGAATTCACCCTGTTCCAACTAAACACTCCTCTTTTTGTGCCCTGCTGTTTTTTATACTCTCGACATTCAGTGCCAGTGTTAAAGTAAGTTATTTATTACAAGACCTTGTCTTTGAGAATGTATTGATCAAACAAACAAACGTGAGTGTGTGCGTGTGTGGGCTACATCTGTACTTGTGGAGCTAAAGAAAGGTTCAGTGGTAGCTATTCTTACCTGTGGGTTTTCTGCAGCTCACAGATCTTTGCTTCTTCTATCTGCTGAGAGGAGGACACATTTTCTTCAGCCTAGTTTTATGAATTTAATTCGGAAGGAAGCAATTGAGGTGAAAGTGTGTATCTTTGCATATCATTCATTAGTACACAATAGTTTGCTCAGACAAGCTGACCTCATGGTTCATTAAAAAAGCACCAAGTTTGGAGAGTGCTAAAAATTTTCAAATAAAGGGACAGTATGGTCTTTTTTCAATTGTGAGGTACTGCTTAACAGGAGTTCATTAAATTACATTTAAAACATTTTCAAGACGAGTTTTATCTAAAATCAAGATGTACAGGAATGATAATTCATTTCATTTTCTATCTACTTTAATTGCCCTTAAAATCTTCAAAGCATCAAAGCCTAACTTGTCATTTATATACAACCCAAGCAGCTGCTGGTTAGTAACTGTAGTGAATGTTTTGATTTTATTATCCTAACCCAGAGATAGCAAAGTAAAATGAATATAATTCTAAACCTTAACCAGGTCGAGGGTCAAACTCCATAAATAGGATCTGAATGATCAAGATGTAACAAAAAAAATGTTGTTGTGATGTCTTATGTCCAAATATTTCTAAATATACATATACACCAATCTAAATGCAATGGGGAAAAAACGTAAAAAAGGTTAGGAAACCCCTCAATTAATTACTTAATATTGTAAGTTTGTGCATTTTAAAGATATTTTAGGGTCTAAAATTGGGGTTATTAATTATTTTCATCAGTTTGACTGTAAAAATGTTGGTTCAAAGTTAGCAACTTACCTGCTGTAAATAACTTAACATCTTGAATTTTTAGACAGGTTTAGACAGTGTTCTTCCTGGACAATTAAGCTAACGGCTAACCTAGCAGAAACCAAGAAACCTTAACAGCAGAGTAACTGTTCCTAAATAGTATTTGACGAAAACAACTGATTATTTTATGCTAGAGTTGTTTTTAAATTATTAAAGTCTTGCTTTTGTCTCCAACGTACTAGCCATTAGCTTTAGCCTATCGGACAAATTAATCTGGATTTATACTAAATTTAGGGAATGCAAAGATTGTTTATAACCTGTTAACAGAAACTCACTTTCAAAATATAAATATATGTATATTTTAAAGGATGAATAACTAATAAGAGACAAGTCACTTTTCTTCGCCTTGCATTTTACTGAAACCACTAAAAACCAAACTGTCACCTTCGTATGTGTTCCACAGGAAGTGGCACAGTTGGCTTAGCTGCAAAACTCACCTACAGTGATGTGCATTTCTTCAGACTTAGTAAGCTCAGGAAGTGGAAAACGAATTGTACCCTTTAAACTAACTTTGAGTCAGCATTGAGCCTTTTTAGCTGCTTCACGATGACATCATGCAAGATGACACCTCAAGTCAGAGTCCTTTACGTAACTCCACGTCGACCAGGTTCTGGTCACAAGTCCCTCTAGCGGCTTGCATAAGACTTCATAGCTGTCATTGCTTTGGGTATAAGAGTTGGGCTTGCTACAAACCTTCGCCCACAGTCTGTCTTAAAAACCACAGACAGAACAGACACAAGCCATTTGATTTCAGAAAACAAACGATTTGAATCTTTAAGATAAAGTTTAACTCAGCCGAGTAATGTTATGTGTGCCAACAAAAACAGGTTAGTAAATCCAGATTCCAGTAAGGGAGATTGTGAAAAGTAAATATTTTTAGACACAGAGGCATTATTATAATTCAAAGATAAGCTTTTAAGCTGCATAAGAAGGTCTTTCTGCAAAGTCACGCCATCCATGAACTACCAGAAGGCGTTAAAGTCACCTGACAGTCATCACTATTCAAATGAACATTGCACTGACATTTTAATTTCCTGGTTTGGTGTGCTTCACTGGTGTAAAATAAGTGCTCTGCTGTGCAGCCCTCGGTCTATGCTGCTGCTGTCTTTCTGCGTTTCTTGATTTCCACCTCTATCTGATTTCAAGGGCTAAAACACAGGAGTGTCGCAACGTTTAGAGACATTCCAATGGAGACATCTATACTGTAACGGCACTGTAACGTTATCTTATCGTCTTTGTTGACTGATGTGTGACAATAAGTACTGTAGCTGTCTGGCTTTCTGCTTGATGTCAAACTGTTGCCTTGATTTTTTATTTTCATTTTAAAAGGTAATGCGAACAATGGCAAGTTCAACATTCCTGCCTTTCATTCCCAAGTATCCATTTGTCTGTGTGCCATCTTGTTGTTACTAATCAGGAAAAATGCCTCCACTGTGGTCAAACGTTTTCCAGAGGCAAAAGTTCATTTGTTCAACACAAAACTACAACAGTTTAACATGATGCAATCTGTATGTATGGTGAATTATTTTGTTAATAAAGGCAATGTTTATATTGGTACGGTTGGATTTTATTCCCACATTTTAAAGTAGCAACAAGTTTATATTTAGTAGCAGCGTATGAGAAAAAATCATGACTGTGCAGTGAGATGGTTTGGAAGTGACCTCGGTGTCCAGATGTTCTCTCACTCCATAAATGATGGATAGGAAGATAAAAAGCAACTAAAAATAAAGCTGTATGTATTTGAGATCAAGAATATTTCTAAAAGAAAACAGAGTAGAATCTGTTATCTTTCAGATAAATACAGCGGGGGCTGCTACGGGCCCTCGGTCCCGCTCAGCACCGCGGACATCTGCTGATCAGAGACACTCTCCTGTTGCGTCACAGCCATTGCCTGACACAGGTAGACGGCCAGGATGTGTTTGCACTGGGAGGAAAGAAAAAAGAAAGAAAGAGACAAATTCATTCCTCAGACGGTGGATGCAAAAATGATTAATGTCACGGATATGAAGCTGCAATGACAGTCGGCCGTAATTCCAACAAGAAGATCTCATCAGAGGAACCTGTTGCTAATATTCCTTTGAGAATCGTCCAGTCTAGGAGCGTGAGTTACGGAGCAAATGAGCTAATTTCAGATATCAATCAAGTTCTGCACCGAAATCTACAGAGTAAATGATGACAGGGATTATTAGACTTTATTAATTTTTGTAAGAGTGTAATATCAGTAGCTTGATTACTGGATCGTGAGAAATGTTTAGTTTGTATCAAGACATATTTATGCATACAGATGCTTGGAAAAATCAGCTTGTGACTGGACTAGACTGATCAAAGGCCAGCTGCTTGGAAACTCAAAAATGGATAATTTTCCAGTCATTTTCCAGTGTTTGTTTGTGGAAGCGACACTCTGGTGTTTAAGTTGTTAAAGAATGAAAAACGCAGCTATTTTCACCGTTAGTGCTTTTTTTTCTTTTAAAATTAAATTAGATGAAGCACATATAGATAGAAATCTCTTTAAAAGACGTGTTATTTTAAGCTGCATGAGAGCGAGAGAAAGCAAGACTGTCACCAGGAAACAAGAAGGACAACAAAGTTGCTCAACCAGTGTTTTTAATGGAACAAGCTGTATTTGAAAATGTTGGTAGTCTTATGGGAAGTTACAGTTAGTAATGCTAATGGTATTTGCTTAATTTTTCTTATATATTTCATTTATTTTAATTTAAATAAGTAGCACCCCATTTCACAGCGACTCACACACACGTCATTCAATCGTCTTTTGTCCTATCATAACTAATGACTGTTTGACAAAAGATAATAAATGTGGATCTTATATGTTCTTAAAGTTTTTCAAAGATGAATCAATAATAGAGTTGGTTTCTGCAGAAAAATACATAAGATAAAAACTGAGATCAGAAAGTAGATAAAACATTCTGATCAGTGCCTCTAGTTTTAATATGCTTCCATATTGAACAATATGCTTGTATTGTTTATCAATCAGTAAAAAATTTCTTATGAGAATCTTTATTTATCAATTTATCTATTTTATCCAGTTTGTTCCAAGAGAGCATCAATAAATCAGAAAATTCAAAAACACAATTAAATGTGTTTAGTGTGTGCAGTTAAGTGATATAAATCTAACTTCTTTTTTTTTTCTAATGAAGCAGTATCCTCTTAAATGGGAATTTATTCATTTAATGTTTGTGTTCACTATAAATGCTGTGCCATGCATTCACAACCAACCATACAGTTACTTATAAAAAAAAAATAAGAATAGTTTTATTTTTAACACAATCTTTATTATTATCACAAAGTACCTCAAAATATCCAGGAGATACAGAATTTTGTTTCTGCTGAAGACCGTTTGCTGCTAGTATGGGAAAGGCAACACATTCTGCAGTTGCAGCTTAGCTATGTATCCTCTGACCCACTTTTTGAAACAAGATGGACCTGGTCCACATTGCACTGAGCCAAGATTGAGCCTACATATTCCCTGAATGGATACCAGCTGCTGAAAATCACGCATGAAGGCCCTTTATAAGACTCTGTAAGAAACCTATGAACTTCCCTATGACTGTAAAACTAATTTTATTTTGCTGCGTGTGTTGTGTGCTTCGTAGCAGTTTCTGATGTGCTCGTTGGGAGTCTCCGTGGTCTGCTGCAGCTCTCTGTTTCTCACACTGATTTTAGCTGCATCCTCCAGGGAGAAAAATCAGCCGCGCAGTCGGAGAAGGAGCCGAGCTTGTTTGTTTCAAGATATTTAGGGAGAGACCGAAGGGGAGACACCAATCAGTGACCAGACAGAAACACAACCTGACCACAACACATCTGTGCACACACTCCACAGTGTGCTTTGTCTCACTTGGCGGGGCAAAGTGGTTTTCTTCTCAGAGATGCACGCTCGACTCAGAAACGCTCGACTCAGAAGACACAACGGCTGTGAAACGGGTCGCATGCCTCCAAGCGTCGCTCGAAAGTACAGGATGTACGACGAAGTGATGTGAACTCTGACACGTCTAAAATTCCTCTGCAGAAGGGCTATAGGTTCAGGAACTGACCCGTCATTGGAAAATCTTGTAATGCATACATTTAAGTAGGGCTGAAATGATTCATTGTATTAATCTATTAGAAATAATCGTCAAAGTTATCGGTTCATCGTTAACTGGAGTGTGCGGATAAAAAAAACAAAAACAACAAACAACATTCTCAGAGTACTAATGAGGCCAAAACTGGATAAAAAATACATTACCTTTTGCATTAGAGATAAAATATTTAAATATGTTCTACCCAAAACTCCTCAAGCTGCATAGTTTTAGTTTCACCAGGTTCAAATGCTGTAAAAACTAAACATCTCCTATTAAACATCGTTTGCTATTCAATTATTAATCCAGAAACGTCAACAGATTTTCCCTACGCTGAACTGATGTTCAGTCCAGAACAAAGGCCTGAGCTTTGATAGAAATATTTTCTACCTGCATTTACTACAAACTATTTAAACTATTAAGCGTACACTAAAGTAACGCTGTTTTTGCATTTCAGGCAATAAAATGCTTATCTCAACTAAAAATGTAATTGAATTATTTGTTTCTTTGCATCTTTTAATGCACTCCTAATATTGTATAAAAAGGCTCAAACGAAAAATCGGCAGAATGTGTCAATGTGTTAAAATCAGATTAATTGATTAATCATCAGAATAATTGTTAGCTAAACATAATTATTAGTTGCAGCTCTACATTTAAAGGACAAAAGATAAAAAAGCTGCAAGAGTTGCAGTTCATTTAAAAATTGTGTCTTTTTACATGAAGTAATGAACACAGAATATCATCAGCAAAACTGATCTGGTCTAATGAAGGCCAAACTTTAACTTGGGTACAGGATTCCTGAGGAGCTCAGAAAATGTTCTGCTTATTCTCTTTGGTCTCTAAAGCCAGGCTTGTTTCCTATTGAGAAAGCGGAAGCTCAGGTCGTTTCATTGTTGCAACATTTTGCTTAAGATGAGCTTTTGTAAGTCGATTTTATTCCAAGAAAGGTGTGGAAAGAGCAGGACTGGTTGTTACTAGGGGTGCACTGATTGCAGTTTTCTGGCCAATCTTTTTTTTAAAAGATTACCAATCTTTTAAAAAAGCCTAACTGACCGATTCCAATTTTGGCCAATATCCTTTTGTGGTCTGAAATGTTGCTCAATATATCAAGAAAGTTGCTGAATTGGCAACAGTGGGGTGACTATTGCTAACTGTAAATGTGCAGACATGACCTGGTTGGCCGGTTTGTCAGTCAAACTTCTCTCACAGGAGAAAAGAAAAGCACAGTGGTCCATTTTTAGACCTTTGACAAGGTTGATAACATCGGTGGAGAAGATTGGCTTCATAAAAATTGGTCAACTACTGATCTCCCAAAATTACGGAAATCGGCACAGATAAAAAAATTAAGAAAGTCTATTTGCTTTATTAATTGTTGCCATTAATAAAGCAAATAGACAAAAAGTTTGTCCACTATTTCCTTAATAAAATCCCCCAAAAGACTCTTTAATTTTAGTTTTCTCAAACTGCTTTAGAGTTTTATCTGATCATCTTACGGTGTTTAAGGTCACATCCACTTTGAAACATGAAAAACCTCAGATGGTGAGCGTAGTGCCCACATTCGAATACGAGGTGAAGTTTATAACATGAATCCTTGTTTAAAATTTCTGATCTCGGCTTTCATTTTCAGTTGGACCTAAAATTATTCAACCCATCTGGAAATGAAGTTTTTTGTGTTTGTTGTAGGATTGACTTAAAAAAAAGATAAATAAAAGTAATTTTGCAAAGACGGATGAAGCACTTTTGTGTTTGCAAGTTTGCTATGAAAGTACTGATTGGAATGTAGTAGATATTGAATGGAGTCATCAATATAATCAGTGATATTGATGAGCTGACTGACGTCAGATATTAAATTGTGAAAAAACAAAAAAAATCTTATTGCATTGCTCTTTTTCTCTGCTGTTTAAATTCTTGTAAATATTTGCTGAACTTAAATAAACCACTCGGTGTAATAGCCCACTAATATATAACTGGTAGCTTAATAAGGCTCTTAAATTTGTTTTCAAAGTTAGACTGTCAAATTATATCTAAACCGTTGCAACAACACCAACACAATATTCTAAAGAAGCTTATTAAAGCTGCAGTATATAACTGTAATAAAAACAGACTTTTATTTATTTTTTTTACATATTTGTTAAAACTGTCATTATGTCGTGACAGTTAAGCATAACACAGATCATCTTAAAAAAAATAAAATAAAATTGAGCTCTTATTTTTCTTCCTGTGGTTCAACTGCCATCTGCAGAAACGCACCGCTCAGTCAGAAACAACCAGTCAGAGCCAGGAGGATGATCTTGGCGCCGTCAATCATGCATGTGTATTCGCTGTTCACATCCTCCCCTTTTCTCTCTGCCACACTGCAGCTGCTTCACCCCAATAGAGGCTGCTATGAATGCTGAGGCTAGTTAGCATACACAACAATAATGGCGGATAAACAGTTTTCCTGGAACACTAAGTTGTTTTTCCACCATTAGCACTTCGAGCAGCACGTACATGAGTGTGATTCATACTCTAAGACCCTCCTCTTGGCTCTGATTGGTTATTTTTCACAGGAAGCGGTGCGTTTCTTCAGACAGCAATAGTAGCAAAGGGAGGAGGACCTTGATTTTTCCACTGATTATCCGTCATGTTGCACTGTCACCAGTGATGTCAGTAACGCGTTAATTTGTAACGCGTTACTGACGTCGGACCACTTTTTTCAGTAACCAGTAATCTAACGCGTTGCTATTTCAAATCGAGTAGTCAGACTACAGTTACTTATCAAAATCACTGTGCGTTACTATCTTCTTTTGTTATTTAATCGTATTTCCTCGACGCGTCTTGTCGAGTGACCGACGTCTCTATGCGACAGAAATGTAAACAATGGAGGGAGATGCGCATTTTGTTGGTGAAAAAACTGGAACTATTTTGAGTTTCTGTCGCCAAGTCCGATTATTATAAACGGCTTTGGGCTTCATTTTTTTAAAGTCGCTTGCAGATTTAATGAGTGGCGGGTTGCGCCTTTTTCGGCTCGTTTTTGAACGTGAAGTTGCTCATTTGGGTTTGGAAATAAGCAGACTCATAATAAATCCCAGAATCTGTCCGTCATTAAGGGAGTCTTACTCAGTCTCTCCCTGTCCATCATTTCCCGGATAATCCGTCCCGCTGTGTCTTTGTTAATGTCAAGTTAATATATTACCTCTGAATGACGTCGAGCTTCGCGTTGCGCTCCAGAAAACTACAAATATCGAGACTAATATGAACAGCGCAATAAACGTGAAAACAGCCACGAATGAACGTGTCCGTAGTTGGCAATGATTATAATGGCAATTTAACGCTATTCTAATTATTAATATTAAGATAAGTGTCACAAATCTGTGCAGCCATCTGAGCTGTGGAGCTGCAAGAGGAGCTCTGTGCTGTGACACCAAATGCAGGGCCGTAACGCAGAACCTGAAGGTGGGGGTTTGGGGGGGCTTTACAATCATTCTTAGAGTTTTCCAGACAACAGTGGACCACACAAATTACTCAGGTTTTTTATTTTTTTGTACTGTTTTTTCTACAATCTCCTCTTCAGTTCAACCTTATCAGTGGAGACACATTGTTGATGTTACCATTATAAAATAGCTGACAATTAAGAATTGCCAAAGATCAATGTGATTTTCACAGGAGGCGGAGCGTTGTTGTTAGCAGCTGCTGAAAGTAACTAAAAAGTTACTTTTAGTGTAACTTAGTTACTTTCCAAATCAAGTAGTCAGTAATATAACTAAGTTACTTTTTCAAGGAGTAATCAGTAGTCCGATTAAAGTTACTTTTTCAAAGTAACTATGCCAACACTGACTGTCACAACATAGAGAGAGTTTTAGAAAATATGGGGGAAAAAAACCCATACTTTTGCAAAAGTTACATACTGCAGCTTTAAATGACCTAAATAAGGACACAGCTTACATGGAACCAGGTTCTGGGAGACTCACCAGCAGACCTTGGTTTCTGCGTAGGACGGTGTAGGTAAACGCTGGGCAGGGGCAGTAGTGACAGGACAAGAAGCAAGTGTACAAACGTCCCGAGCCTCCAATGACCTGCAAACAATTCATGCAAACTAGATTAATACAAGACAGAGCACTGATGTGAATTCCTCTTCTGCTGTGGGTTTATTATGTGCCAGGAATCTGGCAGCGATCACAAATGTTTATATCAGCACACGTTGGTTTCACTAGAAGGCAGAATTACTGATTTTTATCCCTTGATTCTAATTATCTACTCTTTATCTCTGCAAACTTAAAAAAACAGACAAGACTGAAAACGTCTGGCATCATTATTTACGATAGCAGTGAAAATAACACTTTTATATTTTCAGTCCTCTAATGAGCAGACAGAGAATTGAACTGCGGACAACTCCTTCAAAAAATAACATTTCCCAAAAAAGTGTTGATAGTCATAAAAACATATTTTGGCAAATGTGAGACAGGACTTTGTGTTCTTAATCATCAGGTTTGGTTTTTATCTCTAAATAACACCATTCAATGTGTTATTATTGGAAGAATAACACATTCTCTGAATGTGTTATTCTTGGAATTCCAAGAACACATTATGATTTATTTATTTTATTTTTTTGTATTTCCAACCTTAAAAGTTGCAAAAGTTACATACCGCAGCTTTAAATGACCTAAATAGGGACACAGCTTATATGGAACCAGGTTCCACATATGCTGTATATGTGCTGCTCCTGAGTTGGGGGATGTTTTAGATTACTAAAAAGCTTTCTGCTGTAGTTCTAACAACCTGTACGCTTCTCAACGCGCTCTGCCCGTTTTCCTCACAATCACAGCGATGGATCTCTGCAGGCGTTCGCTCCACCTGTTCTGCAGTTTACGCAGTTTGGAAATGCAACGTGTTTTTGCATGTTGCATGCAAAAACACGTCGTGTTCTTGGAATAAAATTGGAGATCGGCCACTTTCACTGTTCCAATTCTAATTTCAAATTTAAATACTACTTCATCGATTCCAAAGGGAAATGAAATGTTGTAACTTATTTATTTAAAGAGTTATTGTAGACGGTGATGGCTGTTTGCAGGAAGGATCTCCTGTAGCAGTCTGTATCACAACAAATTTGAGGAAACCTCTGAAGACATTCTCTATGTTTCTATGACTCTATGTCTCATAAAGAGGTTCTGTTCCAATGTTGTCTTTGGTTGAGGATAATAGATGTTATTGGACTTAGAAGAGGCTTTTCAATTACTTTGTTTTCTACAAATTGTCTTTGGATCTATTCAAGTATTCAAGTGATTATTGATTCTAACCTTATGGCAGTAATAAAACCTTGGTGTGGCTACTCCTAGGAGACAGTAGTTATATTGTTACGTAGTGCAGGGCTGATTTGGAAAGATTTGCTTCCCTTTATAAACTCAATAACCATATAAAAGCTGCATTTTGTATTTACTCTCATAGTATTCGAGTACAGAGCTATTTTAACTATTCTTTTCTCTCCCAGGAGTTCATTTTGGGTTAGGTTAGGTTATTCTAAGGTAATGTTGCTACCATTTTTTCAACCTCATAATTTCCTATGAGTTATTTAGAATAGCGGGAGCAGAAATCACGTATTTTTCAACAAACTGTGCGGGATGTCTAATGGCCCTGGGTGACGGAACGTCGTGTCCACGGTGTCGGCATCCCCTCCCAGCTTTGGACAGTGATTTAAGCGCCTCTCTCAGGCTTGTGAGGGTGTGTGAGGACATCACATTGGCAAATTAGCATGACACAGCACAATAACTAATGCCTCTCAGACTTGGCACCATTATTCTGCTGAGATATAATTAATTACCTTCCCCTATGATCAACCAAAGTAGAAAAAAAAAGCTCATTTGTTCAGTACGACGCTTCATTATAAATAAGGCACAAAAGAGAAAATTGCTTTGACTCAATGCAGCTTGAGGAAGATGAATAAAGCACCATGAATACTGGGATGAGGAAGGAACGCTGTGGTAACTAAACCAAGGACTTTCTAAAGAGTTAGGCTGATTAAGAAGCAGCTCACACTTGGGCCCTTTTTGTTTTCTGTTGGCGTCAAAGAAATGTGGCTCTGCTGCAGCTCACATAGCAGCACTGGCAGCTAATATCATCAAAGGATACAGTAACATGCAGACATGGATATATGTTTGTTTGGAAAACATAATACATCAAAATCTGACATGTAATGGCAGCACATGAAGAGAGAGAGAGAGTTAGCATAGTTTAGACTCAAAAGAGTCCTTGAAAGGAAGCCATCATGATACAGAGAACCAGGAGCTGACAGAGCTAACTGCTTCTGGTGTAAAACCCTGGAATATCACAACTGTATGAGATCATTCTGCATATGCGCATCACCACTCATCTGATCAGATGCATTTGTGCTGACTTATAAAAGTGCTTTATGACTTAATGCAGGGTGTCCTCCAGTGTATTACCAGCCTGGCGGGCCACCAGGTTTTACTTCTGCCCCCACCAGGCTACGCATTGCTTAATTATTTAAGTCTTTTCAAAATGTTTGCATTTTTTAAGACTTTATACAATCAATCTTTCAATAACACATGATTATCAAGCGATATTTTCAGTTTCAAGTTTAAAGAATGTACCTTAAAAAATGGCAAAATGGCATTATGATAGATTTATTTGTATTTATTTTTTCAAATTAATACAAATAAGTAGTTTTAAAGATACACGTTTCTGACACATTGAGGGTCTTTGAGTCATGTCTCTAAAAACAAAAAGGCGCTACGATTGAGTTGTTAACATAAATGCTAAGAACAGTTGCAAAAGATGCTAACTGCACAGAAGAAAAACATCTTTGACCTTCACTCTGGTGTTTGAAAGGTTAAGAGGTCAGTAAAATTTCTGTATTTGTAATCGAGGAGCAAACACTCATAGCCCAAATTTAAATGTTTCTTGTTAAATTTGAAGATTAGGGCTAGATTATTCCCTTTATAATCTTTCTAACAAGCTGTCATTCAGTGCTGTGGTTAGTTACAGTCAGAGTTGGACTGTGCCAGCTTAACTTTATGTAACTGAAACGCCTGAAACAGATCAGCTAACGCATATCTGTGTTAGTCAGGACCAAAGCAGAAAGTTTATACGAATTATGCAAGAATTTTATTTTTTAGCACAAGTGGTTATTTGTCACTAGTTATGTTTTCATTGACTACTAAATTTCGCAGATGAGAATTACAAAAATAAATTTGCTTAATGGAAACTCACAATTTTTGGCTGTATAGAAATTAGTGTATTTTGCAAAACTGCAACAGAAAAACTTTTTTTTTTCCATCACACAAGTCATGCGATCAACAACAGGATGTTACTACTGATGGAAAAGACAAAGAAGACGACAGGAAGTGGTAGGAGGACGATGGCACAACATGTTTTTAGTGTAAACAAACTTATTCACATGTCATTTTAACTGCTTCTCTCCTTTAATGGAAACACAGCAATTGCAAAATTGTATTTTATTGTTTTTAATCCTAGTGCTGGTCTGTTAAATCTTCAAGCAACTTCTCTTAGACAACTTTTCTCTTGACTTCTTCCTCCTCACAGAATTGTTATGTATTTAGTGTTTCACACGTATCTCCATCACCCTTTGAAAAACTTTCATCTGAATTATTGCCTTTTGTTAATTATTTCTCCTTTTCAAACAACTGAGACTAAGAGCCCTTCAAAATGATTGCAATTAACATGATTTTTCTGATATGCAACAGCCTAAATCCTGTCATTTACCTCATTGAGCATCAATTAAATGCTAAGAGCATATATCAAACAATGGATGCTGAAAGTGTTAAATATTATAGTGATAGCTATTAATTGTTTTTTCTTTCTGCATCTTTGAGCTGTCACGTTTCTATAAAAGTAACAACAGGGTGAGAGTTCAGATCCTGAATGTTACATAGTTCATTTTTTTCACAACATGAAACTTGTATTAATTAATGACTTGGTAATTTTGACAGGCACACCAAAAATTAGTTTTATTAAAAATTACCAGCTTAAATTAAGAACTGAAGAGTTTTCTTTCAACTTTTTGAAGAAAATGATCAAAATATGCCTTCGAAGTTGTGACCTTACTTACTTCCATTATTTATACAATCCAGTGTGCAGATGGAAGAATGGAACATCAAATAAAATTAAAATGGAAAATAGAAAAAAAGTGAGGACAATGGAAACTGAGAGCTGAATAATCAAGAAGTTTGATTATTCCAAAGCTAATTTGATTAAAACTAAAAAAAATAAAAAATAAATCATTTTGATGTATTGAAAGTAATTAAAAAAAGGTGGCAAAATATAAAAAAGTAATTTGTTTTCATCTGCTTATATTTTTGTGTTCTGCTTCATTTAAGATTTTTTTAATAGCACCACACAGTCGGTGTTTCTGTCCAGACTTTTGTTTCCCTGCAGACATCAGTGCATCATCCCTTATGTAAAGGTCAGAGGATGTTAGGAATGAGATAAGGTGAAAGTCCCAGTGATGAAATGCCAAGTTCTCCTGAGTAATTCATCCCTTCAGCGGAAAGAGACTGAGAGAAAATAAATACAACATGAGAAATCCAGTAAAATCCAGCAGAAAAGGAAAAAAAAGAAAAACATTCACATGTATGAGGAGCTACAAAAAAAACCGACCCGCTTCATTTGTTATCTCCATTCAGTAATGTACAAATAAATATAATCCAGCTCTCTCATCTTCTTTTAATCCAAGTGGAAATCTTCCGGATGACTAATTGTGGGTGGCTTTTTTTTAAGGGTGAAGGGAAGTTCTTCAAAATGGCACAGTTAAGATTTATTTGCTAAAAGTTCAATACAGCTTTCCAAGTCGGAGCGCGGTGTGAAGATGAGGTACCCTGAGCTGAAACACACGTCCCAGAGTCCAGCTTAAAAGATCAGAGCTGTCAGAAAACAACCCCGGATTCACAAAGAGCCGTTTTCACCCACTCACTGAGGCGCTTCCAACGGCTCATTAAAACTCACCTTAACACAGCCAGAGAGCAAGTTGGGTTCAATAAACATGTTTTTTTGAATAGGTGTTGCTCTCCTAATAAAGCTTCCCTAAATACCTAGGCATAAAAAGACTGGCTGTCAGTTCAAATAGAAGAAGAAGAAGAAAAAAAGTCGGTAAAATGCTAAACAAGTTAAAAAGAGCGCAATAAAAGTTTGGTTTCAGAAATACTATGACATAATGTTGGTGAAAAAGCAAAAAGGAAAGTCATTTTCAGTGGTTTCTTTTATAAAGAAAAGGGATATTTTTGTGTGTGTGTGTGTGTGTGTGTGTGTCTGGCCCTACAGGTTGCCGGACAGCAAATATCAGCCGGCCTTCAGGGAAACCACATGAAACAATCACAATTCAAGAGCAGAGCTGAAACTATCCCAACAGAACCACCTTCCTGTTCGGCTTCATTGTCATAAAACGGCTCTCTTTATAAAACTATTTTTATTTCAGCCTGAAGGAGTTTACCGGAAAACAGGGGCACAATGACCACAAACTGTGTGGAGAACGTCGATTCCCCCACCACGAGTAACGCTACGCCCTTCTGACGCGCAAACGGCATGACTCAGTAAAGATGACGGGTTTGTCTGTCTGAGAAATGCTGTGAAAATCCTGGATTTAGAGAAATAGATAACATCTGGACTCCCACTGCTTGCTTTGAAGAGTAATAATTAATGTGTTCAGACCTTCTGTTGGATTCATTTTTAGTTATTTCCAGGATTTATCAAAAATCTTTGTTGCTCTTATATTCAACTTGAGCAAGTTAACTATAACTTATGTCTCAGTGCATAATTTACGTACTGAGACACACACACACATCATTTTTATTTTTCTTCTTTAGTTTACATTTAAATTAGTCAGAATTGAAAACAGTTGTGGTCTTGTCATGACTATTTTAACAATTTATTTGCAACTTTCTTAAAGATGAAAAACAGCCCTCATCTCTCTGGTTGAGAACCGTCTCCTCTGACTTGTGCTGACTCATCAGTTCCTGGGGTCAGAGTTCTCCAGGACGTCACAAAGGTCATGATTTGAAGATGGCAACAGTTGGAGTTTGTTAAGATCCTTCAGTTTTTTTAAAGCCCAGTCCTTTTCTTTATGTGCGTTAGCATTTCTGTAATACGTTACTGTGGGGCTGAAACGATTAATTGGATTAATTATGATGAATCAATTACTGAAGTACTTGTCAACTAATTTAGTAGTCGGTTGATCTTTAACTGGAGTATACTGACTCAAAAAAAGAAACATTTCCTTAAAGAACAACCGACTCATAGTAATTAGGCCAAAACTACAGAAAAGTCTATGTATACGTTTTAAAATTAAGAAAAATGTTCTTTGTCTGTAAATGTGTTCTACCTAGAACTCCTCAAGTGGCAAAGTCTTAGCTTCATTGGTTCAAATCCTGTAAAAAAAAAACTCCTAATAAGCACCTGTTGCTGTACAAAAACAGATCAGTCCTACGATGTTTTGATCTAAAGTCAAGCAGAAAGGGCTGAACTTTTCAGATGTTGATGTTACAAGTATTTTTTAGATTCTGATGCTTCCTTCTGCTACAAACTATCAAGCTGTTATTGCATTTTAGGCATTCATTTCTTATTTTAAAAAGTGAATGATTTGTTTATTAGCATCTATTAATGCATTTCTAAAACTGTATAAGTGGTTAAATGAAGCTGTTTTTATCTGATTAAGTGTCAGAATAATCAATAGATTAATTAGCTGCAGCCCTGCACCACTTAGCATAAATATGTTTGCAGTTAGACTGATACTTAGCAAACAGGCTTACTAGCAAAAATTAAACTACTGTCTATTGTCATACGAGACAGGAAATTGTCTCCATGCTTTGCTTGGCAGGCACCAAATACTGCACATCACCACAAACATCATCCCCACTGTGAAATATGGCGGGTGCAGCATCATGCTGTGGCGGTGCCTCTCAGGAGTAGGCCAAGGTAGAAGGTAAAAGGAATACAGCAAAATATAGAGAAATCCTGGAGAACAATTTGTTTTCATTTAGAAGAGAGCTTTTCTAAATCCCTTAAGAAGTAATTGAACCTCAGTATAAAATCCAGCTGTTCCAAGAGGTCAGACAGATGTTGCAGAAAACAAAAGAGACATGTATGAGAAACCCCACACCTCACCCTGAACATCTTGGTTTATTTTTCAAGCAGGAGTGGTGTGTTAAAAAATAAACCATTTTTATATGACTGTTACTCATCCTGGAAAGTCTTATAATACTGTTGACAGAAGAACCAAATTCATAAATAGTAATCATGCGGCTCATATATGGAGGTTGTTCTGTTGTACTTCGCAGTTCAACCCTCTGTAGTTTATAGAGATTGTGCAAGCAGGGACTCCCGACTGTAAAATGAGCAACGTTGACAGCTACTTAACAGACCTGGAAGGCTTTTCGACCGCTGGGAGAGGACAGACACGTGACGGAGCGCTGGTCAACCAGGTCCAACGCCTGCAGCGCACAAGTCCCGAAGACAAACTTCAGCCTGCCAAGACGAAAGGAGGGTGGCGTGAGGGTTGAGGAAAACCAACAGAGTCAGAGATCTCATGGCTTCAATCTTGGTGCATGATTCAAAGTTATAAGAAAACACAAGCTCTAAGGATTAGTCCATCAAGAACAATATGCTATTTGCAAATTCATTGATAATCCAAGATCCTTTTTATTGAGATGTTCTTCTGATCCCTGAGCATGCACGGTGGAGAAACACAAAACTGCTGCTGCACAAGTTACGCAACAGGCTGTTGCTAGGTAACCAAAGAGCGAGCGAGTTAGTTGATGCCACCAACCTTTGTTAGCTCGCTTTGTGAGGTTGAGTGGCTAAAGCCTTTCCTCTGCCTACATCCCCCAGAATGCTGTGTGGTTCTGGACCAAAGTTCAGCGAAACTATTTTAAGATTCAATCAGAAGTATTATCTATTGATAATGTTCACTTTGACATTTCAAAGGCTCAAACAGATAAAACCTGAGTAGCTTTGTTGTAAACTTGGTTGTTCTGCTTCCTGCTACTTGATTTTTGAAAGTCTTGCTCTCTCTCGCTCTCTCGCAGCTTGAATGAAACAATGAATCAGTTCGTGTTTGGTACTAAGTGGTCAACAATCAGAGCCTGTCAGACAGAAAAGATTTTAGGAGGATTTTTGGTGCCTTTTTTAGGGTGAGAGAGAGAGCATGAAAGTGAAACCTTGTTTGTTTTGTTTGTATGTTTTCAAGTCTGCAAACCACAAAAAATAAAAAAATATGCAATCTATAGAAATGAAGAAAGAAATAATGTAACCACATTACATTTGTCTTGTGATAATTCCAATCATATTTTGAAAGTAGTCGCTAATTTGTGAAAAGACAAACATGGAGCGAAACCTCAACTTTCTGACAAATTTCACAAAACCAGGTTTTTCCACAGCGTGAACCTCTACACTGGAAACTTCCTGATGAACAAACAGGATGCGAAGGTGTTGCGCCGACAGGGAGCGGCCTTCACTGACAGCAGCTCAGACCACCAGGGCAGGAAATGTCTCCGTCAACACACAGCTAGGCATCATGTCTCTGTCTCTGCATCACGTGGGGCAAATCCAAGCCATAAAAATGCCCCATTCATTCTCCTTAGTGTGGTTTAGCAGTTCAGCATGACTCAACCTGAGCACCCTTTCCATCACTGCTCAGATCACACTGGATGATTGATGTTAATGCTATTGTCACACAGATATTTCAAAAAGAAAACGGAAGAAAAATGGCTGTCAAGCTCAAAATAATACCTTTTGCAGAAGCAAATGTGTGATGTATTAGGAAAATGGATACTTACGCAATAAGTAGATCATCAGGTACTGCAAAAAGAAGAAAAATAAGATCTCAATTTCAAAATGTAACAAATAATTCCAGTTTATTGAGGAACTGTTTAAAGGGAACTAAAATCTAACTCCAGGTTATTGCTTCTGGCCGTCACACTGGAACTGGAACATTGCAATCAAATGCAACTACTCTTGGGAGGATGACGTGTTACTGTGTGGCAAAGAAAAGGCATGCTGCCAAATGGTTTTTTTTTCTTAATTCAGCAGCTCCACATTCTGCCTGTGCAAAACATACATGAAATATGTAATTATATTGTTGCAAATAATAAGACTTATTTCTTATTTTACAGATTACCTTTGAGAATAAATAAAGGTAAAGGATATATGTGTAAAACAAACACCAGGAACAAGTCTGATTTTGCAAATGAGCCTGCAGTAAAAGACAGCACTTGCAGACATTAATGAGTGGTTGCAGCTTGTTGACTGAAAGGAAACATAAGAGAAGAGAACCGTCAGTTGAAACAACAAAATGCATTTAAAAAAAACGTCTTCAAGCAAGAAAATTAACTCAGAATGGGGCAAAAAATTTGGGTTGTTCCCTCTGTTTAAAATAAATGGGGATAAAAAGGAAAATATCTGCACACATTCTTTGGACCAGGGTGAGTAACCTTTACAATCCTGAAAGCCAATTGTTCCACTACTCCTTCAGATTCCACTTTTTGCAAAGGCATGATGCCAGTTGTTACTGCTAAGGATTACAGTTACAGTGCAAAGTTTGAAAAGAGCTATCTAAACCAATCTGGCACTGTGAAAAAGTCTTTGCATCTAAACAGCTGCTATTAGCTCATAAAATCTAGTTCAAATTCTAAGACAACAGTGCCCCCTACAGCTCAAATAGCTAACTACATTACCCTGCTGCATTAGCAAAAGCTACATTTCTTTCACTGTACAAGCAAAGTAAAAATACTTTTGACAAACAGCAAGTCGCTCTAGATATCCGATAATTCAAATATGCCAAGACAGTGCGGGAACGAGGAAGTTAGTAATTCTCGTTGTTAGTTCGTAGAATTCAAGACACTTTTCCGTTAAAACCAACCAAGCTAGCGTTCGTCTTGCCCCAAATATCACCACTCGCTCTTTTCTTACTTTGAGTCGTCTCTTCGTAGATTTTCTGAATGTCTCGAAAAAGCTGCTCTGCTACTGCAGGTAAAAACGTCCGCATTTTTTTCCAGTTTTTTTGTTTCTGGCACTACCGCTCATCAGCCAGTAAGGTGCGACCAAAACATTGACTTCCGGTGCCAGAGTGCTGTCGTCCTTTCAAAGTAAACGTTATTTTTCGCCTTTGCAAATAAGCATGGTAATTCATTTCTTTTTAAAATTTGACTTAACTTTCAAAATTTAATAGCAACTCTTATTTTAGTGATAAACCAGGTGCACGAAAATATTTAACCAAGTACATATAGGAAAATAAAACGTGGAAATTGGAATTTTTAAGAGCTTGGAATAAAAGTAAATATTTTTTTTAGCTTTTCTTGAGATGGAAATAAATACTCACCTTATCATACAAGGTCAGTGACGTGACGGGGCGACATGTACATTTTATGAAGGTGAGATTTCTTTTTATAAGAGGTATTTGTCTGTCTGTTTATCCTATTCTAAGACTGTCAGACTTTTATTACATACTTTTCATTATATTGCAATTCATGACACTTTTTTTTATTTAATATTGCAATAACTTGCCAGTAAAGAGCCAAGTGACAGTTGAAAGTACACCTCAGCAACCAAGCATTACACAGTCAAAAAAAAAAAAAAAAAGAAAGAAAAGAAAAGATGGCACATCTGTAAACCTACAAATCTGTCAGTGGTGGAGAACTGATCCACTTTATTCGATTGGTCTGAACTCTTGTAATAGCCTACTAAGAGACATTGTGCGATACAAATATTGCATTTTAACATCATGGGACACATGGGGTTTCAAGTCTCAATTTCCAATAGACAAAAAGAGTCACCACTGTGAATTTGAAAGAGAGCTGGAAAAAAGAAACCAACCAAAAAAAAAAAAAAAATTTAAAAAAAAAATGAGACGCTCTAATTCATTTTCTTTTTACGGCTTCATGTCGGATTTAAGATTCAAGTTTGTAAACTTTTTTTGTCATTGCGTCCGTAAACACATAACATCCCTAAAAAGCAGGATGGAAAACAAAAGTGAAATGAAAAATGGTGAGAAATATCAAGTTTCAAGCAAAATGGGTTTCCCAACTTGAGCAGAGAGACAGCTAGAATATGGCATTGTTACATAAAGAAAATGTGAACAGAGTTACTGCCGTTTATGACGTCGGTGTAATAGGAGTCGTCTCCAGAGCCATCTGTTGACGGACACAATGAAAGCAGATATTAAGTTATCAAGATTCTGAATCACTTTGACAGCAAACTCCTAGACATTTAACGGTACCATGCACTTGAAAACAGCAACTGATGCAGGTGTTAACACCAAAATATATTATGTACCAGCAGTGAGGAAAGAAAGGAAGTTCAAACATCCAGATTTTAATTGAGTGGCGGGGAAAACGTTAAAGCACATCTTAGTATAGTCCTAGGCTGGAGGTTGATTAAGTTACACAGCAGGTAGTATGCTTTCTGTTGTCCGAAGCCACAAAGCAAACAAAAAGTGCAACAATGGTGCAGAGCATTCTTTACGTTTGGTTAGTTTCTGCGTTTCGTGTAATGAGAAGACAGTTTTACAGAGCTCAGATTGCTGTCAGGACAGGAAACGAAGAAGAAAATTAAAATAATAATATTAAAAAAAAAAGAGGGACTGCAGAAACAAATACAAATGACACCAACATATATCTCTGAGAAAATTGTTTTTAAAGCTGCCTTCTCTCTTAACTCACAAGGCGTGGCAAAATTATCCCTCAGAAAAGAAAGCTGAAAAGAAATCACATGTCCTGACACTGACGTTTTTTTTGTTAGTTTTTTCCTTTTTGACAAGACGTTATTCTGGACAGCTTGGAAAGAGAAACTGCAGGGATGCAACACACTGCGTTGTCAGCTCTATTGAAAAAAATAAAATAAAATAAACTCATTGGCTCACTTTCATCATTCAGACAGGGTCCAGGAGTAGTCATAACGATTATCATTTCCAGCAAGCTTATTTCCGACTTTTCACCTTTCGGCTCTGATGCCAGTGATCTCAACTTGTTGTGATGTTTCTCTGTTCCAACTGGGTGAGAAGTTGTCTCTACTGTCTGTTTATCTGTAGATTTCGACGCTTCAGTTTTTGTCCACACCGTTTCAGGCTCTGGTGGTGCTTGGTTGACGGCGGCACAATCTGTGATCCGCAGAGGGGTCAAGTTTTAACAACAGGTCCGGTCTCTCTTTGCAAAGCCATGGTAAAAAAAATAATAATAATAAAGTTTCAGGTTGGTGGCGTGGAGACTGGGAGAGCGAGTGCGTTATTAAAGATTTCACCACACCTCTTCCCAATTAAAGTGGATCAAGTTAAAAGCGACGTTAAAATAAGAAACAAGTTAAGAAAAACACTGCAAAAAGGTTACTCTATGTACATACAAATTTTCTTAAAGACAGGGTGTATCTTTACAGAATCAGACAAAAAATTCAGAAATAGCTTCTTATGTTTCTTTTTTTTCTTTTGCACATGAAGGAACTTCTTCAGCTCGACTGGCGCCGTTTGTCATCCTTCATGTTGGCGTGTACTTCTCCCGACAGGCTTGGTGAGCGCTCCTGGAGCAAATACGGAGTTCTGGAGAACCCTGCCTGTTGCTTGCTGCTCCAAGCTGACCGCCAGGGGGCGCCATAGCACCAAAAACAACAACAACAACAACAGCAAAAAATGAAGAAGAAAAAAAAAACAACCATGCACCACCTCATCCGCTCCTCACTCGCAAAAAGAGTGAGGTTAGTTCCGGGAGACGGGGGTGGACAGATCCGCCTGAAGCGTAGGCCGTTTCCCTGGTAACCGGGCCGTCGGCGGGCTTCAGGTTCAGTCGTCGCTGTCAGATAGGGTCTCGTACTGCTCCGACAGCAGAGACTGCCACACTCGCTGCTGCCCCCTGGCTGGGGGCGGCTGTTGCTGCTGCTGCTGCTGCTGCTGCTGCTGCTGCTGCTGGCTCTGTATGGAGGCTGAGGCCATGGACGTGGGGGGTGTGCTCATCAGGGTCAGTGGGTTGTAAGGAAACGGCATGGGACCTTAAATAAGGGAGAAGAAGAATGAGACAAACTTCATCCGCAGCACCGAAATCGTGAGTGAGTCAAATTTGAGAAATTTTTATTGACCTTTTTAATGCAACAACTATAAATACAGTGGATTGTTTTCTGCAGCCTTCGTGCCAAGCTTATTTGTGTTTTTGCACAGACTGCACCTAGCTTTGTATGTGTTGGCAACATCCTTGAGCCAGAGACAAAAAAAGTAATTTACACTTAAAGGGGTTGACACACATGAGGTGACGTTGCTTTCTCTCCATTCATTTCCTGTGGAAATGCATAATGATGCAACAATCACATTTATATATGAAAATAAGAGATTAGTCTCGTCACGGCAAAATTTAAGACCTTTGATTAATGTATTGGACGCCAACTTACATTATTTTATTGAATTAAACATTTTAAGGCCTTAATTTTAGATTCACAAAATTAAAGCTTCCTTTTTATATAAGCCTTAAGTTTCGTTTTACCAGAAATTATGTAAATGCATGATTTCTTAATGCATTTACATGCACAAAAATCAAGTGCATCTGCATCTGACACCAGGCTCCTGTTGAAATGTTTTGACGGAGCTCTTGTGCAAAATGTGGTGTGATTGGTCAGACGTTTTGTTGCAGAGATCAACTGGTTTTTATATCCGCAGGAGACATGTATACTACTGAGACAGGTTCATTTGAAGCAATTACGTACATTTGCACGGTTCTTCCCTAAATGAGTGACTGTATTAGTAAGACTAAAAACTCCTGGATGAAAATTGCAACGTCGTCGTCCAAGGAGCGAGGCTTTAGCTCCATGGCCACTTCGTAAAAGCAAAACAGATGCAGGGATGGAGGAATGGTTGGATAGAAGGGGAGTGCGAATACGAACGGTCCAGAGCCACGTGACTTCGGATGAAGTATGTGGGAGCCTCAAGTTTCATTTTACCAGTAATCATGTTCTCAGACAAATGAGCAGGTCACCTGTGGACGGGGGTCGCTCCTCCCAGGTCCACTGTGCTTGGGTTTGTCTGTGGTATTCCCCGTCAGAGTGGACTGACGACGGACGCTCCCCTCCTGGGTAGGCCTGACCCAGGTTAGGCGACTTGGACTTCCGGCTGTTTGCTTTGCCCTGCTTCTGTTTCCCTGCGGATTCAAACAGGCGGCCATTTATAAACCAGCAGCATGTTTGTAGCATAGAACGAGACGCAGAAATCCTTAAATCAAATTCTCCTTTTATAGCCGGAGTATATCAAATTGAAAACTTCAGAAAGATCCAACCCACAAGTGTCAAATTTGCTTTTCAATGTGTTCGATTATCACGCAGAAAGTCAAGTTTGTATACAAATCTGTCGCGATAAGCAATTAATTAAAATGAGTAGCATTATTATTTTTAAAGGAAATTTTGTTTACAGAGACTTCATAATCATAATTCATAATTTTATTTATGGTTTTGGTTGTGTGTGGTTTTTAAGTATTGTTTTCGTTTTGTTTTATTTTGGATATTTAAAACATCTTTCAGTGTTAAGTGTTCTTTACTAAATTAACATTTTGTGGCAAACTTGCATTATTATGCTATTGCCAGTATAGAACTGGTATACTGGCCTGTTTGTTTAGCACATTTCAGCAACAAGACAGTTCAAAGTGCCTTACATCATAAAAACACACAGACACCAATTACGAAACGAGCCAGAGACTTTGCATTTTCTCAAATCAAAATCATCAGGTAAATATACATCAAATATATTGATCAATGTTTCAATTGTTGAGTCAAAGGCAACTCTAATTAGGTGAGTTTTTAGCCTTTATTTAAAGGAAGTCAGTGTTTCAGCAGGTTTGCAGTTTTCTTGTAGTTTATTCCAGATTAGTGGAACATAAAAACTGAATGCCGTTTCTCCAAAAAGCAACAAATCACAAATCTGGAGCCTACAGACAGAGGAATGCTTTTATTTTAAGATTTTTCGCACATCTTTACCTGGGTTACTAATAAATATTACCGCGTCTCAGATGGTGGAGTTCATTTTCCTGTTTTTGACCTACCCATATTGGGAGACGGGCTGGCCTCCTGTCGGGTATCGCCGCCCGTGCCGGATGCGTTGTTCATGACGATAGCTCCTCCTCCTCCCTGGTGCTCCTCCTGCCTCTCCTCCAAGTTGCCCATTAAAGCCTTGCGGATGATGTCCTCCAGGCCCAAGTTACTGGCCGGGTCGCTGAACGACTGATTCCTTAGGTTGATGCTGCCTGCGGTTTACAACACAACAAATCCGCAGTGAGAAAGGAAATGGAAACTGGAATGAAGGTATCTGATCTTCTGGAGTTTTTTGTTGGCTTACTGGAGCTGGTAACAGCAGGCAGGTTGAAAATCTCTGTCCCAGGCTGAGCATTTCCTACAATATGATGGAAAAATGTTTAAAACAAGCGCAAGTAAGACATAAACAATGAGAGAGAAGAACTAGAGGGAATTATTTAGTTTAAACACAAAAGATAAGAGAAGACCCACTTACCAACGTCAGAATCCCCAACACCAGAGGTGGAGTTCAACTTACGAAAGATTTCCTGCTTCTTGGATTTAACCATGGGCGAAGTGCTCTCCAGTTTGGTGAAGAAAGCAGGCAGGTAGCTGACACTCCCTGGGGACCGTGAGTCGCTCCTAGAACAGCGTAGAGGCAGAAAGAGAGCAGCTGAGGCAACAGCACTGCAAAAATACAAAATCTTACCAAGTATTTTTGTCTCGTTCCTAGTGCGAATATCTTAGTACACTTCAAAATTATTTAAATGTATATTTTCAGCAAGTCAATAACTCCTTAAACTTGATGAAAAAGTACTTGTTTTACTAGCAGAGTATTTCACATGTAACATGGGGAAAATGTCTTGTTATGCTATGGCAAATGAGCTCCTACATCATGCTGAAAAATTACTGTTAAGCTAGTTTTTTCTTATTTCAAGGGTACTAACATATTTGGAAAGCAAACTAGACCAAAAATACGTGGCAAGATGTTGTGTTTTTGTAGTGGAGTCTAAAAAGTTTCAGCTCCATAGGGAAAACAACTACAGATGCAGGAAACAGTTCATCTATGAGAATTTCAAAAAGAAACTAGAAATAACTTCAAGCTACATGTCAAGCCAGTACCATCAAATGTTCCTTCTAAAGCAAAACAAAATGATATTTTCAGAAATCTGCCTATGCGTTTTTCCCCCCTCACGACTTTCTCTAGAAGAAGTCGTGATCTGTTCCGACAATTTTACTCTTTGTATGAAGCCTGTAATTGTTGGAGTGAGTTAATAATACCTCACATAAAAGGTGCCAACTGCGTACCTGATCTCAGAGTTGTCAGTGTCCCGCCTTTGGGACGGAGGCCCACCCGCCTCCTGCTTGTCCGTGCCTTGGTACCCCTGTGGGGGAGAGATGGGTTCATAGTTCTCCATCTGCCTGCCTCCTCGGTCCGGAGACTTGCCGGGTCTGAATGCAGAATGCAAAAAACATATCTTAGACATTCTGCAGGAGTAGAAATCTGTCCTGCGTTTTTGCTCTGCATACCTGGCCCTGGATTTGTCAGGGGCGTTCTCTGGAGAAACCCGACTGGAGGGTCTCTGGTGGTGCGGAGGCTGGTTCTCAGGACTGTAGCGGCTCGGGGCTTTGACCCGACCCGAAGAGGACACCGGTGGGATGGAGCTCTGGAATGTGGTGGGTGCTGACGAAGAGACCGGGGGGTCTTGATTCCTGGCGAAGTCTTGGGTAATTATATGCTGGGTTTCCGGGAAAGACACAAACCAAACAGGTTGGCATTATGAAGCAATATCCAGTTGCTCAAATCTGTTTTATCTGGTAAACTAAGTGTGAGCTAGGAATATCAGAGCAGGAAATAGATGTGCATGTTTTAAATTGTGACAATAAATCATAAACAGTGCAACAAATGCCCAAAAATACAACTAAAATGTTGTCCACTAGATGGCACACATTTTCATTTTTGTAGTTTTGAATCAAATACCTGGATTATATTTTCGTTTACCAAAAAAACAACTAAATTGTACCGGATCCCTTACCGAAATATGGTCTGCCAAGGTCATGACTCTGTGGGTTTTGGGGACCTGTGAGTAGCTGTCTGCCTGGGAGGAGGGGGGCTGCGGCGGCTCTGCAGACGATCGGTACCGGCCCATGTCGTAGGTCCGCATGGCAACTGCAAGAGTGACCAGAAACAGGAACGTCTAATTAAAATAGCGATGATGAAATGATGAAGCAGAAAAGAGCCAGCAAGATCCAGGAAATTAGTAACTGCTTCATGTCTGCAGGGAGGCGACTAAAATAACTTGGTTTGGAATAACAGGACGCCAAGTCATCCACATAAAGGTTTCCTCCACAAAGCCCTCACTACTGAATCTCCCATAAAATATTTAAATTATCTTTGCAAAAGGTGAGACATTCTCAGACTTATCGCCTTCACACCTGCTGCTTGCTGTTGTCCGTCTTCTGCTTTGTCCTGCTGGGGCTGGACTGGGGAACTAGCAGGACTTATAACCTCAATGGCTCCTCCAGCAGTGTTGTCATACCGACTAGATGATACTGCAATTTAAACATGGACACACAAACAAAAGAATTAAGTTTCATACAAGAACATAAAAGGGAGGGGAAGATTGGATTCTAAAGGAGATATGTTTGTGGACTTAACGTTTGAATTTAAAGTTATCTGAATTAACAAAGTTTATTCAAGTTTCATTCACTCAAGACCTTTTTAAGACCATCATGGGTGGAATATAAGAAATGTATCTCCACAGAAATGTACAAACTTCGCCCATGTAACTGCCAATAAATTTTAATTAACCCTCGATAGTACCAAAAAAGTCAGCTAGATGTCCTAATGTAACTCAAACTTTTGCTCAACAGAAAGGTCCAAAGAGAGAAGAAAAAAATAGAATACATGAGATTTAATAGTTCTGTCAAGACACAATTTGAAACCTGTAATTAAGGTATTTAAAGCCAACCTATTTTTTTTTTATGAACTTAAGACATTTTACAGGTGCACAACGTAACTTTTATGAAAATATATGTTTTTACATATTTGTTGAAAGTGTCACTCAGGTGTCACAGTTTGGTATGAAACAGATAATCTGTGAAAAAAAACCTCCTCTGCCTTCTCCCACAGCCATCTAGAAACAACCAATCAGAGTTAGAGGAGGAGAGTCCTGGCACTGTCAATCACCATCCAAGTGGTGCTGCTTATCACTTTCCTCCGCCCTCCTTTCTCTCTGCTACGCCGCTGCTGCTACTGTGTTGTGAATGCTCAGGCTAGTTAGCATGGCCACCGTTGACAGAGGATAAATGGTTTTTCTGTAATGGTACGTTGTTTTTCTGTCATTAGGACATATATTGAGCAGCCAGTACATTAGGATGAGTGACAGCGCCAAGACCCTCCTCCTGGATCTGATTGGTTGTTTCTGGTCAGGTGCATTTCTTCAGATGGCAATGAGATCCCAAAGTGGAGGTGAACGAGATCAATCTTTTCACAGATTATCTGTCTCATAACACACTGTCATGACATGGTTTTAAAAAATATTTAAAAATATTTTTTATAAAAATGTATATACTGCAGCTATAAAGCTTTAATGTTAGATACATGATTTTAACAATTCTTAAGGGTGTGTGGCCGTCCTCATTAAAGGCACTCACAGCTGCTTGAAGAGTCGGAGCTCTGAGAGCCTCGCTCCCGCGACTCTTTGTCTGAAGCTATCTGCCGTGTGATGATGACGTCAATAAAGTTGGCGGCGGTGATAGTCGTCTTCCCGTGAGTCCGAAGCTCCTCTTCGATGCGGGACTTTGTCTGAGGACCCTTCTCCTTCCCCCCGACGACCCCGGGGCCCTCGGCGTAAGCCGGATGCGGCTTTCCTCCCGGCAGAGACATGGCGTTATACGGCGAGTGCAACGATCGCCTGTCTGCTTCCTGCTGCTGCTCCGAGAGGATCGGCCCCCGCCGCGACGCGGCCGATGAAGACATTTCATCGTCCCGCTCGTGTTTGCTCTCCTTGACCTTGGTGACGTCCATCTGCGGAGCTGAGGCCGCGGCGTCCACCAACGCAGCCAGAGCGTCGGCCGCTGTGCTGTAGCGTGAGCTGCTCTGGGACGCTGATGTAACCACAGGTGGGTGGGGTCTAAGAGGAAATAACATAAAAGATTGGGGTTTTTTTCTAAATAATTTGCAAAGCATGTTGGGGGTAAAGCTTGACTGGAATAGTGGAAACTTGACGACTTCTCACGGTATTTTAGATTAAAAAAATTATAGAAAACATGCAGCTTTTGAGGTTTTATTTTTAAAATATTACAACAAAACTATTGTTGATTTAAT
This sequence comes from Gambusia affinis, assembly GCF_019740435.1. NCBI lineage: Eukaryota > Metazoa > Chordata > Actinopteri > Cyprinodontiformes > Poeciliidae > Gambusia > Gambusia affinis. The sequence goes on from NC_057882.1 coordinate 16,307,383, forward strand.
ACCTTTAACGTGTGTTAATGTTCGGAGTTGGGAAGTTCTTTCAGAAGGGTTCATACTAAAATTAAATTTAAGTATTTTAGGTATATTTAATGTAAATATATGGTAAAATTTTCAAACTTTTCCAGCACAGCACTTTGGAGACACCTTCACCTCATTATTATCATATCATTAATATCATTTATTACTGTCAACAATAATGTCTTGTGATAATTTTCTACATTCTAGGTCAACTAAAATAAAAATTTAACTTAAGCTTCATAGACCGAATTCACCTGTCTGGTTTGAGAACTAATTCAACTAATTAAAAAAAATTCCCCAATTTCAGTAAAATTGCTTACCATAAATAAATAAGTCAACCTTTATTTCAGTTACAAATATAGGTTCAGTAATAAATATTCATTACACTGAAACAATCCAAACAAATCTTGAGATAAATAATATCCCTTCTCAAATTAAATGCTTAAAAATATCACACAATAAAAATCTCTAAAAAAAAAACCTCTTGATAAGTTTTCTGGCATTTAGAAAATAGAAATAATTTTGTATTGTCTAACTGACCTAAAACATGAGAAGTTTAGTCTGATTTTACTTCAGACAGTGACTCAGAAAAAAATACCCGCTTTTAGCTGTAAATAAGATTTTCTAAATTTAGGTTTTTAATGAAACATTGGACTTTTAAGGACTTCATACAGAAACCAAACACTTTCCAAAACCTTTCCAAAACACCTGACTGAAATTCAAGCATTTTTTTTAAGGATTTCAAGCACCCATACAAACCCTGACTTAAGAATTTACGTATTCTATGAGCTTACATTAGTGAGGTGATGACACTTTTTCCCTGGAAGATGCTCGGCCGCTGCTGAACGACCACATCCTGGGTCCGGAGCGACGGAGAAGGGGAATGCAGATAACCTCGGCTCCCTGGCCGGCCCGGCTGCTCTGGGGCGCCTGAATGATGCAGAAAGGGCAAACGTTGCAGCTTTGCTTCAGAAACTACTCACTGAGCCGCGACTTGCTAAGCAGCTCACCTCCACGCATGTATTCATTAGTGCGCTCCCGCTCTCTGATATCCCGTTCCCTCTGTTGCTCCCTGTCCTTATCCCGGTCCTTCTCCTGCTGCTCCCTCTCTGCACTAGCAGCAAGGTGGACTGCATGGCCTGAGCAGAACAGGGACAACAACATGCACGCAGAACGTTAAACTTTATACCTGCGTGACATCATCATACCCCTGGCATGGTGTATGATGCTTCAGATTGAAGTCATGGTTTAAATACTGGTCCACTGCACCGGGGGACTGGGTGAACATTTACCTCCTAGTACACTAGAAGTGGTCATATTTGTAGCCTTATGAGTTGAATTATAATGGTTAAATATAGTTATCATGTTGAGAAATGAAAAAACTGTGTAAAACTAAAAACCAGGCGTGCCATATTATCAGGTATTATTAAAAATGATCCTGTTTTATTTCACTGTTTTTCCATTTTTCAGTTTTGACCACAAAATGTTGGGACATTTTGTGACTTACTAGCACTGCTAACTGAAAGGGAACAAACAAAAATGGAGACACCTAATCAGTCCACCTGAGTGTAATTTAATCAAGTCCTAAATGCAGCTGTTCTGTGCAGACCTCTATAGGCAGCATCATGCTGTGTGGATACTTTCTTTTTCTTCATCAGTAACAGGAAGGCTCGTCAGAGCTGATAGGAAGATGGAGTGGAGCTAAACACAGAGCCATCTTGGAAGAAAACCCGCTGGAGGCTGCAGATGATGTGAGACTGAGGTGGAGAACATCCCTAAACCCACAGCCATGATTCAGCCATTGGTCTTGTGCCAGAATGGCCCAGTCAAAGTTCAGACCTAGATCTTGACATTCCACAAAACACTTGCCGCTTTCACTGCAGTAAAAGGTGGGTCTACAAATTGAATAGTAATGAAAACACATTTTAGATGCAATTTGCACAAAGAATCATGCATCACTTTCCTTCCAAATCACAGTTAGACACTTTGTGTTGGTCTAAAACATAAACTACCAATAAAAAACATGAGTCGTAACGTGACTGAATGTGGAAAAGTTTCCCAGGTATGAATACTTTGGCAAGGCACAGCACACAGACAAACACACAAGCACCTTTGGTGTTACTGCTCAGTAAAACAGATCGTGCACATCAGGATGCAGTTGGTATGTAGTTGGTGTTAGAAAGTTTAGGTACTTATAACTGATACAAATAAAAACAATCCAACGTCTTTTTTTAAGAAAATAATAATATTGTCTAAAATGTAACACCACTGCATTCCTTAAGTAAATCTGAATACCGTATTTTCACGACCATAAGGCGCACATAAAAGTCTTAGATTTTCTTCAAAATATGAGGTGCGCCCTATAGTGCAGTGCGCCCTGTGTGTGTTGTAAGGCGGACGTATTAGGGAACACCATGAGAACGTTAAAGGGTGAAGTGGGCGTGGATTGTGTATAAAAGAACGGGTATTATGCAGAACATTGTTGTTTTAACAACCCCTAAAAATGGCGAAGAGACACGCATATGAAGCTCAGCTTAAACTGAAGGCCATCAGCTACGCGGAGGAACATGGGAATCGTGCAGCCGCAAGAGAATTTAAGATTAATGAATCTATGGTTCGCAAGTGGAGGAAGCTGAAAAACGAGCTCCGACAGGTCAAGAAGACGCAGCTGAGGTCCGTCTTGGTGCTTTCGTTTCATGAAACGGTGCCATTTTTCCATCCGGACCAGGACTACGGTAGCGCAGCAACTTCCAGCGGATTATAATGAAAAGCTGGCCGCCTTCCGCTCCTACTGCCGCAAACACATCGCCGACAAACACATCCAGCCCAGCCACATCACTAACATGGACGAGGTGCCGCTCACTTTCGACATCCCGGTGAGTCACACGGTGGAGAAGAAGGGGACCGCCACGGTAGGGATACGCACAACGGGGCACGAAAAGTCTTCGTTTACTGTTGTGCTTAGCTGCCATGCTAATGGACAGAAACTGCCGCCTATGGTGATTTTTAAGAGAAAGACTTTGCCTAAAGAGAAGTTTCCAGCAGGGGTCATCATTAAGGCTAATGAAAAGGGCTGGATGGATGAAGAAATGATGAAAGAGTGGCTGAGGGTGGTGTATGTAAAGAGACCAGGTGGTTTTTTCCACGCATCACCATCGCTGTTGGTCTGTGACTCCATGCGTGCCCATCTCACACCCGATGTCAAAAAACAAGTAAAGCAAATGAACTCTGAGCTTGCTGTCATTCCGGGAGGCCTGACAAAGGAAATACAACCGCTGGACATCGGTGTCAACCGGCCGTTCAAAGTCAGGCTGCGAGCGGCGTGGGGGCGATGGATGACCGATGGAGACCACAGTTTCACCAAGAGTGGAAGGCAGCGGCGGGCGAGTTACGCTACAATATATATAGGAAAGTGAGGACTTCGAGGGGTTTGACTGATGACATTACCGGTAAAACATTGATGATTGATGTTAGTACTTTGTAATTAATACTTAAATAAAGCACAACCAAAATCAGTTTTGCTTCCACTCTATTTTTAAATACACACTTGTATGCTTGTGTGTGTGTTGTTGATGTAAAACCCGCGCCCTATAACACGGTGCGCCTTACGTGTGTGTTAAATACAGTAATGGCACACAAAACTGAGACTGCGCCTTTTAGTACGGTGCGCTCTATGGTCGTGAAAATACGGTAACCTATTCTCAGACAAAGATGTTTTTATCTTAACTGCAAAAATGTATATTATTTTTGTACAGTTTTGCCTTAATTACTGCACTGAATATATATTTTTTCACCAAATGGCTTCTTCTTTTTTTTTTTTTTGAGTCTCTATTCTCCAGTTAATCAATTACAAAATAAGCAGACGACTATTTCAATAACTGATTAATCGTGATTAGTTGTTTCAGCCATATGGAAAATACTGAATTCTTCCAGAACCTCCAATTAAAATCTAAACATTCTACCAGAACACCTTGACAGTTGCATTTGAGACCGATCCCAGCGGTTACTGCGGTAACCCTAAACCTCTCTGAGCCGTCGAGACTCGCCCCAAGAGTGCGAGGGGGAACACAGAGTTGGTGGCAGTAGAGATAAGGGGAAAAACAGGGTGTAGGATTGGGAGGGGTCCTCACCTGGCGATATGGAGGTTGAGTTGAAAGGCCTAGGAGGGAAAGGGGGCTGAGCTCCAGAGAGGTAGGCGCGTTCCAAAGTGGGAGTACCTGTTCCCCCAGGGTGAGGCAACAGGATAGTTGGAGGCATCTGGGTTAGATCAATAATCCCTTTTACAGACAGAAGCAAAGGGCCAATGGTGAACAACAAGATCCATCAATTTCTGAATGTATGTATACACTTAGCTGTAACCCATCACCTTCATCCCAAATCCTGCTTGATCAGTGAGCGACAGGGCTGCGCGGAGTGGAATAGTGGTCAACTTGTAAGAAGCAACCACTCAACAAATGTGAGATTTTGATGACCACACCCGATAAATAAGTTGAGTAGCAGCCAAATGAGTCGCAGCCCCAATTTAAAAGAGCAAATCGGCTGAATTTGTCAATTTGTATTAAAAAGGGAAAAAAAAAGGTCATTTGCTTCTGGGCGTCTGCAAAAGGTAGCCACTACTTCACAAGCACACAGTCTGCATACTACAGCCCCCTGCCTTCCGTGGCAGATGAGAGACTTACCTCGAGGAGGCGGCGGGTACGGGATGGCGACGGGTTGTTCCCGCGGCGACAGCCCTCTGGCCATGTCGGGCCGAGGGATGACTTGCATCTGCTGCGACGTGATGTAATCGTTGAGGATGGTCTGCCGAGTGTTCTCCATGGTGTACAGCTGGTAGGTGTTGTGGTAGCCGGTTGGTGAGGGTTGCCGGGGAAACATGAACGCTACAGGACACAAAGAACAAAAAAACAAAAAAACAAACAAAAACAGATGAATGAATATGAACAGACGGCTCACTAATATTCATCGCGGTTGCTGACGTCAATCATTGAAAGAGATCCTGTTGACCGGATGCCTATGAATTAGGCAAAAGTGAGAACGGTTTAAAAACACCTTACCAGGATCGAGGCCTCTGTGGCGGAAGGCCAGGGTGGGATCCAGGTGTGGGGGCAGGTGGGTCTGATACACCTCTCCTGGAACCAAAGGCCGGTGGTGGGGGTCGAACGGGCTGTGGGAGGCCACGGGGTCGCCCACCGACACAGGCGATTTGGATGGGATGCTGTCCCTCTGCGTCGGGGTCATGGCACTCTTTCTGTCATGTGCGGCGGATTTGGCAGAACTCATGCCCCCTTAAAGACAAACAAACAACCCAGAATGAGTTGTTTTTATGCGAAAATCCAGCGATTTTGGGAAAAAAAAAAATCAGAATTGGGTAAACTAAACTAGGTAAAATAGGTACTTTATAGTACAAACTACGGGGTGAAAATAGCAATACAAATAGTCTTATTATTACATATGATTTTTCCATGATGACAGTTGAGGCAAAGTCTCCCCGGACCTCACGTCACTGGTTTGACATGAGCTTCACCGTGTACAAGCTTTGAAAAATTAAGATTTTACACTTCAGGAACAACGTAAATATGTGAACCTTGGATTAATATTTAATGTGACATGTTAACATCTCCACTCGTCATCCTACCTACTCAGACTGGAGCACAACATGAGGATCCCTTGCATAACGACAGATTACAGCAGAAATCATTATGAATGATCACTTTTTGACTCAAAAATTGATTTTGGATCGAATCGGTAAACAATTCCCACCCCTACTAAAGCCTGAGAAAACAAAATCCTTTGCCCCTAAAACCTTCATGGGACTTACCCTCTGAGCCCCGTCCCAGCATGGGGGATCCTCTGGAGACGGGATTGGTGCTGTAGTTGACGGGGGTCCGGCGAGCACTGGCGTCCTCATACATGCTGGGGCTGTGCTGGGATTTCCCGGCCTCCTGGTGAGTGGAGCGCAGGACGGAGGCCGTGCTGTTGACCACAGAGTGCCGCACCGCCTTGCTCTCCTCGTACTTGGGTCGCTCCATGGCCTCCAGCTGGGGCATGCTGTGGGGAAGCTTGCTGGGGCTGGTGATGAGGGACTTGACGTTGTGTTTGATGGTCGGCTGGCCCATGGAGTAACTCTGTTGCAGAGAGGAGAAAATATTTCTATTTACATGGTGCTTTCAAGGATTTACTGCATGACAGGTGCATCTCTATAAGCTAGAATACCAGTGATTAAGTCGTTCAGTAGTTCAATTAAATTCAGAGCTGTAACCAATGATTGTTTTAGAAATCAATTATTTGGATTAAAAAAAATGGAACATTCTACAGATTTTTCATTTAATCACTACAGCCTTTTTTATACAATATTACAAATACATTAAACAATACAAATAAATAAATAATTCAATTCCCTTTTTAAATAAGGAAATAAACATTTTGTTGCCTGAAATGCAGTGACAGAGGATCCCTAATTTTAGCTGGAGCTAAAATTGAGGAGCTTTGGCTAAAACATATTTCCAGATAAAAAGTGTTTTTATCTTAAATGCAAATTGTATTTTGTACAGGTTTAGGTAATTGATACTCTGAATATGTTGTTCTTGATCTGCAATGGATGTTTTTTGAATATATACACTATAGTTAATAATTACCCAATTACTAAACTGGTTGATATTTCAATAATCAATTAATCGCAATTAATCGTATTAATTGTTTCAGCTATAACTCAAACAGTTTATCTTAAAGAGGCGTGTCCAAACGTTTGTCACATGGGTCAAAATTGTCAAGTTAAAAAGACTTGTTTCTCAACGAAACATTAAGCTGCAGAACTTTGATTTAATAAAAATAAATAGATTTTTTTTTTTTTTTTGTCGGGAAATGTGTAAATTATTACAGATCCAAAAGAAAAGAGGTTTTGCAGGCTTGCCTCACTATAAGAAAGGCATCCAGTTTTTTCACATTTTTTATATTTTGACTAAAAAAAAAGAAAAGAAAAAGATTTGGTCAATTCTGAGCTCCAAAAACAGCATTTCGGTCACTATTTTTTTGAAAATGCTTCTAGTATTCATCCAATTTTAGTAAATGAATGAGATGCAGGTTTGGCTGCAGCAGCATTTACTTTTGAGTAAAAGTAAGAAGGCAATAATCCTGATTATATAGAGATATATAAAAATATTAATTATGGAGTCTTGGAAGTGTTAAATTTACAGAATACAGAAATATCAACAAAAGGAGCATAAAAATCCTACAGAATGAGCCTAAAATGTAGATACAAATATAATACCTTGTGTTGTAGCCAATATTTTCTATTGTAAGATTTTAACTTGTGATAATTTTGCCTTAATTAAAAATAAAAAGTCTTGCATCATTCTTGAATTGTAGTCAGGGGCTAAAAATAATCTGTTTAAGGGCTGCAAATGGCCCCTCTGGACGCCACTGATCAATAAAGGGTTAATTTTGTCCACAAACCTGAGACATGGAGCCCTCTATCACCCTCCTGTCAGGCAGGTCAGGAGTCTTGCACATGTCCTGTCCAGACTGGTCCTGTCTGGGGATTTCGTGAATGGAGCGCCCCCTCTCTTTGATGGTGTTAACTCCTTCGTAGGGCTTGCCTTTGCCGATGGCCTCTTCGAATGTTCGGATAGGCGGGCTTTCTGTTTTTATCAGCTTCCCGTATTTCACTGCATCCTCATACGCGTCAGCGGTAGTTCTCGGTGTCCCTAAAAAACATATAGATAAATAAACAAACATTACTCCAGCCCTGCTTTGTTTTTGACACAGCAAACTGCAAATGTGGAAAGCTTTCCAGGCATCCACCTTGCATAATGGATCCAGGGATCAGCGCTCTTTCCTTGGAGTCGCCATGATGCCCTTCTCTAGGTAAAGCCCTACTGATCAGACCTGGAATGAAAGAAAATATCACTCATGAAACAGAAAATACAAACCAGGACACACATTATTAATACTCCTTACGCTTTCTTACATTACAGCCATGAGCCTCAGTGTATTTCACTGGGATTTTATGTCCTGTACTAGTACCACATAGTGCATCTTATAAGTGGAAGTTATCCTGTCTAGCATTTGTTCCAGTTTGATTTGACATTCTTTCTTTTCTATTTTATGAGAATTGAAATATCTGTTTTATGTGACCACTTTGTCTTCATTTGTCTTATTTTTGTGCAGCACTTTGGGCAAACTTCTTCTTTCTTTCTTTCTTTCTTTTTGAATTGCTTTATACATAAACTGGATTTGGGAAAGGTCTGCCCTGGAGAGATTTCGGACATGTTCCCCTGAGCGGTGGCTCTGTGCAGATTATTTGTTGCACTTTTCATGGGTAACAGATTAAAGGGGGTCAGAAAGCCACAATTTATAGAATTTCATTTGCAATGTTTTAAAAAGACATTATGTGCTATCTTGTGTTTGTCTGTCACATAAAATCCCAATGAAATGCCTTGAAGTTTGCGGTTGTAACACGACAAATTGTGCTTTTCCAAAGTGAAGTGGTAAAGTCGGTGACACACAAAGAGTACCCTCGAATGGAGCGCCCTCCCTGCCATGGTGTGCTCTTCCCATGGGACCCTCCATCATGTCATGGGTGCGTTTCAGGTCATGACCTGTTCTGGGGCTTCTGGTGTTTTCCCTGGGATTCTTTATACCTATTGGAAACAAAGAAGTCCAGCTTTAAAGCTTGGCAGAAAAAAAAACAGGTATTAGGCACTTGAACAATAATAAATCTACATACCGTCATAGGAGATGATGTGGCCACTTTTGCCTTCATAAATAACTTTAGCTAGCTGCTCCCCCCTGGCTTTATCTGGGCTGCCCAGGTCCTCTGTAGCCAGCTTTGCAATTGTGCCCTTCAGGAGGTCAGCAGCTATGCTAGGCTGGGACAGAGCCGGAGTGCCCTGTGTCGTTGACAGCAAAACAAAGTTACTTCAATGGATACCAACGCACACAGTGGAACCAATAAAGTGTAAAAAATTTGTTTAATAATTGATTACCTGAGTGATGGATCCTCTGAACGCCAGGCCTTCACCAACTTTTACCGGGTTGCCTCTGCCGTCCTGGATGGAGGAAACCACAGCTCCTGCCGGGCGGGACAGAAGAAGAGGTCAAGTGGAAATATAACAAGTTATATGACATCTGATGAGAGACGCAGAACAAGTACTGAAACTATCATAAGAATATCTCCATCATATGAATACAGGGTTCCTATGTACCAATTTTTCCCAGATTTGTTTGTTTCTGACGCACTTTTTTAAAACTTTCTAAACATCTGGGAAGAAAATATAAACTATCTGCTCAAACGTCAGCCGGGTCTTACTGATTACAGATTCAACCAATCATGAAACTGGGTAATGGTAAACTTGGCATCCGATTTCTGAAGTGCAATTAAAGGGACTTTTTTGTTTTTGTCATCTTGACTAATTTGGATTGATTTGATCCAAGTTAGTTGGATCAAATGGAATCTGGTTGCCATTTGAACCAGATTCCCCTAATGCAAAAAAACAAAACAAACAAAAAGAAAAATCCCAGATCCAGTTCAACCTGAATTCAAAGAAAGTTTCCTCATTTATTGTTTTATGCTGTTTAAATCCATCTGATAAAAAATAGGTGTAATTTTTGTACAGTTTTAGATTAATTACTGCTGTGAGTAAGCTGCCTTTCAGCAAATAGCCTTTTTTTTGTCTATATAGTCAAGTTAACAATTAATCGATTATCAAACCGATTGACGATTATGTCAATCATCGATTCATCACGATTAATTTTTAAAACATAATCTCATCTGAGTCGGATGTTAGTTTGAAGAGATAATCTTGTGTTTTTTTGGTCTCAATGTTGGTATGTTTGTGTAGTCGTGTGCCAAAACGTTGGACCTACCGGGCTTGTTGGGGTCCATCTGCCTTGGCAGCCCCAGAGAGATGGATCCTCCAGAGTTCTTCGTCCCCTCTGGCCCGTAGATGGCATGAGAGGGCAAATATGTGCCAGGAGTTCCCTGGATAAGAAACAGGACAAACAGCTCATCTCGTGTTCAGGTCACTGCGGCTAACAGAATAATAAAGTGGTGTCAAGTGATACCGATCATCTTTTAGCTCCTGATGCACTGATTATGTTACGCTGTCGACTAGCTCACATGGTGAAAAACCAACCGAGGACGGCAATACAACCAGAATATTGTATCAGTGTAGCATCAATTACGGCTCTAATCATAAGCAGAACAAATGCGTAAATAAAATTGGATTTGAAAGGGACGAGTGAGTCGCGCTGAAGTAAACAAACCCAGATTTTCCCATTTAAACGGAACCGTCCACATGAAGCCTGTTAGAGAATTAGATTTGAACATGAAGACGGAGGATGTCAGCAACATGGAGAGACCCGGGCGTCTTACCTGGGAGATGGAGCCGCCCTGGATGAAGGAGGGCTTGTCTGTGGGCTTGTTGGTTGGAATGAGCGGAGGAGGAGAAGGAATGTTGGGAGGTCGACTGTGTCTGTTGAACGGCAGACGGACTCCGTCGTTCATGCTCTGCACCAGCTGGGTGGGGTTGGGGTGGAGGACTGGAAGGGAAATGAACAGAAACTCTGATTAATGACTGGTTAGAGATTTTTTTTTTTATGGTGTTCGTCACAGAGCTGGGCGATGTTGCATAAAAACTAAGTCTTTTGTCCTACCAGGTTTGATTTTTGTTTTTCTCACTTTCTTTTCTCGAAATTAGTTTAGAAATGACAGAAAACATTTTCAAAAGGTGGCTTTTATTCCATCACTTATGTGAGCTGTACAACGAAGTATTAGGACGATGCTATGAGAATTTTTGTTTAATTACGAGAATAAAGTCAGAATATTTGCAAAATACAAACACAATTTTACCAGAAGAACGTCTTAAAATTACAAGAAAAAAGTGGGTTTAACGAGAAAAAAGTTTGGTTAATTTATTTATTTATTTTTTTGTGGGAGAGTTTGGTATTCTTGTAATTCTATTCAAATCAATAAATACTTTAATTGATCCAAAAGGAAAATTAAATGTTACAACTAATCTCGCAATTAAAAAAGAAAAAATATTGGCCCTTATATTTTGTCGTAGAGTTGATCTGAATTCACATACTAAATAAACAGAAGCTCTATAACAGGTTTTGTCAAACAAGATGGCCACCAAGATGGCGTGCTGACATCACTTAACTATGGAAACCCAAAGAGTGCGATGGTAAAAAAGTTCAAGATTTTCCAAAAAATTAAAACTTCAAAACAACAACAAAAATATTAATCAATTAATCACCCAGTACTGGTTTGTAAACATTTCTCATTGCAATATTCAATACTCTTCTAGACTTATTATTAAAGAGTTGTTTTTAAATTTTTTTGGGGGAAAAATACACAAAAGTTTCTACACTGGATGGACAAAACAAAGAGAACTATTAACGGATGGAAGGGAAAACAGATAAACTGTTAAATAGTCTGACAGACTGATGAAAGAAAAACCAGATGAATAAATCAAACTTCATACTTGTCCACCTTACAAGAAAAATTCTATAAGTCTTTCTCAGCATCTTAGCTCCAAAAGCCCTCATTTCCCCTCAAAGCTCACAGGATCAAACATTCAGAGTCCTTCTGGTGAGGTAAGCCTTGAAGTTTAATGGCCTCTCTTCAGACAGAGGTAACTTTGGCCCATGCTCCCTGTCTCCTTTAATGTACCCTGGGAAAGCGGAGCAGACAGAATAGTTCATAACAAACCACAGATCCACAGCAGCGCAGATCGAGCAGCCTCGCTGCAGGGGAGAGCACCTCGTGTTCTGCTCTCTGCAAAATAAAAAATGCAAATGGCTGGAAGAGTTCTTCCGACGGTCACAGGCATCATAATCCTGTCACTTCAAAAGGGGACGGATGAGAAAACAAGTCCCTCTCTCTAACAGATTTAGAAAGCCCTGCTCCAGGGAGACGGTACGTGACCAACAGGCTGCAGAGAAAACATCGTGACAAACAGAAACAAAATCGACAGAAATCGGAATATTGACACAGAAAAGCCTAAATCACATTGGATTTATTCTGACCCCACTTCATGAGTCAAAGACTTAATGGCAAAATTATTTGTACCACTGCCAGGAATAGATTTTAACTTATTTTCATTAATGCAAGAAGTTATTTCTGATTGGAGATCCCACAGGCATCTACCGAAAGATGGAAGACTGACAGGATCATAAAAAATAAAAAAAATGGTAAGATTGTTATCTTACCATTTAAGCTTAATTTACATTATAAATATATTAAAAATATGTATAAAATAATTTGATTCATTTTTAAAATGAGAAAATAAATATCTCATGGACTGAAATGCAATAACAGCATTCTTTCAGTAGACTCTTAATCAAAGGATGCTTCTGCAACTAAAAACTTACTTCTAATGTCAACATGAGAAACGCTCAGCCCTTTCTGCTGAGTTAGTATCAATACAGTGCAGAGCTAATCTGTTGATTAGTTTTTAGGCAAACCGTTTAATAACTGGGCAGTAGATTTTTCCTAATAGAATTTCAACAGGGTGAAGCTAAAACTTTGTACAAGGAATACAAAGCTGTATTCCTTGTACAGTTTTGGCCTAATTACTTCTCTGAATGTGTTGCTCTTTCAGCAAATGACCTTTTGAGTCTAAACCAGTTGACCATTATTTCAATAATTGATTTATCACAATTAATCTGATTAATTGTTTCCGCCCTGGTTAGTTATGAAAAGCCTTCGTTGGCACTGCAGCAACAAAATGCTTCTTATCATTGCTGACCAGCTTTACGCACTTTTCCGTCTTTGCAGATGAACTCAAAAGCTCCATTCCATCACCTTAATCTTTAACTCCCTTAGGATTCTCCAAGCAGATTCTGTCTGGGGAACTCCCAACTTTATCATTTCTAGCCAGAGAAAATGTGCTGACAACCTTAAAAGATTACCGTAGACCTAAATCTGCGTGGAGTATAAATACCTTCAGACTCTATAAGGGTCGTTGTGGGAAAGCTTGGTAACTGGCGCAAACTTCAGATTGGTGAAGCTCAAATAATTTTAATTTCAATCAACAAAATGTTATTTTCCTGCTAGCAAGTTCGACTCTTTTGGTGAAACATTTATGTTTAATTCTTAGCTAGTGCGACTAATTCAGCTCTTACTTTACACTGTGCTAGTCACAACAGATTTCATAGAGCTAAACCACACATATTCATGCGGCAATGAAAGAATAACCTTCACACGTCATTTGGGTCACAGAGGTGACCAGTGCTGCCAGGAGGATGATTTAACTATTCATCTTAAAGTGAAACATAAGCAAAGACTACATACAAAACCCTACAGAATAAAGTCATGAATGGAGTCATTATCCCTGCCAGAGATGGTAAATATGTTCATGTTCCCAGCTGAACGGAGTTCAAATGCATCTTGTATAGAGTTTAATAAATAGAGGAAATTCAAGGAGACTTGTTTAGAGCACAGGCGGTCAGACTTCTTCCAATGGTGGCCACAACTGTCATGTTTTCTCATTTGCTATGAAAAAATGCTAAAACAATTCTACAGTAAAAACTAAACATGCAATATTTTAATTAAACCTGCTAACAAATTTTTAATACCTTGTATGCAAGGATACAAAAACATGATACGAGCCTCTATTATTTAAAAACAAAAAAAAACAAAAAAACAAAAACGTTTTGCAGACACTAAACAAAGTTTACAAAATATAATTTTCTTATTTAAAAAAAGAAACTGGATTGTTAATTTGAATCTTTAAATGTATTTCTAATATTGTGTAAAAAAGGCTTCAGTGATTAAGTGAAGAATCTAATTAATTATCAGAATAATTGACAGAATAATCTATTACTAAAATAATTGTTAGCTGGAGTCCCAAACAGCAGATTAAATAAGTTTTGAGAAAGTGGAATCTATAGGCCTCAAACACCTGGTAGCAGAAATGAAAAGACAAAACAGCAGGCAGGCAGACGGAAACAGAATCGACCAGGAAAATAAGGTGAAGACGTGCGATTCTTTTACCTGGAAGCTCTCAGAAAGAGGAGGAAACGGGGAAACGGGGCTCAGGCTGAAGTAAAGCCTTGCTCAGCCCCACAGGGGAGAGTCTCTCATTAGAGAGACCAATGGCCATAATGCTGAGCCAGAATGGATGGACCTGTGTAAATAACCCCACTCTCCCACCTGGACACACACCTGCTAAAACGTCTGTGCCATGTAGCTGTCAAAGCTCGACGGCTCACCGACTGCTCCGCTCCTCGCAGCACTTTGGCTTCGGGGCGCTAAAAGCTTTTCAGAATCAAGCACATGATGTCACGGCTCTCTCGCACTCCGTGACTAAACTACGTCTGACCACCCAGGAGAACAAAGCCTTCCGCTCCCAACCGGAGTCACATCAGGAGGCTCGCCGCCACAGACTCCAGATCGGTTTAGTCATGCTGTAAACAGGATCTGCTAAGTTCTCTCTGCTGACATGCATGACGGCAGAACCTGCTGCCCCTCTGGGGTTCCAACATATTTTCAAGGCAAATGTCCACGATTGAGCTGACTCGATTAACGACATTAAAAATAGTAGATTACTATTCATTAACAAAAAACATTTCTACAGAAATCAGGCTTTAAATACGGGATCTGCAAATGGTGGATAAAAAGAAAGAGATGGATAGATGGATGGGTAAAAAGGACGAGAGATGACTTGATCGAATAAGTCCAAACGTGGAGAGACGATGGGACGACGACTGACAGAAGGTGGATGAATGAATGTAAGGGCAAACTGTTGAAATGATAGATCGATGAAAAAACACATTATTAGAAGACAATAGACAGGACATAAACCCTGTTTGTCTCCTAGGAGACTCCACAACAACAATCAGGCCTTCAGCAACACAACAGGTGCACAGCAACTACAGACCAGCTCTTCTCGTACCGTCTCTGTCCAGCACAGAAGGGCTGCGAGTGTTGAAGTGGGCTCTCCGCTCCAGGTCGCCCTGATCCTGCCGCTGCTTCTCTTCCTGGTGAGCCGAATCATGCGCTGCTTTGATCTGGTGCTGCAGCATGGTTAAACCGCTGATGGGAATGCCGCCAGGACCGTAAGAACCAGGCACCTGGATTAATGCAGCAGGAGAAATCGATTCAGGACACAAGACAGAAGAAAAATAGACACAGATACATTAAGTAATTGAAAGTACGGGGTTTATGCATGTTACATCAACTCAAATTTGATACCATCATGAATAAAATTTAAGACTTATATCACAACAGTGATGTATAAAAGAAATTCAAAGGGCCAAAACTGTGAAAGCAGCAGCTTTGAGCTTCTCAGATAATAAAAATGGCATAAGGCCATATCAGCTAAGTGGCTAAAAAGAGAGCCATACGCTAGCTGCTAAAGGCTTGTTTGCTTGCTAGATAGCAAGGAGATAACAAGCAAACTAGCTAGCTATCAAACATTAGCAGCTTCTTACTGGTAGACCTCAACCGCCTTAAGTCATAGAGCGCAGCGACTGAAGATGTCCATTCACATTTAGAAAATATCTCATAAAATATAAGACCTGCGAATAACTTATCTAAGGCCAACTTACATCTTCTCTACTGAATGTAAGAAATATTAAGGCCTTAATTTTAGACAAATTCATTTACATTAACTTTTAAAACAAAGGCTTAATAAACTATTTCTTCATCTCAAACAGTTGATTTGGACCACCTGGTTCGCTGAGGACATTAAGTTCAAAGATGAGAGAGTTGACAGAAGTGAAGTTTCTCCTGCGTTACAGCTGCCTTCATCTTTGCCAGTGTAAATAAATCAAGCTGAAACTAACCATAGGAGGGATGGCAGCTGCCCTGTGCTGCAGCTGCTGGATGTTGAGCTGGGCTTGCTTGGGCGAGGGCATGAACACCGTTCCCGGAGGGCTGAGCAACGATGGTTTTTCCATGGGGTATATTCTGCAGAAATAGCCCAAAAAAAGAAAAAAAATTGTGTTTGTGTTACAGAGCAGTTATATTGCAAGTATAAAGATGTTTCGGAGACTCACCTCTGCCGATCAGGCTCGGCCTCCACGTCTTCATCAGCACTGCAGGTGGCGCTCGAGTCATTGTCCGAGTGGAGCTCCCTCTGCCGTTCGCCCGGCTCTCCCTTTTCGCCCTTCTCCTTGATCTCGGGCTCCACCTTGACTTGAACCTCCCCGATCTTCATGTCCACATCCTGAGGTTCGGTTTTGGGATGCACGGGGCCAGGGAAGGAAGAAAGCTTGACTTTTTCTTCCTGGGATCCGCTCTCGCTCTCTGGGCTCTTCTCTTCCTTGACGCGAAGCTCCCCGTATGAAGGCTCTGCAGACTTTCCATTGCTGGCTTGACCTTTGTCCTGGTCTGCACCTGGAGCTTCGCCCGCCGTGCTCTCCAGTCTCTTCGAGTCGACTGATTTTGAGGAGTCGGGCTGAGAGGGTGAAGGTGCGCTCTCTGTATCAGAGCTGTTATCACCAGCTAAGGAAAAAGAAGAATATGTCGAGGATTTGGGTAAAGGCTTCAAATGTTACAGATAAATAACACAAACCCTTTTTTGTACTTTCACAAACCAAACACAAACCGTCCAAATACACAAGAGGTCAAACGAGATAAAACATGCAGATCCGCCTGCCGTTATCAGCTTGCATGTTCCCCACCGCTGCAGCTGTTGCCATAGTGATATCAGCAGATGCATTAAAGTTAGAGTTCCAGCTAAACTCAATGTCCTAGTGTTTCCAAGTACACTTTCACATTCCTATGTCTGCTCTTGACAGTAGAGATAGAGATAGAGATAAATCTTTATAGTCATTGTCACAAGAACAATGAAATTTAAAAAGTGCCATCAGTCAGTGCATATGCTTAAAAACAACTGTCTCACAGTTTACACATAATATAAGAAATACATAACAAATAACTGATAAAAAACTAATAAATAAGAACAGCCACATTCTCACACACACATCATTCATGGTGATTAATGGTTGTTTTTGATTGCATTTAGTTTTGCTATTGCTATAGGATAAAAACTGTCTCTGAGACGGTTGGTTCTAGTTCTGATTGCTCTGTATCGTAGTAGTTTGTTTCTCACGCTGCATATGGATCTCTCTCCAGGGTTTCTGCCGGTTTCACCAACTCGAATTTAAGACTAACAACTTTGTTCAAATAAAAGTTGTCAATCGCTAAGACTGGTGCTCGATCACCATGTTTGAAATCCACAAAATCACAGACTTCAGAGTTTGAGTCAGACCAAATGCTGCTCTTAGCTCAGTGTTGGGGGTAGCAGCTCCGACTGTTTTCTGAGGAGCTTTACAACCCGACACAGGATCAAAACTGTGACAATTTCTGCCGTCTGTTTGTGGCTCTAGACAGTAGTTTGTTTCTCACACTGCAAATGGATTGCTACACCCTTAATAGCGTCAAGCCTTTAATAATAAGAAGAATGCACAAAGCATCGAATGGGTTTACAATCAAAGTGAATCATCAAATTTACATGTAAAAAAACACAACTAGTATACTAGTTAGCAGTAGCCTCAACTTCCTTAGATCACAGAATTAAGTAAAACATTTGTGCGACAGTCAAGGACAGATTTGCAACGTGGGCCCCTATGCTGGAGCTTGTTTTGGTGACCCATCCACCAAAAATTTTTTGCGAACGCAAATTGCACACCATTAACAGGTAATTTAATGCATAATTATGTATTAACTGATGATACCATCTGATGGAAGTTTAATACATCCCTTGGTCAATAACTCCATGTTATCCCCCCCCCAAAAAATTATTATTACACATTCATTATTTTCAAATACTTCAGTTTTGTTTATATTCATAAAAATTTCAAAAATATTATTACTTTAAACAGACTGAACTCAAGCTGCGTAACCCAAAAACAGGAACTGGAGATGTAGCCAAAACCAAATGTGTGTGCACATGTGCAGCTTTTATTCCAACTGCCCTTGGACTTGGACCTCTGATAAACAGGAAGGAAAGAGTGTGGGAACATAAATGTGTGCGTGAGTGAAACAAAACACACGCTTCTTCTGTCTGACCTTCACTGTCATCTGCATTGTCCTCATCATCATCAGGTGATGCCGTGGCTTGGCCTTCCCCTTGAGACGTATCAGCGCGAGCTCTGCGAGTATCCTGGGAAACCGACGGAGATTACCACCTTGCATACACATGTTGCACGCTCCCGCGACGGCAGACCTTGACAGGAAGCGGAAAGCTGGCAGTTTACCTTCTTGTGCTGCTGGAGCAGGTTGTCCAGGTTGTGGCGCCTCTTGTAATTGAAATAGAAGTTCTTGCACTGCGCCTCGCTTTTGGTGCCCACCATTTTGGCGATGGCTGTCCAGTTTCTGCCATGTTCAACGAGCCCTGGGACAGAAAGCACAAGGACGATTCGAAATGCGGTTTATATAGTCTGATGCGGAGGGAAAAGCGCGACGATATGCTCTATATTAGTGATGTTTTGATCCGTTCTCAAGTTTCAAGGCATTTCTTTTTCTTGGAGTAAACTCAACTCCCAATGTCTGTTGGTCTACTGTAGTTACAATTTGAATGGCTAATTTATTTTTAAGAATCTACTAAGTTTAAAAAGCAGAAAAATAGTTGTGTCTGCACACAATTAACTGGAAACATACTAAAATATATGACTGACAAGTTTCCTAAAAACAGAGAGCAAACATGCTAATGTTAGCCTAGCACATTAGCAAACCGCTACACAGAAAAACAAGTTAGGAGTTTACAGGTTCTACAGGGTGGGCCATAAGTTTCCATACATAGGAGAATGTAAAATGTATATTTCTTTTATATTTCAGATACCCAAGAAGATGTGTTTAACAAAAGAGCAAAGAATTTAAATTATATAGGGAAGCAGTCGCATGGTTGCACAAAACTTTAACAGAAAACATGGAAATGAGGATCGCACACGACACTGTGGCAAAACTTATTTGTAAGTTTCAGAAAACTGGAAATGTTGCAGATCAACCACGTAATGGTCCAAGATGTGCAGCAAAAATAAAAACGGTTGTCCAAAATAAAATGTTTGTTTTTTTCTATGTATGGAAACTTTTGGCCCACCTTGTATACATATATATATTTAGAAATAGATGTTTTTAAGCTGTTAAAGAATATCCATGGTATTAAGTTTATGGAAGTATCTGACTGGGACACTGTTTCAATCATTTTAAGTGACTTTTTTTTTTTCTTATCTGGAAATTTCTTTACTATCTTTTTATGCTATTTAATTTAAACACATCTGTAAAAACCTCAATGATGTTTTGTTACACCAAAACTCTGAAAGCCAGACCTAAAATAAGTATTAAAGTCCTATCATTATGTCAGTCGACTCAGTATCTAATCAGGTCTGAGCTCGACAAACTTTAGAAACTGCTCAGCAAGTAGTTCACTGCAAGCTGCAGTGAACTTGGCAGATGGCCATTTACCTTTGACATTAGGGTGTCTGTCTTTGAAAATCTGTTACCCATGGTGACCAGCTCTCCCTGCCAGCCCTACTTAGATGAAAGGTGCTGGCAGCTTAACAAATGATCACAAAACACCAAAACTGTTCCAGTTAGATGATGGAATGAGGGCATTGTCAAGAGACTAGTGAATGTTACCTAAAACTGCACCAACGTCCTTTAAGATTATCTATGGCTAACAGCGATGTAATTAGGGCTGTGGTAAACAAATATTTTAGTAATCGAGTAATCTATTGATTATTCTTACGATTAATTGAGTAATCGGATAAAAAAAAAGAAGAGTTTAAGTAAAACATTGGTAAATCTATCATAACAGCAGTATTACTATCGCATATCAACATCAGTCCAATTTTTCACAGTTGAGCTTCCCTAACAAACCTTTCTGTGTAAAACGACAAAAACCTAGACGTTGTTATTAATCAATAAAATACTCCCAGGCCGAACTTGAAAACTGGACGCTATGCTGCTAACAGCTAGCTTTCGTCAACAACTCAGGCGGAAGCAGCATAAAGTAACGACCCGGCCGGAACACGGTGCGCTAAATAATAAAATATAATTTAACGAAGCTTCAAGGCAGATACATTTTTCTCGAGGAATTGTAATAATCGAGGGACTTAAATCACCAGAGGAATCGTTTCAGCCCTAGATGTAATGCACGCAATCTTCAGGGAACATTCAAATACCGTACTTGTTGTTTCTTTCACAAAATGCCCTGCATGTCTAAATATTTTTTTCCTCAACAAGGCAGCTTTTTTCATGTCTTGAATCTGGTAGCTCAGCCTGATCACCAATCACCAATTATAACAATCCCACTGTTGGTAGAAAAAGGTAGCTGACAGAAAATCCTTTGTTCAATAATAAGCATCACCAAAACTTTTGTGATATTTAAAAAAAAAAAAAAAAACATACACGACTTACAAGATAATGACTGTGGAATCTTTTTTATCAACTTTTGCCACATGGTTTGAAATTGTGAAGTAGCCCCCAAAAATTTGACTTTTTAACAAAAATTCTTAATTAATTTTGCAGAGTTGTTTTTTTTAACCCACCATAAACCAAAACTCTGGATGTAAATGTCTGACTTCTGCAGAAAAGTGATTTGAAAATCATTCTAGGTCCAAAACACAAACAATATCCTCACATATTTTAGGTTCGTTTTCAATTATTCAGGCCTAGAAAAACGTCTGTCTATCCTCAGCAATACAAACAGGATATGGGGCACTCTTTTTTGAAAACGTTTCATGCACAGGTGCTCACATGTCTGCTTTTGAGTAAGAATCACTGAAAGTTGTGGTCCTGTTCACTCTCAAATTTAAAATAAAAGCAAAAAAATCAAAAAGAGAGGAAACAGTTTTTCTGAGCAGCCATGTGTTGAGGCTTAAAAACCATTTCTGAACCAGGTCTTGTCATATGACTGGCTACACTAATCCAGCAGACAGATCTGAATGCCTGAGAAGATATAAAGCAAGATGCATTTTTGCAAAAGGGGGCGGAAAAAATATGCATCGAGCCAAGAACGTTTTAATTAATCTGCATTAATCCCTTTATACACTCCCAGCCTAAAAGCCACTAGGATTTAGAAATTCAATTCAATTCAAAAATACTTTAATCCCAGAGGGAAATTAAATAATAATAATAATAATTAACAACAATAATAAATAATTAAATAGAAATCTGCTCTAAGTACCAAGAAAGAGACTTTATATAATTTTCCCACAGTAAAAATCAAGTATTGTCAACATGTTTTCAAATAACACAAATTAACTAAAACAAAAACAGTTTCAGTTCAACATTATATGATGTTGGACTGATTATATAAATAATATAACATTATTTATTACTGTTAACACTGTCTTGTCATAGTATTCTACACAAGACAATAGAAGTTGTCTCCCTCACACAGTTTATAAACCTGACTGGTATGAGAAAATAAAAAAAAAAAATCTCAAAAAAGAATTCTTGGCAAGTTTTCTGTTGTTTAGCAAATAGACATAATTTTGGAAATCCTAACTGACCTAAAAAAAAAAACAAAAACAAAAGAAAAGAAAAGTTTGTTGTGATTTAACTTCAGGCACTGAGGAAAAAATGTGCATGTGTCTTTTAATAATCTCGAAATATCTGGTTTCAACTGTAAATAACATCTACCAAATTTTAATAAAACGTTAGATTGCGCTTTCTTAAAAAACTGTGCAGTTTGAAAATCAAATACTTTCAAGGACTTTATACAGAAATTAAGCACCTTTCACACCTTGTACATGCATGCAAACCCTGAAGAAAGTGAAGGGTAAAGTGAAGAAGGAGAATATTTTACTGAAATGTGACCCAAACATGATTATAATAGTGCAGTCTCACATTAACTACCCAGATACTTGCAAGGTAAAAGTAAATGTTAGTTTATCTAAATGTAATGCTCTGTTGCTCCTTCAATGATTGATCACTTCTGAGAAGCGAGTGAAGCAAAAAAAGCTAAGGAGGAAGAAAAGAAGAAAAAAAATCCTGATAGAAAATAAAGTGCATGCAAGAAACAGATAGGTTGATGAAATATCTATTATTCATAAGAACTACCGAGTTGACCATAAACAGCAGAAGGCCTGCCGGCAAGTGAGCGGCTGCAGAAGGGAAGGGATTGTAAAGAAAGGGGAGAAATGAATCAAACATTACCTTTTTTGGCAACCTCCATCTCCTCCTCGGTCCAGCGAGAAGTTTCTCCGCTTTCACCAGCGCCAGCTAAATCACAAAAGGACGAGATGCAGATCCATTAGCACTCCCGGAAAAGAGGAGGGGGAAAAAAAACGAAAACGACAGAAAGTGAAAGAGTGAGGGAGATGAAGACAGCGAGAGAGAAAGAAATAGAGAGAGAGACTGTCTTCTCTTCAGCCACCTTCTTCTCATGGCCACTAATCTAATAATCTGTTTACATTCAGGACTGCTGAGACCTGCTCCCTCACTTACTCGCCTCCTTTCACCCTCCCACCCTCCCACTCTCTCTCTCTCTCTCTCGTCCTCTCTGATCCACAGGGGAGGGGAGGGGAGGGTAGGGGAGGGGTTGCCCTGGTCAGCTGACACAGTGTCAGACACCGAAGGAACCGAGAGCTGCCGGCCTTCCTCTTTGGGAAATGGCCTTGGATTGAGACGAACGGGCAAATTGAGCCGTCGGGACCCGAACCCTCCCACCGCTCTGACTGTGACACCGTGTGTTCAACACACACACACACACACACACACACACACCTACACACACACACACACCTCCTTTGCTCTCCTTGGCTGCACAGTTCAAGCTAAAATTCACAGAAGTGGACGGTGAGAGCGGAGGGCAACAAGGGAACTCTAGCCCGCTCTATTCCAGGGCGCCCAAATGAGGACGTATAAACATTTGGACAAAAATAGCTGCAGATGTCCCCTTGAGATCAGGAGAAGGTCAATAGTCCCCCCACCCACCCATTCGCCCACCATGTGAATGAAGACGAGTGCGATGTAAATGCAGACCGTCAACATAAACTCACGGCACAGTGGTTCCCCTTCCCCCCACTGAATCAGCAGCTTGTTTAACTTGCCTGGCAAGCCTTCAACTAGGCAACACTGACCCATAGCTACACTTTAAAACCAAGGCAACATAGTTCTAAGAAATAGAAAAGGTTACAACAGAGCGAGCAAATACAATCTGTTGCATCATAAATATCTCCCTGAAATGTTTTTCAGATGTTGTCACGTTCTGAATACTTTTTTTGAAATCAGTAGGGGGTTTTGTTGCGACAGACCAACAAAAACAGGCACCCATTTGTATTGCAAGGAGGAAATATTTTGTATAACTTTCTATTTTTTGGAATTAAGGCTGCTAGTAAGCTTTTTATATCTATAGGAAGAACATTTTCTTTGTTCTTCTGTGCAAAAGAACTCAAGCTCAAGTCAGAAACAGGAGAAACTACAAACATAAATGTTTAAGTTAATTATTAATTGGCTTTAGCTGGCAACTGCAGTCATTTGAGTATTTCTGCTGATAACTTGTGCTAGAAATTGGAGGTGTGCAGAGAGAAAAGGAGTGGCTAGAGTACAGTCCCCTGAGGAACTCCTGGGCTGCTGACTTTCTGTTTGGACACACAGTCCTTCAGTCTCATAAACTGCGCTGTGTCTGTCAGGAAGTCATTGATCCACCTGTATCTTCTGGCGTTTCTGCTTTATATGCGCCACTCATGGTCAAAGAAGCTCTGCTATGTTAGTTCTGATTGGTTGTTTTTGCAGGCTTTGGTACCAATTATGTTTTTTTGCTTGAGATCATGCAAAATAAACCTAATTTGTTAAAGAATCCAACAGGCTGCAGTGGGAGCCGGAAGCACAAACGTTTTTGTTTTTTTTTTTTAGCGGGGAAAGTGAGAGTTTTCACCTTTATTAGCATCTGCTGCTACCGGAGTGAGGGATTTTGCGGGCTCCTTCATTCCCTTCTGCGCTTGATCAGATTTAGGGAGCTGTGGAGGATCTGGCAGGGCGGGCTCAGAGGCGGGAGGAGGCGTGTCCTCGGCTGCGACGGACGCAGCCTCATTGGCCATGGAGCGTGTGGTGATCCTTCTATTGCGGCGGCCCTGGCTGTTGGCAGTCTTCCTGCCACGCGGCGTGTTTTGCTCCTTTCCGTCCTCGTCCTCCCCACCGTCACACTTGTCTTTGTCCTTGCCAATCTCCCTGTGGTTTTTGGACAGGGGGATAAACACAGCTTTTAGCTGCTGCAGCAGCAAATATCTATCCCCTGATGACGCAGCAATAACAGGCTCTTCTTGTAGTCTGCTTTTTTCGCAGCTGACTGAATACAAGAAAAGCGTATTAAAACTTGTTGATAGCAAACACTAAACAAATACGTCAAAAAGTCAGACATCTGCTGGCTTGTTAGGACATATTATGGATGTTATATAGGGAACATTTTTTTCATTCTTTGTCGTCACTCAAGTTAGATTGAGAGTTCCTCTACTTTATTTTTTAGACTCGTGTAAATGGAAATTATCGAACTTGATTTCAGTGACAAACTGAAGGCTGAAGTGAAATGCAGAGTTTTTCATTTAAAAAGTTGGAACGAAACAGCTGATCAGTGACACAATGGATTATTTCCTCACTGAAAATGATTTGGAACAACTTAAGAGAAGGTAAGTCAAGAACAGTAGTGCCTAGCAAAGCTGTCTGACATCACAACCACACCTGAACTGACTCTGAGCCAGGCGGAAGAAAAGCAAAGCATTACCTTGCACCTGGTCGCTATGGTTTGATTTAAATGGCTGGTGATATAAAATGAACAATTGTCAGTATGGATGCGTGATTGTTGATGTTTGTGATTTTTTAAAGATATTGTTATTGGTCCGACCAATATTTAATTCCATCTTGTTTCTGGAAAGGGGAGGGATAGTGAAGCAGTTCGACTGCAGCAGAAAAGCAACGTCAGCAGTGTGGTTGTTTTTTCAGTGTCGAAAGACTGGAAAAATATATGCAGTATCGTAAATATATAACAACAATATTAATATTGGCCCAAATTTTCATATTGGTTCATCCCCAGATTTCAGCTTAAAAAAAATTAAATAAAATGCTTTTCTTTTGTAGTGAATGCAGTGCACCTGATCAGATATCAGATATTGCTAATTGCAACACCCTTCAGTGTGGAGGGTGGAAAAGTTTCTAAGAGAGGAAAGGTTTGCTATTTCAGTATTAGTGATGCGGTTTAAAATGTAGGAGAAGCATGGATAGGGGGAATCTTTAACTATGGCACCTAAGGAAACATCAGCCATCTTATTCAACTCACCGAGAATCCTCCTTTTCATCTTTTTCTTCCTCGTCCTTCTTTTCCTCGTCCTCTTTTCTCTCAGACTTCTCAACTTTGTCCTCTTCGTTCTTGTCTTCCGACTTGTCTTCTTGTGAGGGACGTGTTATTTGCTGCAGACAAAAAAAACATATTTGGGGGGAAATTGAGTCTGGGGGGAAAAAAAACTATATTTTAAAAAAATTTTAAACATCCAAGGGCACAGTGGCACAGTTGGTAGAGCTGTTGCCTTGCAGCAAGAAGGTCCTGGGTTCGATTCCCGGCCCGGGGTCTTTCTGCATGGAGTTTGCATGTTCTCCCTGTGGATGGTGGGTTCTCTCCGGGTTCTCCCACAGTCCAAAAACATGACTGTCAGGTTAATTGGTCTCTCTAAATTCTCCCTAGGTGTGAGTGTGTGTGTGAATGGTTGTTTGTCCTGTCTGTTTTCTGTGTTGCCCTGCGACAGACTGGCGACCCGTCCAGGGTGAACCCCGCCTCTCACCCGGAACGTTAGCTGGAGAGGAACCAGCAACCCTCCTGACCCCATTAGGGAGAAAGGGTGAATAGAAAATGGATGGATGGATGGATGGATGGATAAACATCCAAAATGAACAAACAACAACAACAAAAAAATGGATATGAAAGTTTCTGTAAACAAATTGCCCTTCAAGAAAGGGACTAGTTGAGACCAAAGAACCAGACTGAAGCGTTTTTCATCCAGTCTTGGGTAGAAAAACGGAGAGACACAAAAAACATTCATGTAAATGGAAATTATTGAGCTTGATTTCATTTATGGTGAGATTAGTTGATTTACTGATTGTTGCGACCGGCTTGTGCCAGTTATATCAAGGATTTTGTGATGATTTTTAACTTTGACTTTGCTTCAGAAGACCCAGCAAAGTAACGATGTGCAATATTTAAATACCTTTAAGATGCAAGATGCAGAACTAAACTATACAAAGATGCTTGTTTTTAAAATGTATAGTACGTTTTAGAAAATCTGTCAAAAATGGAAAAAGGATTGACACTTAAAATAATTTTGAATTTGACACAGGTAACAAAACCCTGGCCTCATGTCAAAACTTTACTTCCCTAGTCATTCTAGTTTCACCATCTATAAAGTGACAAACGGATACATAGTGTATGAATTTTACCAACTGGGCTGATGGAGTGACTGAGGACATAACATTCCTGATCATCAGTGCTGGCGCGGTACACCACAGAATGCTTCCTCCTGACTGTTTCATGAAAGCGCTGTGCTGGAACAAGTCGCGGTATGCCAAGCCAAACATCCCATGCTGGTACCAGATGGGGCCAAGGAATGTGCTTCACTCAACGGTTGGGGCAAAAAGATATGAAATGAGGTAAAGAGAGAAGATAGATAGGGGTAATTTTTTTTTTTTTTTTTGGAAGAGGTACAAAAAGGGGGGAAAAAGCATCAGGGATGATCCCACCCATCTAAAATGTGATTACACGAGTTAACTCAGCTATGTCAACAATAATGATACACCAAGAATCCAGCTATCCACTTAAAACACGCATTTCTGCTTAACTGACTCTGCTTAATGATGAGCAGCTATTCAGAAACCAAACCAATCCACTCATTTTCCCAATCGATGAAATGTACAATGTTAGTGCAACTGGGTCACAAAACCAACACTTTTCGGTGGAGACTCTAAGACTGAAGGACTGTTAATTTCAGCATCAGTGATGTGTTTAAAATTAAGTTAGAGGAAGAACGTGGTTGTAGGAAGCTACTTAAAAAGAAACAACACGTGAAAAAATGTCTCTATTTCATTGAAGCTCTGAGGGAGAAAGACTTTGAGGAGATAACAGAAAGTCTGAATATATTAGAGTCTCTCGAACATGTTGCAATGTTTTGTTTTGTTTTTTTATTTTATTGTTGCAGCCTAAAATTACAAGTTGCAACTTCTTCTTCTTCTTTATTTAAGAAGATAAAGATCTTTATCTTCTGATCTTGCAGCCTTCATCAGAAAAAAAGTTGTAGTCATGGTTGCAAAATTTTTTTAAGCTTCATTTTCACCAAAATATTTGAGATTGTGGCGCTTCACCTTCTTTTTGATTCTCTTTTTCTCATCAATCTGTAATACCTCTTTAACTGTGAAGACCTTCTGCTAGTCTCTTTTCCAATATCTCCTCCCTGATTCTTTTCTCTTTCTATTGTGATAAAGATATTTTTTTTAATATGCGGAAAGCAACAGTGGGCACAACGTCTGCACAGAAGTTAAAGAGGAGTTAACTTATTCTCTGCAACCTCTTTCAGTGATAGACCATGGTTTATTTTGACCATAAGTCCGTTTTAATTAACAAAAAACATTAAAATTCAACCAGCAGAGTGTACTGTTGTTAGGTAAATTAGAATTGGTTAGGAGATGTTAAATGAATGTTTGCTTCAGGTACAGGCTGATTTTAAAGAGTTTGCTCCTATTTGTTTGGGTCAGATGCTTTAAAAACAAGGTTCTGCAAATAACTTTGCTCCTAAGACCACTTGCACAATTTGTGTGTAGCTGACTAGAAACAACAGTAACCCACTACTTCCTGCTAATGCGACAGCTTCTTTAATTTTTCCCATGTTATAAATATGTTACTAGATCCGGCCTAGTCAGACAGTTGTTGCATAATGTAGAGGAAAAGCTTCGGGCTGCTCAGTGAACCACGCAGGTTAAGATGTTGCTATATTAAAAGAGAACTCTGCATGTCTGAGGGTGGCGGGTCTCTAGCTGCCTCGTGATGCAGTAAATTCTGCAGTGTCTTTGATTTATTAAATAATGAGGAGCAACACACAGCCTTAATAGCAGTTACCAGTTCACTGAGTTCTCACCCTTCCCCAAAGAGTTGCATTAACTTTTTAAGCAACTCTCCTTAAGCATATAATGACCAATATCCCTACAACTAAACGTCTATTTTTACAAAAAACACTTCCTAACAAATTTGGTATTACTTAGAGATTTATGGAAAGAATTTCTCTCTTTTTTATCCACAGCTTTTAAAGTAAATTAAATCTTAACGTTGCGTACGGCCAAGAAAATTTCCTCAGGTTACTCTTCACCTATGACCCGTCCTGAATGTGGTAAGACTACATTTCTCATATTATCGTTTCTTTTTATATCACCAAGAGATTCAGTCAGGTTCTTGGGGGATATTCTCATTGCACATGGTCGGCACTGACAAGCTGCACTAGTTGGACTAGCGAATCCTTATATATTTGCTTTGGAGCTAGAACCGTGGCATTCCCAGCTCTTTTCCCACACTGAATCAACCGAAAATCTCTGTAGAGACTCTCTGAGGATCTCCTCAAAAACTCAATGGGGTGCCTATGGTTCTGCGGTTCCTCTGTGTTTTGAGACAAAACAGTCGCCCTACCTTTCCGGAATATTTTAAGAGCCTTAATGTCTGCCCTCTTTTTGCTGAATCACTTGTTCTGTTTTAAGTTTGCATATGACAGCCTTCAACGTCCTACCACAACATTCAGGCCACCAAAAAAGCCTTTCAATCTTGCACCATGGGAGAAGAATGCAGAAAAATGAAATGAATTTAAAAAAAAATGTCTTCAATATTACTAAGTGACTTCGGTTCGTGTATATTTTTTTCTCTTATTATGATGCAAATATTCAGAAATTAATCATAAGCTAGAATTAACAATTATTTTAGTAATTGATTATTTTTACAATTAATCGCATATAAAAATTGGCACTTTCTGCAGATTTTTCGTAAAATATTAGAAATGCATTAAAACATGAAAATAATTCAATTACTTTTTTTTTTTTTTTTTACAAAATAAACATTTTATTGAATAAAATGCCACTTCCTTTAGAGCAGTGGTCCCCAAGCCCCAGGCCGTGGACCGGTACCGGTCTGTGCAAGAAATAATTAAATATTTCCGTTTTATGTATTATTTGAGTCTGGAGGATCTTTTATTTTGAAAATCCTGTAACCAGATTCTCTCGGTTACGTCTTGCGCGCCAACATTGAGCACACCTCATCACTCCGTTGCAGAGAAACAAGCTCAGGGCTCCCATTACTCGTTATCGTGAGTTAAAATTTTCACAAAAGTAAAATGTTCCTTTTTGTGGCGCATCTGTATCTTATTTTGAAGGGATATTTAAAGTTACCATAGCAACCAGAGTCAGAGAGCATTAGGGCAGTGGTCGAGACGAGATGAGAGGAATAGAGCTTGTGAGTTTTAGGTCTGGTTCACACGGCACGATTTAAGGATCGTCGGACAATTTTTCAAACCTCTGTGACCACAGAGCCGATAAAAGTACAACAGGTTCAGTCGGTTCGTGTGTCCAGTCACACGGCAGGAGCAACGCAACACACACGAACCGATTCCAGAAGAAAACCCAGTAAAACCCCCAACATACCATACGTGAATTTAGAATAATCAAACACGGATGACGACGTAGAAGCAGTAGTGATAGTTTGTGGACTAATTTTAAGCGATAAAATCGTAACAAAAAGAAAAAGGCTTTTGATAAAAGACGCCGGTAGCAGACGCTCTATTAGCTGAACTATGATTTGGAGGTGAGTTAAGTTTTTTCGTAAACATTTTTAACAGAATAAACATAACCACATATAATAAACATATATAAAACTGACCTTTGTATATAGTAATAAACATTTCCACATATCACCTCCGATGTCCACCGGACTCTCAGTTGTGCCACACCAACTGTTTGGGATTCCCTCCGGTCTTACGTCACCGCGCTTTCTGATTGGCTACTTGTCACGTTCAACAGGCTGCATTCCTGCTCCCAGTCAGGGGAAACCCCACAGGCTAATCGGGCCAAGACAATGTTGAACATGCCCGATTTTAGATTTTAAAAAAAGAATTAAATAAAAAAGGCTTTAGCGGGAACACCAACATACAGAAGCATTATCTGACGTCGCCCAACATTTTCAAAATGCAGTGGATTTTGAAAATGGTCCGCTGCTTTAGAGAAGCAGTGGACCATTTTCAAAATCCACAGTCACTGCCTGTTACCATGGTAGCTGAGAGCTTTACACAGGAGAGTTATAAACGAGCAAAAACCATCAGGCAAATGAAAAACATGGTCACAAATAAAAAAATTTGCCTTTAAGCAATCCCATAGCGTAAAAGTGACATTCAAAGTCTTTTAAGAGCCCAAATGACGTGTGTGCGGTGGTCTCTGCTGGGTTCAGCACATTGGTCAACAGAGTTATGGGGGAAAATAGTGGATGGCAGGCAAAGACATTTGATGCTGTGTGAATATAAGCTGCTATTAAGAAAGATTCGTCCATCTTATTGTGGAAAAATAACACATCCATCTGCTCTAATGTCTAATTTGAATTTTAGAACATCAATGAGCGAGGCATGCCCTGGTTTCACGGACTTGGAATGAAGTGTTTTGAAGCAGAGAAGCCTCTAGTCTCCTGTGTGTTTTTCTAATAACATTTTGGTTTTGTTTATCAGAAAAAAAATTACAAAAATACCAGCCAACTGCAAAACATTTAGGCTAAGAGTTTACCAAAATGCTTCAGCCCAAATAAGAAAAATGAAGATATCGGGGATTATTTTATTCCAGCCATGAATGCATTGAGTTTATTGTTACTGTCCCTCATTAATTTATACTTTCAATATAGATTAAGATGATAAAATTCAACATTTAGGGTAACACAGTTGAAAATAAAACAGTTTGTATTATCATGTCTGTTCAATATTTAGAAAAGAATAAAGATTAATATTTAGTGCAGAGAGAATGAAACTGGAGAAATGATGGAGGTTTGTACACTGCAACAGTGGGGTCAATTTGACCTGCCAATAACAAGAGAAGCCATCAGGCCCATGAATCAACAACGATGTAAGAGCTTAAACAAAAACACAATAAAAAAAAAATTAAATGACTGCCACCATTAGGTTCTGTTTGTTCTGTGTGTTTTGGTCTTGTTTATATTCTGAAAATAATAACCTGGTTATGACTCACCAAAACAACATGCAAATACTTGCAATTTCTTAGCCTACACTGATCATTTATACTTTTACAAACAGCATAGCTCTTTTCAGATCATCCTTTGGTTCCACGCAGAGGTTAGCTACGCCTTGCAGTTACCTGAAAGTTCCCAACAGGGGATGGAATTCAGCTCATTAATTTTATGCACCTAATCTAATTACAAACCTGTAACCAATAATAAAATGTACTGTTCAGGGTGATTGTGGAAGCAGTGTGATGCAGTTCTATGACAACTGCTGCAAACGACCTAAGGCTCTTCCAGAGTCGAGCTGATCTGAAAAATATGCTGATCAGGAAATAGAAACATGTCGAGTATGTTGCGCAACAGTTCTGCATGCATTCAAAGCACCGACTGCATCTTAAAACCCTGCTAAGGATCACAACACAGAACCCCCGGCATCAAGCAGGACATCTTAGGTAACAAAAACCATTTTTTAAAGCTGATGTAGAAAACCGACAAATAGAAATATTGCAGCAACTATGACCTCAGCAAGAGCTCTTGTGTGATCTTCGTGGTGTGCAGTGGTCAGGACCTAATAAAAGCTAAACCGCTGAACTAACAACGGAGTAAGGGCAGTGAAGACTCGATAATGCACACAGGAAAAGAACGCCAACCCCTGAACTGCAGTAACTCAGATTTCTTAGAAAGTGTATGCTGACATGGACAAAAAACTGTTTAGATGATGTGGTTTAATTCAATTTATGGCATATAGCACAGCAAACCAATCGCTAACTGCAGTTATCCGTTTCCATATAAGGCCTAATTAAATCTGTTTTATTACTTCTCAATTTCCAGTTTTTCTATTTTAATTCTATTTTAACCAGATTTATTAACCCTTCGATTATTACGGTGTGAATGAAAAATATGCAACATGTCAATAGCTGGAGGTCAACATTTCCTGTTATTCTGTACCACAAATGAACAAACTGCTGCAGTTCAGCAGAGCATCTTGGTTTTACAGGATGTTGAAAAGTGCTTCCCCGGGCGCCACGTGGAGCAGCGGATAAAGCATACAGAAGATACAGACCTCGCAATCCTGAGTTTGCATCCTTGGATGCTTTGCCACATGTCTTTTTCCCCTTCTCTTAGCCCTCATCCTGTCAGATTACTATAAAGACCACCAGAGCCAATATATATATCTATATATTGTATTTAAAAAAAAACCAAAGTGTTTCCCCTCAATCTTTAATGAACTCAAACTAAGAAGCTTGTTTTTAACATGGAAAGAAATCTCAATTTTGAAAATGCTTTAGAGTTGAACGAAACACCACATTAAAGAAACCCTTTAAAAAGTAAAAGCCTGTGCACACTTCCATAATTTCTTCCATGTGTCACAGACATCTCCATTTAAGAAATGGCTCCTTTGGTGATGCTTTTATGTTCCTGCAACTGCGGCCCCCTCAGTCCTCCCTAAACACAGAGGCATCTCTAAGCAACGCAATGTCACACAAACTGCAATGTGTGACATTGCAGTTTGCGTGCAATGTCACGCAAACTGGTCTGCTTTGAGGAACATAAGCCTGAGGTGTTGCTTGACTCTCTAAATTCGGTAGATCCTAATCCAATGGCGCTACACTCAGATGTGGACAAATTAGCCAGATCCACGGATTCAAATCATCACAGCTTAGAAGAGCTACAGGATCTTCTAAGCTGAGGTCTTGGTGAGCCCTCACACCTAACAAGGGAATAAAACGTGAAATTTTATGACAAACACAAAATCTTAAAAAAAAAAAAAACCTGTCCTGGCCTCTAAAGCAGTACAAATCTTAAGCACCAAACAAGCGGCTAATTTTGCCAAAATTTGCTCATAAAAAAAAGAATCTCCTTATTGACCCATATTAGCTTATGAAATCTTACAAAAAAGAGTAAAAGAAAAGTTAAGAGCTATGGGATTTTTCTGAAAATGGGGAATAACACCTAGCCCACAACATAAATACATGTACATGGCCGCAGAGGTTTGATTTGAGCGGTAAATAAAGACCCTGCCTTCACATGTCCCAGAAAACCTAGCCTAAAATAGCTGTGTTCCACTGCCTACAGGCCTAAAATAAATATCTAGGTTAGGAAACTAGCCGGCCAGCCAGAACGTGGCGAGACACAGATGGCAGCCAGAACAACCTGACCAAAAAGTAAAAGGCTTTGGGTTTAAAAGTTAGTGACATACCTGCAGACTCATTTGCTGGCAACAAAAAGCCCTTTCCTCCGCTGAACGCCAGAGCTAACTCGTGTTGCAAGTGGGAATTTAGCCTCCAGTGCCTCCATGGGACTGGTAGCAGTGGAGGGGCAGGACGGCACCATCACAGAGCTCCTTAGAAGGGCTGCCGGGCCGCAGCGCGGCTGCACATATTCCAGGAAAGCGTGTCATCAGGCCGCTTAAGCCGCCCAAAGAATCGTCCATCTCACATGCACACACTAATCTACGCGGGGTCACTCAAGGTAATCCCTGCTGAGCACTCCTTTTTGATTGGCACTCACAGCAGCACAGGGAGGGTTTTTTTTTTGGGCCTGTCAGCTGGTCGGACGATACCAAGTCGGGATTTTCAAGGAGGGGGTGGAGCTCTCACATGCTCCAAAGAAGTAAAAGTAAATGGAAAATGAGGGAAAAAAAGAGCACACAATCAGCAGATAGGCTGCCAACGCTGACTCGGTCTCACTGAGTTGTTTTTTTTTCCGCTCAGTTTTACTCACTTGCCCTACATTCCACTGCTCTTTGCTGCTGCTCCTATCCCACTAACGACTCACTCTGCTCACTCAAATGTCAGTTGGTGGACCTTGGAAATCAGCCACACACTAATAAACAATTCCTTAAATTACAACCCAGAACAAACAAATATCCCATCTATACATGTAAAGTAAACAGACTTTTCCCTCCATCTTCGCCGGGGCTCTCTTAAACACTGGTGTTCTAACTGCAAACGTTAAACACTGAGGAAACTCATCCAGTCACTTGAATATGACAAATATTCTTGTGCTCAATAGGGATTCTGAAAACTTTAGTTCGTCACCTCCTCTTATGTAAAAACGTGCTCTACAACCACACAGTTCTGTTGCACAGCAGATGTACTGGACACAATGTTCTCTACGAGGGCTTGTGGCACAGGAAGCAAAGGGAAACAACCCAGAGAGGATGAGACCTGTCCTTAGCCTGGATTGCAATATTTTCTCTGAACCAGTACAAGCTGGAGGTTACTCTGCCCTTAACAGGATAAAGAATGAACAAGACTGAATGAATGAATGAATGAATGAATGACGTTTTCAGTGATTGAAAACTAATGTTTACAGAATGCTATGAAGACACTCCAGTGGGCTAAATACTGACAGAAAATCCTCTAGATAAATCAGTCTGATCGCCAAACAACATCCAAGAACACTAGTAACCAAACTAACAAAATAGGATTTATTATATTCCATTTCTCTTCTACCTTTGACTCAATACCCATCCAAGGTTCCCATAATGCAACCCAAGGCCAAGTTCAAACTTTCAACACATTTTCAGCATTTACATAACTTCCGCCTTTGGGGTTGTTGGATTTAGACACAGACAGTGGAGATCAGGAACCAATCACCGAGCTTGAGAGTCAGAATAAAGTATGCAAAGATTAAGAGCTCACAATATATCATCATTGCAGTATTACTACAGGGAATACTGTTCAGGTTTAGGTAGAGAAATTCCCTAAATTCTTCAGGAAATCCATGATCACATCCCAAAACAACAGCCTGGATTATTTTTTTAATGTCTGTACTTTGATAGTGTTTGTTTACTCTAGGGGTGTACCTACTGGTCCAGATTTCCTTACAGGGACAGTATTGTACAAAATCAACTTATGTGAGCTTTACATCATGCTATAATGTTATTCCCTCATCGAAAGAAAACCTGAAATGTTGCCGTGATTCTTTCATGCATGTTTGAGAAATCTTTTAATCTGCCGTGGCAACCATTTAGCTTGGACCTAGCGTCGCCTTTGAGGTGCAACTCCTCCTCGGAGCTGCCGTTTTTGAGCTTCCACCTCACTTCCCCAATCAGCTCCTTCAGACTAGCCAGCAACAATTAGCAAACACCTGGTGAAGCTGCGCGCCTGCTGTGCTCATTACATGAGCTACTTCTCTGCACAACACTTGTAAAAACGTTGTTGAAGGGTTAATAGAGGAGTGATGTTGTGATGACATCCTCTAGGTGACGTTTCAGAAAGAGCTGGAGCTTTCAAAGATATAGAGAAACTATTTCAAGGCATTAAATTAAGTGACATAAACCACATTTGATATATGTAGTATTTTTGTAACAAATGGAGGTAATGTAGTTACTTGATCGTGCTTTAAAATAGCACTATGTGCCTGGAAAATATATAATAGTGCCCCTTTAATTTTGGGCAATCAGCCAACACATGTGAAACTGATCTTTTCCACCTTAATTAAGTTGTGAAGATTAGCCACTGACTCCTTTTGCTCTGCCATGACAGCGTTAGTGGAAAAAAAAAAAAAATCAGTATTGGCAGGTTCTTAAATGTTGGACTTACCTGGTTGCGTCCTCTCCTCCTGCCATAGTTTCTCCTGACCAATGCCTTGTAGTTTTGGTTCTTTTTGGTCAAGTAGTAAAACAGCACACAGTCAGCGACACACTAAAACGAAGAATATATTTATGTTGTTTTAACTGGTTTATTATTGCTACCAGAGGAATTACTTCCAGCTGGTATTTATTCAGATAATAAACTTCAGATTTACCTTCCTTTCAAGATACGAGGCAATCAAACCAAAATTCTTGGGATGTTGTATGAACCTGCAGGGCAAATGCATTCATCACTCATCTAAACCAAACTCCCATCGTTGGGACTTAATAAAACCGGGGGAATAATTAAACACAGACTCACTTCTCCTTAAAGATCTCCCTCTCGTGTTCTGTCCAAACGTTCATGAACTGCCGAGCTTTGTACACCTTCATCGGGTCGTCCATCAGGCCGTTCATGTTGATGAACTTCACCCGCCTCTGCTCTGAGTCGTACATCATGGGAGGGATGACCGACAGCTGCCTCATTTGTTTCTCGTTGTTCTGTAAGGCACAAAGGGGTCAGAGGTCAGACTAGGCTTGTTGCATCCAGAAAGTTGTAGATTAATTGTGACGTGCTTCAAGAAAAAAATGCAACATCGGGCCAATTTATTGACGAGCTGGACAGTTTTTTTCTCTAAGCCCAAACTTTGTCACTTGAGGAATGTGATTCAGAAAAAGCTGAGCAACATCACTTTAAGCCAGCCTGAAGCCGAACAAAAATCAGGTACAGATAAGCAAGCTTTTAAATATAAAGATATGCATGGAAGTCGCACGGTCTCAATGACTGCTCTTGGTCACCCATGATGAAGCTACGGGTGCACCGATTGCAGTTCTCTGGCCAATCATAAATCTTTAAAAAGCTTGACCTGACGATTCTGATTTTAGCCGGTGGCGATTTTCCGAAATATAGCAACTATGTCCCTGCATTTAGGACTACTGTTAACCGGCCACGTGCAGTTATAACCTGCTGGGCATATCCGTCAGTCAGCCATCCCTTTTGGGAACAGCGGCTGATTTTCAGAGCTTTGTGGAGGTAGATAAGATCGGTTTCAAATCCAGGTATCCGTCAATTGTCCATCTACCAAATGTAAAGATATTGAGACAATTTATTGTTGCACGCAAAGATAAAAATCTTCCTATTGTCACTTTACACTAAGAGCTTAATGCTGAGCACCCAACAGAAGTTCCTTTCTCAAAATATTTAAAGATGGGACTTTTTGCCGCTAGTCCATCATTACTGTTTTAAAAGAAAGCTGTTCCAACTGCTGAGGAATTCATTGTTTTACTAATCAACCAGCAGTGGCTTTCTGGCCTTTAGTAGAACATGGAGGAGCCACAATCAAGAGTTCAATTAAAGGGAGATCGCTACACTTTTACTCATACATCGTCTATGATGTAGCGATGATGTATGAAGAAAATCACTTCCAACAAGCATATCAATAAGACAAGATGTACGATATGTACAATTCAAAGGTAGAGCATGTCCTTGGCTACATGGAGCTAGTCCACCATTATTGGTTTAAAAACAGTATGGGGAGACTCGTGACACATACTTTAGGAATACCGCCAACAACTCCTGTGGTCGTTATGGCTTTATTATTTGTAAACTCACAGCTGAGCAGCTTTACGCCATCTCCACTTGTGAGTTGTGAAAGGTCAGAGTCGGCTCGTCTTTGCGGGTTTATGATGCAACTGTGTTGTGAAAGAAGCTAGAGCTTCTATTGTGGAGAAGTTGCAGAAAATCAGGTGCAGCTGAAGTGCTTAAATACTTTCCCTCTCTAAGGAATGCAGTGGAAATCTCACAATAAGAATCAGTGTGATTACAACTGGAAACAATTAAACCCCTACAGAGGAAGAGTACTTCAAATGTGCTGCAGCTGGTTCCCACCTCCTGTTCCGAGAGACCATCGATGATTTCAGAGATCTCATGCTCGCTCCTTGCTATTGTTGCGGAAAGACCTGTTCCTCTTTGTCCAACTCTGTGGAATTAAAACGGGACAAAATGAAGTACCAACAATAATAACATTGAATTTGTCTGCAGTGAAGATCCAGCTTTAATACAGTTGAAAAAGTCTGAATCTCAAAATACCTATCAACTCAAGTGGTATAGCTCAAGCTTCACTCTGTTTTTTTTTTTGGTTTTGTTTTGTTGTTTTTTTTTTTGTTTTTTTCCCCACCAGGGGGTCCTTTTTGTGGGCTCTAGTGTCCCTTTTTTCATAGTAGACTGACAGGAAAGGGGGAAGGACAGGAGGGAAGACATGCGGCAAATGTCGTCGGGTCCGGGAATCGAACCTGCGACGGCCGCGTCGAGGACTGAAGGCCTCCAAACGTGGGGCGCGCTAACCTCTACGCCGTCGGAGCACGCCCCAAGCTTCACTCTGTTCAGATTTTATTAAAGGAATGTTATGGTACTGCATTTTAGGAAATACAATGTTTATTTTGATTATTTTTAAAAGGAATTTGATTATCTTTTAACATGTTTATAATGTTTCATGAAAAAGGCTTAAGTGGTTAAATGAAATATCTTTAGAATGTGCCATTTTTTAAATCCAATTAACCATCAGAATAATTAATAATTGTGATATTAGGTACAATATATTCTTATTTTATTTCATTCTCTCTTTTTCATGTGACCTTCCATCTCTCTGTAACATTCAGCCTTTTGCATTATGGGTAACCTCCTTAGTATCTATGGTTAGCATCTGCTGCTGTTAGGCTGTGTCCAACAGGCTAAATATTCAGTTATTGCAATAGATATTGCAATATTGATATCTTTTGCGATATCAATATTGCACACACAGATATTGCTATGGTGATGAATTTACATCAGATACCACCTAGTTTTCCCTACTTATAGATACAACTTCATGACAAGCCCATTCCTTAAAATATGTACAATTAAAAAATCTGTACTCACTAATCACGCTTTTTATGACGGATTTTAGATTTTATTTGAGATTAGACTTGCCAATTTTTATATTCTAAGAACAAGAACACGTCAGGGAAAAATATGCTGCACTTTTTAAACAAAGTTTCTAGTTTTGCATGAACAGAAAATGAAGGAATTGAAGGATTACCCACCATTCATGCGTCAAAGTGTAAATTCTAACATTCATTCTATTTTTATTAAATTAAAGTACATCCTGTTTGTTGACGTATCTAGAGGCCAATGAAGGAAAATTTAACACTGTACCCAATATAAGGAATATTAAAATATCATAAAAAGCTCTTTTTTATTATTATTTAATACTGATTCTGCTTTAATTACATCAACATTGGCAAGTACCATGGAGATTTAATTAATGGCTAACCCTAAATTTAATGCAATCTTCTAGTTGTGTCTGGAACGAATATTTGAAAGCAAAAATAAAAGAATTTAGTAGTATAAACATAAAACCTAACCTTGAGGCACCAGAGATTCATCTACAACAAAAATAATCCTTACAGGTTGAACTTTGTCACAATTATAGATTTTCATGACATCATCAAGGTGGTGAAAGATAATGAATGATGCTCACCTTTGGAAGCGCTCCTGCTGCTCTCGCTGCTTGCGGATCTCGGGGAACTGCCGTTCGTAGTACTCCCGTGTTCTGCTCTCCTTGGCTTTACGTCTGGGGTTGTTCTCCATGCGCTCCACCTTCTTCTCCCATGCCTCCATTAGCTGGTCGTAGCGCTGGCAGATCTTCTGTTCCTGTGCACCAGAGGGGGGAAAGGGCACTCTTGAATCAGGGGCGTTTGTTCTTATGCGTGGAGTTGAGGCAAGATCTCATCTGTTGTCATCAAAGTGAATCAAAGAATCCACAGGAAGATTTTGTTTTATATACAGGTGAGAAAAATATAAGGCGTTCCACCATCAGACCCATCTATTAGCTGAGTCTGAAGGATCTTTTATTTTGAAAATCCTTTAACCGCATTCTCTCGGTTACGTCTTGCGCGCCAACATTGAGCCCACAAGCAGCAAAATGAGCAAGAAACAGATCAGATGTCTTTGGAAATTTTCTTTGTGAAGGGAAAAAGGTAAAGAGAAGAGACAGGAGAATGGATTTATCCCTGTAGGTGATTCCCACATTCCAAGCCCGCTGTGCATGATATGGTGACCGGCTGGTTAATGAGGCAATGAAACCTTCAAACTGCTTCGCCACATAGAGACTAAGCACCCAGTGCATAAGCAACACTTCGGGTGTCACTGTCTCTCATCACTCCCAGATGCAGAGAAACAAGCTCAGGGCTACAATTGATTTGTTATCAAGAGTTAAAATTTTCATGAAAATAAAAGTTTTTTTTGTGTGGCGCATCTGCATCTTATTTTGAAGGGATGTGTAAACGTTACCATAGCGACCAAAGTCAGAGAGTGTTAGGGCAGAGGTTGAGACGAGATGAGAGGAGTGGAGCTTGTGAGTCTTAAGACTGGTCCACACGGCACAATGATGATTATACCCGATTTTAGATCGGAGCGGTCCCAACGTTCTACCGACTGGACTAGATCAGTCGTCATGACACACCTCAGAGTACAGGAGGATCGGTTACAATTATCGCAAGCGACAATCCGCGACAATTGGGCGGGGAGAGGGTTGCAATTTTACTGTGTTCCCCAGGCCGCAGCAAAATCGCCAAGCCTTGACCGGTCCGTGGTGGTAAAAGGTTGGGGACCACTGCTTTAAACACTCAATGCTGCAGTTGCTTTTTTTTTTTTTTTTTTTTAAATATAAGCAAGTCAAGCAAGTTGGTTGAGACCACAGCAGGAGGGAGTGAGGAAGTTGTTTGTTGTGGGTAACAGTTTGTCATCGACTCCGTTTCTGTCTCCCGTCCCATTCACAGTCCGCTCCGGTGCAATCGTGATGTTTACAAACCCTCTTCAACGGGTCATGGCATTTCTATTACACAAGTTTATGTTGAAATCATCAAATAAAAACACTGTTTATTACCGAGGTCAGGAAAACTATTTAAATCTCATCAACTCTTTGCCTTGATGAGAAAGAGTTAAAATGTTTTGGGAAGAGGGTAACGAGAACAAAATGGTCCTTTTTTTCTTTTCTTTCCCCTCCGACCTTCTGCAGCGAGGGACCAACAATTCACCTTCCTCTTGGCACGAGGCCACCAGCGGTCTGCCATTGTTCACGGTCCAAAAGGTCTGCCTGAACCCAACAAGGAGCTGCCAGAGAGGTTAGACACACTGAACCGCAGCAACACAAAAAAGATCTGCGTGTTTAAACACAAGGTGATTCTGCAATATTTGAATAACCGATAAGGCTGTGGTTTGGCAAGGCACTTCTCAGAAAGGCTGTTTGATGTGACAATATTTATTATTCCACTGCATACAAAAGTTGTTATTGCCCCACACAATGCGTCCAAACAAACGGGGGAAACCGAGGCGTCTCCTGTTCCCTAAATAATACAGCGGTTGTATAATTTTACAGCTTCCACAACCATGACCCACACAGTCAATAGAACCTCAGTGAGCAGGTCCAGCTTATCGTCGCCTCGTTTTGAAGTTGATTTGGTGCCGAAGCAGCGATATATGATTATTTGAAGGAAAATGTTTGAAAACTATTTTTTATTGTTTTCTGTCTACCTCAGTTGCATTCGGTATAGAAGGTATATACTATTACTGTAACGTCCTGACTTTACCTTAGGCTTGCAGCTAAATTATTTGTTATCAGTTAAATCAGATAAAAATTGGCGCCTCCTGCAGGTTTTTCTCTTAACCACTTAATACTTTTCACACAATACTAGAAATATAAAGATAAACAAATTATTCATTTTTTAAAATATGAAAATAAACATTTTATTGCCTAAAATACAAAGATGTAACATTCTTTTAATTAATCCACTGAGTACAGTTGATCATTTGTAGCTGAGGAAGCGTCTGCAGCTAAAAACTACTTATAACATCATGTGAACATTTCAGCCCTTTCTGCTTGACTTGACGTCAACTGGACTGTAGAACTGATCTGTTGATTATTTATTCTTTTAAGCAATTAATAACCGGATAGCACAGAATTTGAAGTGGGTAAAGCTAAAACTGTTACTTGAGGAGTTCTGAGAAAGATTTTTGTTTTCTTAATTACACCACTGGACATGTTGTTCTTTCAGAAATTGGGCTTTTTCTGTGTCTGTATACCCCTGTTAAAGATGAATCAATTACTAAATTCATTGTGCTGGCTGCACAGTGGTGCAGTTGGTAGAGCCGTTGCCTTGCAGCAAGAAGGTCCTGGGTTTGATTCCCGGCCCGGGATCTTTCTGCATGGAGTTTGCATGTTCTCCCTGTGCATGTGTGGGTTCTCTCCGGGTTCTCCGGCTTCCTCCCACAGTCCAAAAACATGACTGTCAGGTTAATTGGGCTCTCTAAATTCTCCCTAGGTGTGAGTGTGTGTGTGAATGGTTGTGTGTCCTGTATATCTCTCTGTTGGCCTGCGACAAACTGGCGACCCGTCCAGGATGACCCCGCCTCTCACCCGGAATGTTAGCTGGAGATGGGAACCAGCAACCCTCCTGACCCCATTAGGGACAAAGGGTGAACAGATGGATGGATGGATGGATAAATTCGTTGCTGATAATTGTTTCAGTCATAATACTTTATCTAAAAGTGCATCGCTGTATCATTTTCCTCTAAAGACATATCCGTGTGGACATTCATAGATAGTCACAGTCCTTGATAAACTCAAGTCTTGGTCCTGCTGACAATATTTTTAAAGGAAACTGGTTTGCAGATGTTTAGTCTCTGTTTTGACACGGCTTGTTGATAATTGCTGCCATGCAGTTCCAATTTATGCGGAACCTTGACAACAACTGAAAAATTGTTTGCTGACTCAGGCCATGATGCAGGTACAGCAGTTAGACTGCTTTGGCTGTTTCGTTAACATGTTGCATGTCTGGTTTATTGTTGAGCTGGTATCATTAGGAAAAAAAAAAGAAAAATTTTATAGCAATCTCAATAAAAACAATGATATGCAAAATTTTGTGGCTCCCTGAGTACATTCAACTTGACATTTTTGTCCCCCAAAACGTTTGAACACTACTGGTGTAAATGTAACAGGTGAAGAAACACCTGGATTATTATGGAAAACATAACAAAATAATGTGAATGGCTTATTTTACAGTTTTGAAAGGACACAATGAGAACACGGATTCTGATTGGTTGCAATCGCCTCCTTGAAGCTGGGGGAACGGCAGACAAGAAATCCAGTTTTCAAAACGCCTTTAAGGAAACCAGATCCAGTTTTAGAGATCCCATGAGGGCATCCAAGGCCAAAATAAAAATAAAAAATAAAATAAAGACTCTGAACTTCACTCTGCTGTCAAATATATTTCTCAGAAGTCCT
The DNA here is from genome assembly GCF_019740435.1 of Gambusia affinis. Taxonomy (NCBI): domain Eukaryota; kingdom Metazoa; phylum Chordata; class Actinopteri; order Cyprinodontiformes; family Poeciliidae; genus Gambusia; species Gambusia affinis. The sequence continues at coordinate 16,350,486 of NC_057882.1, forward strand.
TTTGGATTAAACTGGCTCCAAAACAAACGTGACGCCACGTAACGTTGTTTGGGAATGACCGACTCTGCAACAACAGGTCAGCGGGTTTGTGTGGACTCATCAGATTTTAGCCAACAGCACAGCTGCCCAAGTAAATTCTTTGCTTTTGAAATAATCAGCAACTAATTTATAGTGTTTTGTTCACTTTATAAGGTAAAAAGGAAGTACATCGTAAAGCCAAACTAAGAATAAATTGTAATATATGAACGCTGCAAGCAGGGGTCATATGAGGACAAGTGGTCACATGTTGTATTGTGCTGTGACTGTTACACCAACTATAGAAAAAGAAAGGAGCTATCATGCTGTATCCATAATATCGACACACAAATATATAAAACAAGATGCAAGTTTGACTTTGTGTAACTCCAAGGTGAGGAAACTTACCCTTTGTTTACGTGCGTGGTTCCTCCTCTTAAAAAACAAAATCAGCTTCTTCCGCATGACTTGGTTTCTGAAACAAGACAGGAGTCCAGTGAGTTTTTGTGTTTATACGGGAATATTACTGATTGAATGCTGAGTTTAGGAAATGTAGAAAAATAAGAATGATTTTTTTATTTTTTTTATTTTAAAAACCGCCTGCGTGTCGCAAACTCAACATAGGTTTCATAAACTTTTCCCACAGTGAAATTTGAGCATTTGAAAATGACACTTTGGAGGTAAAATTAATAGAAAAAAGACTATTTCAATTATTACTGAAATTACATTATGGTTGTTGTTAATAATGTCATGGTGATGGTGTTCAAAGCTCTAGACAAATTAAATGAAAAAACTTTTGTGTTTTTAAATGACTTTCACTAACACTCCTTAAACACCTTATAACAGGGGTTTTCAAAGTATGAAAGGGTGAGCCCCCCCTCCAAGGAGCACAATGCCTGCCGCGCCCCCCCCTTTGAAAAAGTAACTATAATCGGACTACTGATTACTCCTTGAAAAAGTAACTTAGTTAGATTACTGACTACTTGACTTGCAAGTAACTAAGTTACATTAAAAGTAACCTTTTAGTTACTTTCAGCAGCTGCTAACAACAACGCTCCGCCTCCTGTGAAAATCACACTGAGCTTTGCCAATACTTAATTATCAGCTATTTTATAATGGTAACATCAACAATGTGTCTCCACTTATAAGGTTGAACTGAAGAGGAGATTGTACAAAAAACGTGAGTAATTTGTGTGGTCCACTGTTGTCGGAAAACTCTAAGTAGGATTTTAAAGCCCCCCCTACCCCCAGCCTCCAGATTCTGTTACTGCCCTGCGTTTGGTGTCAGCGCAGCGCACAGAGCTCCTCCTGAAGCTCCACAGCTCAGATGATTGCACAGATTTGTGACACTTACCGTAATATTAATTATTATAACGGTGCTAACTTGCCATTATAATTATTGGCAACTACGGACACGTTTATTCGTGGTTGTTTTCACGTTTATTGCGCTGTTCATATTGGTCTCGATGTTTGCAGTTTTCTGGAGCTCGACGTCATTCAGAGGTAATAAATTAAGTTGACATTAACAAAGACACAGCGGGACGGATCATCCTGGAAATGATGAACAGGGAGAGACTGAGTAAAACTACCTTAATGACGGACAAATTCTGGGATTTATTATGAGTCTCTGTTTATTTCCAAGCCCAAATGAGTAACTTCACGTTCAAAAACGAGCCCAAAAAGGCGCAACCAGCAACTCATTAAATTTTCAAGCGACTTTAAAAAAAAATGAAGCCCAAAGCCGCTTATAATAATCGGACTTGGCGACAGAAACTCAAAAATAGTTCCAGTTTTTCCACCGACAAAATGCGCATCTTCCTCCATTGTTTACATTTCTGTTGCATAGAGACGTCGGTCACTCGACAAGACGAGTAGAGGAAATACGATTAAATAACAAAAGAAGATAGTAACGCAAAAATGATTTTGATAAGTAACTGTAGTCTGACTACTGGATTTGAAATAGCAACGCGTTAGATTACTCGTTACTGAAAAAAGTGGTCCGACGTCAGTAACGTTACTGACATCACTGGCCAAAACATCCTCTAAGGTGGGAAACATTTCCACTGATCCCCGCTCCACACGCGCACCCCACAGTACCAACTTTTTCCTAAATCCACAGAGTTGATCGGGTGCGTAAAAGACGTTTCTCTCACATCAGTAGACAGCAAGCAGATAGCTTTTCCGGTTTATTTTTCCTCGCACGCGCTCCCCTAACGTGCTGGCGCCCCCAGGAGGCGCTACCACACTTTGAAAACCGCCGCCTTATAACAATAAATCCTCCAATTTCAATAGAAAACATAAACCACCCTTTATTTCAATTACACACATAAATAAGTTATTGAGCCACTGGGAATTATCACACTGAAACAATCCAAACTAACTGTCTGAAGATAAATTACCATCCTGCGCAAATTTATTGTGAAAATATAAAATAAAAAAAAAGTCAGAAAGAAATCTCTAAAAAATGTTTTCGGTACGTTTTCTGGCATTTAACAAATACAAATAATTTAGCTAATTTTAGCTCATCTAAAACAAGAAAAGTTAAATCTGATTTAACTTCAGACGGTGAAAGGAAATGCATCCATGTCTTTTTTTATTAGGTTTAATAACATGTCTGGTTTTAACTATAAATAACATTTTCCAGATTTAGGCTTTTAATCAAACCTTAGATTGCATTTTATTACAAAACTGTGGAGTTTGCATATCCAGCACTCTGTAGGATTTCATACAGAAATCAAGCACTTTCTAAACTTTGGAAAACATCTCATTGAGATTCAAACATGTTGAAGGATTTTAAGCACATAAAAGTTAAAAAGTCTCCTATAAACATGTTATGTCTGTGTTTGGCAGGTACCTTTAAAAAAAAAAAAGGCATTTCTGAATCTTTCCAGTAATCCATCCAGCAATGATTTGTGCTTAAAGAGTGACACATACAAAATACCGGGAACTCTTCTGTTTACAAATGCTGGTGGTGTGTGTGTGTGTGTGTGTGTGTGTGGGGTGGGAGACAGTGAGGCCGTTGACCCTGAGAGCATGGCCTGTTCACTTGGTTCACATAAAATTGCTCTCTGTTCTGATAAAAGGCCGAGCCAGATGGGTCGCTCTCGTGGTACACGCTGATAAGAGGTCTTTTTTTTTTGTTGTTCCAGATGACACAGCCTTCAACCCCTCATGCAACCTATTCTGAACACACACAAGTGCACACACACTTTGTCGCTTCCTCTCACAGCCTCTCTCCTTGGTGTGAGCAGTAAGTCAGCCAGGTGACTCAGCAATCAGATTAGACTGAATTATCAGAGAGGTTTATGAGACCTCGGGTCGGAGTTGAACGGTTTCCGTGGCGAGCGTCTGCACGCTAAAAACAGATACTCACGTTTTGATGTTGTCGTGGTACACCTTTGTGTCTGACGGCTGGTTGTACAAAGGCTAATAAAAAGAAGAAGAAGCAAAAAATAATTATTATGGTTGCTGTGCGATATGTCATCCTTGTGCATTAGTATTAGGGACACACCAAGAAATCTGCTAGTGACTGAAATTAGATCATTTTTAGCTTGAAGGACCCTGACCGGCGAAGCCAAACGGAAACTTCTCAATAAATGAGTCGTATTTGAGCCTCTACTAGCTTCTGCTAACGACAACATATGTTGGACGCTGACAAAATGTTAGGCGGCGAGGTGTCTGGACATGATGGAGGAAGAAAAGATGCGTGAGAAAGTCTTTTTGACGTTTCCAAACATGTCTGAATATCATTTGAATTGAAAGAGAGAGCAAGATTTTTAACAGATAGCAAGAAGGGTAAAAGGAGGTTTTATCCTTCACATCTTGGAACATCGTTTCATCATACAAATATACACAACATTTTGTCTTTGAAGTAACATATCAGTAAAAGTGTGTTTTCCATGCATGTAACTAAGCACCACTCATTGCTGTAAGGCCAGAATTAAATGCCGTCCTTATTTACATCTTCCATTTTTAAACAGAATCGGGACGCAGTAAAAATCACAGAGTTGTATAAAAACTAGTTACATCTACTTAAGTAATATTTTAGAAACTATTTCCTTGTATGAGTAGGTTTATTTTGCTGTATTTTTTACTTTTATTTGAGTAATTTTATTTTGAAGTGCCACTAGTTTTATTCAAGTACAATTCTTGGATATTTTGTAATTATGTTATTTATTTTGGTTCTTAAAATGCCAAAATAACTTTACATTTTAAGCCGACTCAAGATATAATGTTTTAACATTAAATGATTGATTTTTTTTTTTTAATCACTCATCACTTGAGCAGCTTTTTTATCAGATATTTTTCTTACTCTTGAGTAATTTCTCGGACGGCTACATTTTACCTTTACTTGAGAAAAAATATGTTGCAGTAGTGCTACCATACCCACCTCAAAAATGGTCTAAACAAAATTTGAATTGGTGCATCTCTATTCGTTTAAGATGCTTAATTCTAAAGAAAAAAAATCCATAAAATAATCACAATTAATCAACATACCAGCTCAACTTTGGGGCCAAGACCTTCCAATATTTTATGGGCCTCCTCAGCTTTTTTCTGAAAAGAAACCATTGACATCACAACAGACGCTTAATGAGTTACTGTGAACAGTTTAGTGATACAAAGGACACTTTTTGTGCGATTGGTGTCCTAATTAAAATAAAAATCCTCACTTTCATCATTGTTACAAGGGCACCACAAAATATTGAGAAACTCTCCAAAGCTACATAAAGTTTAGAAACATTCGTTGGTTCTTCGCTAGTTTTAGCCAAAGTTCTTAAGAGCCATTTTGGAAGATCCAATGAGCCATTTCTGTCTCCTGAACCGCAGGTTGCAGACCCCAATAGTAAAAATCCTAATTAAATACACCAATATTGATAGCTGCGACATGTCAACAAGTTGAAAAGTCTAAGGCCCTGCAAGTCACCAGCTAGCAGGGCTGCAAGGGGGAAAAGAGCAAAAAATGGTGACGCAAGAAAATAATTATGGAAGCTGGCAAGAGACTCTTCCAAGGTCAGAGCAGATTTTTAGCTGAGACAAGATCATTAGGAGAATAATGACTCAGTGTGTAATTTCCCGAGCTCATCTACAGACGGGACAAACAAGCGCAGCTGCCAGACTAACTGGCATGAGCGAGCGCCTTCACATCCTCTAGGGTTAATGGTTGACTGAGTAGGAGAAAGAGTCTCAGCAGTCTCCAACCACAACCCCGTCTCCCAGCCATGAACCGCAGTGACCCCCACAGAAATGGTTTTCCAACTCCATGAAACGCAGTTCCTTTAGGCCGACGCTGTTCAAGTGAGGCCAGGGGGCCATTTGTGGCACCTGGACTGATTTTTTTTGCGGTCGCCCGACTGCTATCGTCTTTCCCCTCCTCTGTCTTTTTTTAACGTTTCAATATACAAGTTTTTCAGTTAAAAGAAAAACACACATTGCTGACAAAAAATAAAATTAAAAAAGCAAAAACACGAATAAACAACATTAAAATTCTTGCTAGAGGCAAGAACACAAAATTGTAGGACACATAACCTTATTATGCATTCACTTTTTTTTTAATAAGTACAGCAATTATCAAAATCAAAACAGCAGAATCTTTGTTGTATATTTTCCTAAACTCATCTCCACAGAATTCCAGCTGAATCTGTAGACAAATCCAAAAGAAAACAATCACACCTTATCGTATTTATCTAGCAAAAATGTCTATACATTTTTTTTTTTTTATTTTGAGTGAAAAACTGTTTGAATGCCTCTCAACTATTCGAATCCCTCGAACTGAAGTACAGTTGTTTTCAATATTTGTTTAGTTTTCTTTTTAAATAAACCAAATTTATAGTTTATGTATTTCATGTTGAACCGTGTCTGTGTGCAGCTTTTGTAAGCTTTGCATATAGTCAATTATATTCTAGGCTCTATTAAATTGGAACATTTTAAAGTGTCCACTTCCAGAATAAAGTAGTTTTTGCAGGAAAAGTTTCAGGTTTCCTTTTATTTCCATGGTAACTACGACAACATCTACTCGTTGCTTTACTCTCTAAAATAGACCTTTGTGAACCAAAGCCTGATGTTAGTTTCTCTATTAAAACTTGATTAAATACAGCAGGTGTTTTTCAAACAAAGACCCTGTTTTTTAATCACTACTAAAAGACAAAATATTACTTCATTTTCTTTAGTCGAGCCCAAAGTAAAAAGCTAAATTTGTTTAAATGGAATAGTTCATGCTTAGTTTATTGCGGAGTAGATAAAAAAGAATAAAACAGTTTTGTTTTTTTTGTTGTTTTTTTTTGCGCTGAAAACTTTGACCGGGGTGACAAAAAGATTGGACGCCACATTTTAAAAGGTAATTTTAAGTGATTTTTAATAGGTTTAATGGTCAAATCTTTTAAAGATTCCATTGAAAACACATCCCAACTCTCTTCCATTGCAGCCAAATTAATAAAAAGAAACAACAGTCCAGCAACAGTGGATACAGTTGAATCATTGTTCTGAGAATCAAAATCCAGTCCTGTTTTGTGGTCAGGATGTGTGAACAAGAAGCAGAAAGAAATGTTCATTTTATTGTGGAAGCAACTTAATACAGCACCACAGTGGTTCAAAGCAAATGCTTCATTTCAAAAGAGAAACAGGCAGAATGGAGAAAAACTGAATTTAAAGAGACGGTTACAGCCCGTCTGCTGCAAGGAGCGAGAAGAAATGTTGTGATCCCAGTTAAAAACAGGCAAATTAGCTTTATGGGTGGCTGCAGCCGAGACAGGAAAACTGAATAACTCCATCAGAGATGCGTTCGGAGGACGTACCCTGTTCTCATCGTAGATGATCTGAACGATGCTGCGGTGCTTGTGCTCCACCGGAGGAGGGGTCACTGGCTTTTCTGGCTCCACGGGCTTCGCTGCTTCTTCCTCGAGTTGTTGCTAGGAGACAATGTCGAGATGAGAATTTCAGACCAAACAGCTTAATACAAAAAAATGTTAAATAAAAATGACACAGTCACACGTTTCCATATGTTGCAACTTTGGAATTTCAGTATTTATCTTCATTTTTTTTTTTTTTTCTTTTACGTGAAACAGCATAAAGCACCTGAATGCCGCCTCAATAATCAACTGATGCTCAATGGAGTCCCAGCAGTTCATTCATTTTGTATACAGTGATATTAACTGTATACACATTAACTTAATTAGGTACTGTGTGGCCAGCTATCACAAACAACCTTTAGGACTTTTAATTAAATACAGTAATATATTGTGTATAGACAAAAAAAAATATTATTAAGAATTAGGACAGAATGTAAATTTCACTATTTTGTTACCTAAAACTCTGGTGATTTACAAAGCATGGCTGTCTTGTTTTGTTTTACTGCCACTGGAAACAAGCTTTTTTTTTTTTTTTTTCTCTGAATGGGATCATTATGAAACATTTCATTAAGGCCAAGGTTTCTTATACAACAAACTTTGTTTTCCAGCCTTGCTCAGTGACAAAACGCCTGGCTCACTTTACCCCCACCTGCTTTTTCTTCAGCTTGGAAATCTGCTGTTCCACTTTCGCAATCTCCCTGTCCACGCGGTCCATGCTCTGAATCAGCTCCTCCTTGGACAGCTTGGAGGGCGACGTGTCCTGCTCTTCCCCCATGTGCAGCGCAGGTCCTCCCGGCGACGGTGACTCCACCTTGATGGTGAACGGAGACTCCTGATGAACAAAATTTGTTTGAAAAGCGTGAACAGTCAGGCTTGATTTTCTACCAGTAACCGAGTAAAGTTATAAAACCTAGATTCAGCAGAGAGGGAAGAGAAGGACAAGCTAAAACAATAAGGCCCCACCTTTTTGACTTCAACAGTGGCTCTTAAGCTGTCCTGTACAGTGTGGGGCATGGGCAGCACGATACCCCCAGCAGTGGGAGGGGTGCGGTTGATATGGGCCTCGGCAACGGTCTCCATGCGAGGGCGTTTGGCCTCCAGGGCCTCGTGCTCTGCCTGCGCTGTGATGGAGTGATACTGCTGCTCGTAACGCCTCTCCGGAGGCCTGAAGTACAAAAGCAGACATGAAACGTATTTGGAGAACGGTTCACCACAAATTGTTGGTAAAAATATGAACAAATCTGCAAAGATCCAGCAGCAATTGAAAGAAAATCTGATGCTTAGGTGACGAGGTGAGAGCACCTTTCGGCTCCGGGGTGGAACTCGGAGAGCAAGGACAGCCGTCTGCGGCCCTGTGGATCCTGCATGTGAGTGCGGTAGTCTGGGACGGGGAAATCCTTCAGGAGGAAGAGGAAGGAAACAGAAGACTTAGAAAGCAATCTGGTGAAGACCAGAATAGCAAAAATAACCCTTTTTTTTAAATGGAGGAGTCTCCCCACAAAAAAAAAAACATGAATTCCTGCAAAATGAACAATTGCAGTTTAAACTCTTCAAATTTCCCATCGAACTATTGCTACGTTTGAAAGTTGTTTTAATGAAATGTCAAACAGAGTGCAGGAGTCACTGGAGTTTTCTCTAGCTGTAATAGCATAGAGTAACATAGATAAGCTGCTCCCCCACCTTCAGTAGCTACAAGAGGGCCACTACATGTTTCCCTATTTTACAAAAACCAACTTGTTTTCTTACAAAAAAATTTTTGTTATAAACGCACAAAGATGAGTCTCCTGCGAGCTCCTTCTGGTCCTTTACAAAACAAAGTAAAGCAGGATAGTTGTGAGCTTTCAGAAGCAAAGCAAAATTTGTTCACCGCCTCCAACCACTGAAAGAAACGACACAAAACCCTATTGAGAACAACTTCCTTCTTCAAAAATCTAATCATAAATGGAGAGGTTAGAGGATTTCTCTTTTGTCTTTGATTAAAAAAAACATGAGTCATTTCTCTCTGTACTTTTGTTTTGGTTGTTTTTACCCAAAAAGCTCTCTGGGCACATATGCATTCAAACCACATAAGACTTCACTTCTACGAACTGTTCCCTAGGTGGACCAGAGTTCACTTTTTTGGTCCGCATGGTTGTTCGATTGCACATTCACACCTCCCCAAATGAACCAAACTTTATAGCCAAACGAACTAGTTTGATTAAAGTGAACTAAACAGGGCTGGTGCGAACGCCATCGCGCATTCTTACCCTTATCATTAAAAGTCATTTCTATGTCTTGTTTACGCTTTCAAATCTTGCGATTGGCTGAGGAGGAGCAAAAAAAAAAAAAAAGTCATCACTCTCTTGACCTGCAAACAGGGCTTACCTCTCTACAAGTCAGCTGATCAGAGTTATGTCTAACCTCAGCTGACTTTAACCACTTTGGTCACGTCACAGAACACATAGAGGCCGCAAAAAGGAGTCCTGAAGTATTTTATTCAAAGAGGCTCCAATTCTTAAAAAAAAAAGAAAAGCTGTTTAACGCTACAGATAGCACGCTACAAGTAGCATGCTTGTAAAGCAGCCGACTGCTTTACTGCGTCATGTTTTCAGAGTGCCGCTCTGACAACAGGTGCATTTACCTCTTAAATTTTCCTCCTACTTAGGGCTACACTCCTATTTCTATCTGATCTGTCTGAAGCAACATTGTGCAGCGTGCCAGGAGTAACTAGAAAAGCAAGTCACATTATTACTACAAGCAAAAATATATATTCTATTTCAGCTGAAATAGGAAAAACTGTCAATTCTCTGCTTTAAATAAAATAATTTGGATCATATTAAACATATTAGTTTCTTCTTTTCAATACCCTGCTTTTCTTAGGTTTTGACATTACAAGAATTCCATAGCAACCTCTGGCTGCTTGCAGTGAAATCATTCAGCACTGCAGAACATTTGTGGTAAAAAGCAAAGAAAAACAAATAAATCCTCAGACTTTATTTTTACCTACAAGACTATGTCCTGAGGTAACATTTTTGCTACAAAGAGTTTTGCAAGTCACTTGTGTATTTTGTCTGAAACATGGGACCTTTAACCCCACCCAGTCATTTCCTGTAAGCTGCCTGCTGTTTATTATCCCATAAAAGCAATAATTCCCAATTAACTCCTCGGTCAGTCGGTCACTCTGAATGGAAAAGTAATGCTGACTACATTTAGAGGTTCGACTTAAAAAATTCACAACATATTGTTGTTGTTTTTTTTGTTTTGTTTTTTTAAATAAGACTTTAACTGGTTATTTTTTTTTTTTTTTTTTTTAAAAAAAGGCTAACAGTGCAGAACAAGTTACACCTTTAATGTTATCAGCACAGTGCGACTGCCAAATAAAAATCTGTTTTCGGGAATTATTCAGAAATCCCTACCCTCTCCTGGATTTAAGCAAACAATCAAATGCCTGGAATTTTTCAGCCAATACTTTTCTGTGAAAAAGAGATTCCAAGAAGGATGAAGTCCAAAAAAAAATGGATCCAATATATATATATTTTTTTTTTAAGTTTCTCTGTTTAATTTCATTTAAAAGAATAATATACAAAAAATATATTAATATGGCTGCATCAGAAAATGTCTCTCACCAGGATGGAATATAAAAATTCAAATTGAGCTAATTGTTGTCTATGAGCCACACTGTTTGTAGACACCAACCTAACATGTCAAAAAAAAAACTTTAAGTGAAAGGAAATAAGGAAAAAATAAACAGGAAGTGATAAAAACCAGCTGCAGGCTGTGTCACTCATTTATACTCTACCTTTTGCTCATCTTTGTATTTTTTTATTATTCTTGAGACTATTAAGTTCTAAAATGACAATAATCATCAAATTCAGTTACTTCCTTTTAGATTTAAACTCAAGAAAGAAAGTGACATGTTTTCCTTTCTCTTTCTCTCTGAGAGAACATTTCCTCCGACTGAGGACGGAAGCACCAGAACAAGGCCACGCATGTGCATCCAGATCAGTCCGATACGCTTCCAATGCTGCTGCTTGCTCTTTAGTCAACAAGGAGAAATGAGCCATCAGAGCAGAACTGAACATTTTTGGACCAAACTGTCTCAAAATGAGTTACTAGAAAATAAATAAGTATGTCAAATTGTCTCAAAAGTTGCTGAAAGCAGAAACAACATAATAATTTAGCCTTTTTGAGATGCAACGTGTCCACAAACTAAGATTTTTACATTCATAAAGCTGAGAATATAAATCTCAATGTTGAGTTCTAGTTAACAAATGTCAAAATACGCAACACTGTCTTTTTATAAAAACACTTATAAATGCCAAATCTCCATTATCTACCATTAAAATGTAGGAGGGAAATGTGAGGGGTTTTTTAGCATCACACTCACGTTGCTCACGTCACAACTGAAGAAAGAAAATATTTGTTTGTGTTTAGAATTAATTTCATACTTTTCACTTTTAGTATTTGGTATCACTTCTGCTTTGTTTTAGCAAAACTAGAAACTATAGTCGTACAGTTGCTGAAAATACAGTTAGAAACTCAAATAATGCATAATGCCTTTGGTAATGAGATTCCACGTTTCACTCTGGAAAAATATGTTTTTGTTGCTCTGATTTAATTTTATTGGGTTTTATTCATCGGCCCCTGGTCTCTTGAGGCTGTGCAGGCTTCTTTTTGTTATGAAGGTTCAGCTGTGAGGGCACACCTTCCTGATTGGCTGCCTGGAGGCTGCAGGAGACCAGATTAAGCTTATATTATAAACTTAATCTGCTTATAATATATCTTAAATTATAAGCTATAAACTATAGTCTTATAGCTTACAAAAACAGAAAGGAAACGGTTAAAATTGGGCCAAAGCTGTCAAAGCTTTGTGTTAAACCATAAAGGCGTTAAAACCTTTGAAATAAACTCTAAAAGATGCCAATCTAGTAAAGGAGGAGAGGAAGTGGCTTTACTGAATAGTTTTACCTGTTGGTGGCGCGATCCGGTGAAGGTGTACTGGACACCAGAGTGTGGTGGGTATCGGCTCTGCTCGCTGCTGAACGACCCCTGGCTGGGGGGGTAGCCGGAGCTGCTGGACATCCTGGTTTGGTGCTGGCGGGCTGCTGCTGCCTCACAAAACGGAAAGTTTGGCTACACCATGTTTGGAGACACGAACCACCTGCACACAGGAATGTGGCAAGAAAACATGGTGCATTTTAGACTTTGGAGCAGGTAAGTAAAATACCTGAACTGATCTGAAAGAGAGCAAGACGCTCAGCAGATAGCAGGAAGGTTTGACAGAGTAGAAAACGGTTGCTTTGTTTTATTCTTGGCTTGTATACTCCTCCCAAGAAGCTGCGATTGCAAACGCAGTCATTTATCGCAAATTTTGCATCTGATCGATCACATTTGCTGTATTTAGTGACTCTAAGCAGGAACATTTGCCTTTCGAGATGTGCTGTATGATTTTTGTTTGGGACGTTCCCTGCTCTTCTCCTATTTGTGCTCCCTAAATGCAGGGCTCATTTACAAAATTACAAAATTCTGATAATTACCGAGTCAGTAAGTGATATATTTCATTAAACTGCGATGAGGGGTAGGATTAAATAAGTGTCTCCTTATCCCTACTTCTTTTCAAACAAAAAAGTAGCAGTAAGTCAGTTCTTTTAGTTCTTGGTTATATATGCTTATGTTTTCACTTGTCCTATTTTTCTTTATTTTTAAAATCTTGTTTGAAATAAATAAAAAAAATATACGTAGTCTTATAGCTTACAAAAACGAAAAGGAAATGGTTGAAATTGGGCCAAAGTTGCCAAAGCTTTGTGTTAAACCAGAAAACAGTCACAAAATGTTGATCTTTACACATCTAGTTAAAAGTTCAGGAGTTATGAATGAACCATTACAAAAAACAGAGAAACTACACCTTTAACACAGTTTTTACAAGGTACACATATTTGATAGTACTGTTGTCAAACAGGTCATAAAATCCTTAAAGCGCTGACCCGCTAATACAGGATAGCCTCTTCTTTGCAGCATTTACAGTAAGGTTAGAGACTATTTTAAAATATTACAAACAAACCAAAAAAATCGACTTTATAAGTAAAAAACAACATAATAATTTAGCCTTTTTGAGATGCAACGTGTCCACAAATTAGATTTTTACATTCAAAAAGCTGAAAATATGAATCTCAATGTTTAGCGCTAGTTAACAAATGTCAAAATACGTCACACTGTCCTTTAGTAAATACACTCATAAATGCCAAATCTCCATTATCTACCTTTGAAATGTAGCAAGGAAATTGTGAATTCATCTTCAGTGAGGAATACAGACATTTTTATAAGCGTATTTGTGAGCCTGTGCCTTTATTATTAAATTGAATATAATTTCAGATTTTTGTATAACTTTTCTTCAGGTTAACTTAGAAAGTGAGCTATTATTATGACAGGTTAATTTTCTAAACTACAGAAAAGCTATTGTTAGCTCAAAAGAGAAAAATCGGACTGAGGTTGATATGCGATAGTAATCCTGCAGTTATGTTAGATTTACCAATGTTTTATTTTATCCAATTACTCGATTAATCTTAAGAATAATCGGTAGATTACACAATTACTAAAATATTCGTTTACAACAGTCCTACTGTGGAGTCAGGGACAGTGCAGGCACAGCAATCGTCTGAGGCACAGAAGAACAAAGAAACTCTTCAGCTAACTGTCTTTACCCTGATCATCCCACGTTCTTAAGGAACAGCTTTAAAAATGTCAGTGCAGATGTGTTTTTAATCAGTTGAAGCATTTTAAGAGATCATTCAGCTCGTAAAATTGACAATGTAATCTGTATCGAAAACCTTAAAAGGAGCGCAAATGTGACAGCGCTAAAAAAAAAAAAAAAAAACTTTCCAAGTTTCGTGCCATTGACATGAAGGAGTTGAACTTTACAACATAAAAAAATAAAATGCAGGTACAAGTAACAATTAATTCTGTCATTGATTAACTGGATAAAAACACTTGGTACATTCAGAAGATTTATCACGTAAGGAATTTTATATGGTATTAGAAATACATAGGATGCAAATTAACAATTTAATTCCTTTTTTAAATATGAAAATAAACATTTTATTACCCAAAATGGAAGAACAGCATTGCTTTAATGCAGCCGTGATCTTTAGTAGCAAAAGATAGTACTACTTCTAAAAGCCCTTTTTGCTTGACCTATCAAGACTGTGTGGGGTTAATTTATACTATATATTATATTTGGACTACAGATTAATACCAAAATGTGCCTAGCAGAATTTTTTTTAACATAAACTGTACCTGGTGAAGCTAAAACTTTGCCACTTGAGTAGTTTGAGGTAGAACATATTTACTAGCAAAGGTTGTTTTTTTTTTTATCTTAAATGCAGAATGTACATATGCTTTAGACATTTCTGGCTTATTTAATGCTCCAAGTATATTGTTTTGTTCTCCAAATGTCCTTTTATGAGTCTGTCTACTCCATTAAGCGATTAATCGATTACTAAATTAGTTGACGATTATTTCAATAATCCGTTAATGCCGATTAATCGTTTCAGCCCTAAAATAAAATGCTGTTTTATCTGACCCAAAGTCTGTTATCAGTTTACAATTACATAAAAAATGAAGAATAAGTGTGATAAACACTCTAATATCCTGAGATGATTTGGTCAAACTATTAACATGGACTATAAAGGCTGAGCCTTTAGCAAAAGGCATGTTTGTGATTGACACAACATCCCCCAGAATGATTTCCATAGGTAATTTATGACATATGCTCTTTCTGGACCCAAAGAAACATGTATGAATGTTCTACAAGTTAGAATGGATCAGTTACTAATGTCAAAGAACACCAAGGACTTCAAACTTTTCAAAACCGCTAGCATATCTTCTCTCTCTCTCTGTCTCTCTCTCTCTTCCCAATTCCCATTTCAATATTTCAAATATAGGCGACTAAAGGCGCAAACGCCTGTCATGATTTTTGTCACACTAAAAATAGTATACCTTTTCCCAAGACGTATAAAGCATAGAGTAACTCCCCTGCATATTGCTGCTCACTGTCAAGATGTTAAAAGTAAGGTCCTGGCATACAAAACAACAAGAACATACAAATCACAAGCTGTATTATCCTTGAAATGCTGTGATTTTACTAGATTTTTATGTTTGAATTTGACCTGTCAGAAAGAAAATAAAACTCTGGAGATTTAACCACGACGCTCACAAGGTTTTGTTTGGCTGAGCCTGCCTCTAAGCTTCTGATGAAAACGGCTCCTCTGGAACAGCAGCTTGATGAGGCTGGGATGACACTGGGTTTTTGTTGCTAGGGTGAGAGTTTAAGAACCGGAAACAGGAAGAACTGTGATTTAATAAGTTTAGTTACCAGTTTGAAGGAAAAAGCTCCAACTAACCAACCAGTTAGTAGCCACTTGCTAGACTTGTGATTCCATATGTAGAGCTAAACAAAAAGACATAGTACTCTGTGAAAAAGACATCTAAATGTAAGTATTTTTGTTTCTATCCTTTATTCCTCTTTATTAATTCCAAAGCGAAATTCAACATGGTAACAAAAACCAGCCAAATTTCTGCAGAGTTGTTGAAGATGGTGATAGATGTGGGCAGGAAACATCTCCTGACAGAACACTCTGTTGGTGTATTTCCATCTTGTTAAGAGAGTGTTCAGGGTTGGCCATTATGTTTTCCATTTTATGACGCATCCTTCTTTGTACAGTCATCTCTAGAGTAGAACTCAGAACTGAACCAGCCTTCTTAATCAGCTGGTTGAGGGTTTTTTTTAAGTCACTGGCTCTGCTGCTGCTACCCCAACAGATGATGGCAGAAGAGATTAGCACAGATAACTACTAACATGTTATATCACTATAATAAGTATAATATAGTGATATAACATGTTATATCACTATAACATGTTAGTAAGGAGAGGAGTAGTCGCTGTTGTTTTTGTAAATACATGCAATTAGGTCATGTTATATATTATTGCAGGGTTTCCCACATTGTATTATAAACCTGATGGACCACCAGGCTTTACTTGTGCACCATCAGGCTTAGTATCATTTATTTAATGATTGCCTCTTTTTGTAGACTTTATAGAAGGTGTTTAGGTATTAATTTTCCAGTCTTCCAATAACACATAAGTATCAAGTGATATTTTCCAATTTCCTGTTAACTTTAAACATTTTTAAACACAAAAACATGGCGGCCGACTGGATGATTCCTCTAGCAGCCCGTAGAACCGGGCTTAGCAAGTTTTCTGGGGGAAACTGTGTTACTGCTTTAAATTTTTTGTGCAAAAACTGACAGTGTGTTTTTATTTTGCTGTTTATGATGCTTATGGTGATAATTTAATCTCAGATAATGCCTCACAGACAGTTTATTAAAAACAACTGTCACTGTGAGTCAGATTCAGGGATTAATTTTTATGTTACAACGTTCTACAGAAAAGCAACTACAAACAATCTGAGCAGAAGAAAATCACAAAAGGAGTAGGCATGAACTGATTATCTGTGTTATTGTATAAGAAAGGTATGAAAGCAGCTCTATGGAGCATTAAGTAGCACCGCATTGTTTCTCATCCACCTGTTGCAGCACACTGCAGGTCAACTGCCTATTATTACACTTTTCAATCTCTAACAAAGACAGTTAGTTAATATTGTGATACCTCAAATAAAATTTAAAAAAATGTAAATTTTAATTAAGGTTTTCATGCAATTTAAATTTTACACTGGTCAATCTCTACTGTAATAGTCAGATATCTACATTCAACCGAAATACAGACTGAAGACTGAACATCAATTTAGAAAGAAAGAAAAAAGATTTATGCACTTTAGAAATGTTTGCAAGCCCAACATTTAATCCCTGTTTATCTCTATTAAAAGCACATCCCCTTAGTAAGAAATTCTTCAGCTTAGCAGGACATAGAAATATATATTTTCCCCTACATTTTTTAAGTTACATGGCAATCACGTCTTCTAAAACATGCTATTCATTTCTAACTTCTTGTTTTGTTTTGTTTTATGGACTTTTTTAGCTGGATTTCTACAGATACTTAATTTTTTCTCTACCTTCGCTTTTGAAATACAACATGGGACGAAATAAAAATGAGTTGCAGGCATTCACCCTCCACCCCATCAGTTTAATTGCAGCTCCAGAAGGGATTTGAGGCATATTGGGGTTGTAAACATAAATCTATCTCAGTGAAGCCTTAAGGTCGAATTAAAAGGGTGCAATATCACAATGGCTCCGTCAGACTGTTTCCATGCAAAGTGAGCAGGTCTTGTGTAACAAAAAAAATAAATAAATAAGGTTAATGCTGCTACTGTCTTGTGTTTCTGCTGTCACTTAAAACGACATTATAACACAGTTAACTGCAACTAGATTAATACCACATCATGATAACGGGGGGAGGGGACTGCTTTCACACAACAGGGAGCGTCTACAAAAAACGAACAAAATAATAAATGTCAACTCATATTAGGGCGCTTTAAACGTACTTTAACACCATATTAGGACGATCAGGATGTTGTTGTGGCTAGCTGGCTAGCCCAGCCTGTATTTCACCTTAAACCACGTCGCCATCTTGCAAGGCAGATTTTCAGCGTACAGCGAGTCGCTTAAATAGTGTATTAAGTACAGTCGCTGACTGGCTGCATGTAGGCCATATGTACTCACCCCATGTTTGAAGTTTGTAGAAACGGGAAAGAAATGTAGCCCGTGCAGAAATCTGTTTGAATTGTTGATTGTAAATCCGCGGGTTGTGGGCTGTGAACGACTAAGCAGACTAAAAGGCTGCGCCGCATTTGTCGGTCGACGTCCTAACAGTGACGAACAATTGATTTTGCTAGATTTTAATTTAGAATACTTAATAAATGTCTACATACATACGAAACGGTTGTTTCAATTAAGAGTAACATAAAATGTTGCGCCTCTTTTCAGTTTTTGCTCATATTTTGAAACTACAAACCAATTTTTTTTACATATCTGTAAGGACAGTACAGTGTTACACCTAAAATCGTCCCCTCAAACAAGGTAATGCCTAAGAGCTTTTAAAATGGTACTTTAAAAATAAACACCCACAGATATCAACAGCTAGACTCTTATTTTACTGACGTACATCTGATGTTTTTAAAAATCATAATTATGTTACAATTTTATTCTTAAGGTTGTTCAGGCTTTTGTTAAGTAAAATGAAAAAGTAATTCTAATTGTAATTTAAAACATAGCGACAAGTGTGTTATATGGTTACTTTTGCTGACAGGCGAGTTTTTTAAACAACCGTAAAATGTATGCACTTTTTATTCTTTATTTACACTCGGAACCATTGATGGTTTGGTATTGTATCCTTACACGGACTATTTACGGGGACGGTCAAAATAATGTATGTTTACCTAGTCCTCTTCGCCGTTTTATCCTATTTAGTATGTATAAAATACATTTGCAGTCGACAATGGCACGCTTTGAGGAGCTCGCTGAGACGTACCTTGAACGTTTCTTCAGAGAGAAAAACAGTTGGCGCTGACGTCAGAGCTCTGGTTGTTACTGCGCATCCGGATGATGAATGCATGTTCTTTACCCCAACGATTATACGACTAGTTGAATTAAATGCCAGCGTACACCTGCTGTGCTTGTCTGAAGGTATGAGAAGACAACACACCGACTGGCATTGATAATAACAGCAAGGCAGTTTAAAGTTAAGGGGACATTGACCACGTATTTCATCTAGAATGTTTGGTTTCAGTTTTATCCACCCGTTCGGGTTTAGATTCTGAAGTAAATCTCCTTAGCCACAAGATCAACACAGCATCACCTTTAAGCTTGAAGCTATAGAAAAAGTAATCTTCAGGTAGAAAATATATTAACCTCATCTTCAAGGTGAGCTAATAATTTAGTAGGATGTAAAAGCCATAGAAAACTGATATCCGCTTATATTCTGTAACATAATTTGATAGGTAAGAGGACGGTTTGTTGAATGATGGAAAGCTAATCAGCCCTATATTTTAAACAAATCTAATTAAATTGACAATACTATCATTCAGTTTTTATATATATATATATATATATATATATATATATATATATATATATATATATATATATATATATATATATATATGTTTCATAAACTTCATAGGGGTAAGTCATACTTTTTTATTTTTGATAAACCTGTAGACTCAACTTTTTCTGCAATTTTTGTACAGGGAACTACTATCATCAGGGATCTCAGCGCAGAGAAGAACTTCTCAGAAGCTGTGCTGTGTTGGGGATACCAGCCTCCAGAGTCACCATCATAAACCACGAGTAAGCATAACTTTGCAACAACATGCAACTCATAAATAACTGCTTCACACTAGCAAATCAATATTAGATGTTGTCTCTTTTGCACCATGAACCCGATTAACTTACTTGAACACTGTTATTTGATGGGGGGAAGCTTATTAAGGATTTTTTTTTTTTACAAAATTACTAATGGCAAACTTATGTTCTTTGTTTTTAGTTTGATCAGTGTCAAACTAAAAACACTTGAATAAAAAATCAAGTTTCCTTATTTTTTAAGTTTCCTAGTCAAGTTTCAAGTCAGAAAACCTAAATAGGAAGTCAAGTTTCCTGACTTCCTATACCTGACAAATAGGAAGTCAGGAATTTAGTTATTCCTATCTTTCTATTAGCTTGGGCTATTTGTACTAATTGACACTTTTTTTATAGCTTTAAACTGCTACAACAGTGACAAGCCAGACTTAATAATGATCAATGTTTTTTTTTAGCAAAAGACAAAGTAACCAGGACAATGAGGGAGGTAAAATCATTTTAAAAATAAAACAAATGTCCAAATATCATTCCAGGAAAACTGCAGCAAAACCTTTAGATTAGGATTATAGTTTTTACTTTAGAGGTGTTTTGAACAGCTCTATCATGAATGTCAATAAAACTGCATGTTGTTGTAATACTTATTCAAACAAGTGTGTAACAAGAAAGTATCAACAATAATAGAATACAAGATTTTTTTAAAGGAGTCAGCTCCACTCTCGAGAAAAAAATAGGCCAGAATTCTCACAGACTCTGGAAAAGTCAGCAGAAAAGCGTAATCTTGATTTCATCATTTTCCAGGGATGGATAAAAATGAAATTTATCTTTAAAAAAAATGTTTAAAAAAATCTGAATTTCTAAACATGATTTTTATTCCTTTGCATGTGTATTTCAATGACACAATACAAAAATTAATTTATTTTTATTTTGATTAAAATAAAAACATGTGTCTATCTTCATCAATATAGACTGCTGAAGGGCCAAATTTGCTTTATCTAGACTTCTAAAATCACTCAGAGTGTCGCAAGTCACCCTGGGCTATTCTTCAGACACCCTCTGGTACAGATTATTGTAAAAGCCATTTCAAGTAAATGTTTTAATAATAATAATAATAATAATAATAATAATAATAATAATAATAATAATAATAATAATAATAATAATAATAATAATACATTTTATTTGACAACACCTTTCAAAACAACCAAGGACACTTTACAACATTAAAAACACAAGTTAAACAGCAAAGAAATGGCTACTAAAAATGTACAAAAAATTCCAGAATGTTATTGAAACTAATAAAAATATAGAAATAGGGGAATCTGCTTACATAAGGTAAATGTTCTGATTTAATGTTATTTTTATATTCCAACCCACTATTGTGGTCTCCATAAGGTGGTGGGGCTTTTGGGGGGATTTCTTACCGGGAGGAAGATTGCTTGGCAGAATTAGAATGCTTTGGGATCCCTAAGAACAAGCTGACGAGAGGCATGCCTGGGTGTCAGTGCTAGATTTTCTAGAGACCCAACCTGATTGAAGATATGTGTAAATGGATGGATGTTCTTTATTTAGCTCATTGCTTAGCTTCTTAGCATGTCTGCCTCTTGGAAAGCGTCAGATTCTTTCCTTTAAGCCAGCGTCTGACAAAACACAAAGCGCTGACCACAAATCCACAAATCACATCCTGGCATTCTGCCCACAAGTGACGTCATTCATTCTGAGCTGATGTATTATGTAAGGAGGTTGATAAGTCTGCTCTATGGGACACAAAATTCACCCAAAAAAAATCTCCCCCCAAAAATCCCAACACCCACTCTACTTCCTGTCTGTAACGAAATATATTTTTATTTGTACATTTTTGCAAAATATTGTAAAGGAAGTTTAAAAAGTCAGCTTAAAGAGTAACATTTTTTTTAATCTTAAGTTTGAAGTAATAATTCTCTAGTGAAAGAGATTTTTTCTCTCTCTCTCTGTTTAATGTGGATAAAATCTTCAGCCTGACTTGCAAATGTTTGGAGTTTCTCAGAAGCGCTGAGCTGGCTCCATGTGAGTCCCGGCATGTTGGCTCACCAGGAGAGCTGGATGAACTCTGACACTCACCTGGAACTCCCAGTAATGAGCTGGTAGCATGCCCAGACTGTCTGCCCAAAGAACAACTGTGTGTGTTTGTGTGCTTCTTTCAGCACTCTTGCTCAGACTTGACCATTTTACCATCTTTTTGCTCACAGAATACAGCTGAACTTTGTTCTCCGAACTGTCTGCTCTTCTGCTGAACTGGAGGGTGGTCCGTTTCCCCCTTTTCTTGTATTCGCTTGTTTGCCTGAAACACACACCTAATCAGCACTTTGAGAAGCTCGCTCACTCTCCACCAACTGGTCCCCCTTCCTCCTCCCTGTGTCCACGTCTGCTGAGGCCAACCGCCACGGACTGTGGGATACATTGTGGCGACACACTAAGCACTGCTAATGTAGGTCATTGCAAACTGTTTTTCTCTGCTTGTGTCTGCACACGGCCAGCCACACTTTGGCTTTGCTCCCGACCTCGCTCGCCGGTTCAAGTATGCTCTTGTTTTTTCTTTGCTGTTCATTGTGTTCTGTCCAAAGACGGAGAAAGGACAGGGTAACCTTTAGTCCAACATTGATCATTAGAGTTGAGCTAGTCGGTTTGGGGCTATAGCTTTAACTGTAATGATGTCATATATTTAGGCTGGTTCTTTATCCACGTGAAGGACAATTTCAAATCTTTCTGTATCTGTTCAACAACAAGACAGGTCAAGTTTATTTGTATGTTTTTTTCCTACCTTCATCCCTCTCTGGCTAGTTTTTGTTGCGTCTGCAACAGAAAAGCATCCCCACAGCATGATTATGCCGCCACCTGTTTCAAAGTGGGGATGACGTGATCAAGCTGAAGCACAGATTTACTTCTTGCTCTCCACAAAGTTTTGTTTGTATGTCAAGAAGTTGCTGTGGTGGCTTCATCTCATCGACTGTGCGCTATGGTTTAAAAATAAAATCTACAAGTTTTGAAAATACCAAATTCAGTTTCTGATTTTGATAGATTTTTTTTCCTCACTATTTTTCCTTAAACACTTACAAATAACAGAAAATATCTTAATAGACTATCTGGCTTTTATTTCCATCATTTCTTCTGCAAGTTGACCTGAATCCGAAGTAAAAATAAATAGAAGCTGTAAAACACGTTTGTCAAAGAAGATAGTAAAAAAAAGAAGCCTGTCATGAACTGCCAGGTTTAAATATACACTGATCAGTGTTAAAAATAACTGAAGTTGATTTATATTCACCTGGTAGTGGGTGACAACTAAAAACAAAGGCGCTTGTCTGTATCCCTCCCTCTTTTTAGTACCGCCCTGAGCAACTGCCCTTATGAGCTGGGAAGGACTCTCCAGTCCAGTACTCAATTGTTTCGAATCTCACATAAAGTATAGGGATTTCTTTTTGTCAAACGGTAACTTCTCATTGGAGAGGACAGAAGTAATGTGGGGTCTTCTGGTTCTGGTCTGCTCTGCATCCCCAGAACCAGAACCAGAATCAAACATGGAGATGCGGCATTCAGCTTCTATGCACCACAAATCTGCAAAACTGTAAAACAGATGAAATCTAAGTTCCTTTAAATCAAGGCTATAAAAACCCACCTGTTTAGCATTGCTTATGAACCATAAGCAATGGCCCATTGACCAACATGCCATTTATGTATTGATGATTTTGATGATCTTAATGGTTAGAATGTAATATTTGACACTGGTTTCATAATTCTCAACTGTTTTTTTATGACTTTTTTATTATTGCGTTTTTATGATGTAAATTACGTTGAACTGCCTTGTTGCTGGATTGTGCTGTTGAAATAAGATTGATTGGTTAGTTAGTTTGATTGATTGATTGATTCGTTGGTTGATTGATAAATAACAGCCATTAAGCATCACATCTATGCTTCTTCATGCATGAATAGTGATATGTATAAACTTCCTGTCAAAACTACGGCACTAATCCCAAAACCTGCAGGCCACGAGTGCCATGTAAATAATGAAACAACATGTGTCAGTCGCCTCAGCTACCGCAGCCTCCTTGTTACAGTGGCTTATTGTGGGTGTTCTGTCAGCGTGAAGTGGCATCTCGGCTGTTCCCAGCAGGACATATTATCTGACCGTGTGGACAGAAGTCTGGCAGTTTCACAGGCCTGTAGACTAAACAAGCTCTCTCTAACACACAAACACACACGCACACACACGCATAGAATCCTTTTACTGGGCCAAAGTTCAACAACTGCGTACAGATGCCTGCAAACAATTAGGCATCCGCATGCAAAGCTACAAAGAGGATCTGGCGAGGTTACTTTGGGACAGTTTGTCCTGTTGCAATGGTGAAGCTGCCAGCCTGCATCCAGCAGGAGAAAGATCAGGTGGATCTTGTTCTTATCTGCATGTCTGTCTGTCTGTCTGTCTATTCTTTTCCTTTCTATCAAGTCACAAATGCAAACTTAGGTGCATTTTGTTGAGATTTTATATAAAGAACCAAGAAAAAAATGAAAAAAAAAAAATATGGATGCGGTTTACGTGATGTAACAAGATGTGAGTGGTGTGAAAACATTTGCCAAGGAGTTTTGTTTGAATAGGGTGCTCCTATTTATTTCCTTTCATTTAGTTTCAGGTTGGACAAAAGCAGACCCAGGCCCAGGCTTCATTAGTAGGTCACTGGTATCAAATTGTCAGGGCATTGCATTCAGTCCATGATGGACAGTTTTAACCTATCTCTGAACCCTCATTCCTCCTCGCTGTGGCATTCATAGCCCCCTTCCCCCTAACGCCTGACCCCCCACGGCCCCGGCAGCCAATAGAAATGTGTTCTAATCCATCACTTCCCTCTGCGACCTCCACTGTCCTGGCTCTTTGTTAGCAACAAAAGACAAGGAGACAACTGCTGACACGAGGCCACCCCTGCAGCTCACAAGCAAGCAAGGCTGCAGCTCACACCAGATATTATATATTTAATTGTTTTTATTCTTTAAAAACTTCTCCAAGTGAATAAGGATATTCAAGTGTAGCCTAAATGTTTTCATTCTTGTTATGTGTCACATAACAAGCCTTACATGGAAAATCTTGGCAATGAATGCAATAACATCAGCACTAAAACCTTCTCCTTATCTTTTAAAGTTTACAGCTACACTCTTCCTTGCAGATGTCAGCAACCTTTTGTGGTTTTTATCAGCTGAAAGCAGAGAAGTGAAAACAGCATTCACTCCATTTTTGATTCAAGCCTTTGGGTTTTTGCTGTGAACCGTGTCAGCCAAATTCATCGCTAAGCAGATTTGAAGCCCCTTTGCTCTTATTTGTGTGTGTGCGTGGGTGTGTGTGTTTTTCCCTCTTGAGTTTAGGATGTTGGGAAACACAGGAGATCAATACTCAGTGTTGTATCTCAGCAGCAAAAACGGGGGATTGGTGAATGTTTAGTAGGTCAGCAGGGTGGGTTGGCCAACCTTGATGTTTGATTTGTGCTTTGTGTCGCCTCCAGGCTGCAGTTTCAGATGAAGGAGAAGCTACAGGGCTATCGACCCTTAACCTTTGAACTCTTCAGAACTCAGCTATTTTTCCACCTAACAAAAGCTCACTTTCTAAAGCACTGTTAAAGAAAAAAGATGGAGCTTTGGACAGAAATAACTTCTTGTATTTTTGAAGTTGCAAAAATAAAAGATTTCACACTTGAATTGGACTTCTGTTCTGAGATGCATTTCAGACTGCAGCCTGGTTTTTACAGTGAAAGAATGCGCTTTATTATTAGCCAGTGACATTGGTGGATTATTGGATGTTTATGACGCATAACAATCTGTTAATGATAGCTATAGCTTCACAATAATCGCCACATAAATGTCTCTCCAACTGAATGTTGTATTAAATGATTTTGGATTTAATACAACAGAATACAGAAAAACTCACCAGACATTCACTCGTTCTTAAGCTATATGCTAACAGAAGGGCACTTCCGGCTAAAAATATCAAAACAGTCATTTTCTTACTAAACTTTTCCTAGTTCATTATGTTGTAATAGTACCTATTATTCTAACAACTTTATTATTTAGAATTGAGATAAAAGGTTTTAAATGTGGATTTAGAAAATACATATTTAGTGCAACAAAGGAGTGGATAACAGGTGTTAACTTAGTCATTCTAATGACACGCGAGCAGATTTTTTTTAATACAGAAATTCTACATTAATAAGTTTCAATTTCTATTATTTTTCCTAGAGCATAAATGTGGATTTATATTTCTAAAGGGATAAACATATTACATTTGAACAACTTCAAAATAATATAAAAAAGCTGATTTTTTTGATGCATTGATAACTGCAAGCCAATTTTTACATTTTACCACAAATCCTCCACGGGACTAAGGTCTGGACTTTGAGTAGGCCATTCTAACACATATAAATACTTTCATTGGAGCTCTGGCTGAATGTTTAGTCTCATTGTTCTGCTGAAAAGTGAAGCACCACTCCAGTCTTTTCCAGCATTTTTCACAGTTCCAAATGATGCATTCAGTGTAGGCTTTAACACAATATCGTTCTTCTTTAAGCAATTTCATAAAAGCCAGATTTGACTTTTTTTTTTTTTTTTCTTTTTGCAAAACAGGAAGGCGGTGATGTGTTTGATCTTGTTGATAATCAAAGTCTCCTTCTCCTTTTTTCTTTTTTTGGCCTGCTACAGAAAACTTCCAGATGATCCCAAAGCCGAATGGAGCGTCTCATTAGTCTCCTCTGCAGTACTGAGGCACGTTACAGATCGCTGCATCAACATGGTAGGTTCACCTCTGAGTAAAGCTCTTTTAATTTCCCCTTTATTATTTAAAGTTTCTCAACCTGTTGTTTTATATTATACATATGTCTTGGCGCCCCTTGTTGCCCAGTTCATTATTCCTGTTTGACTGCGGCGTGTGTAATAATCCGTCTTACCCCCGTCCACTTTTCATTTTTAGCCCTGGAAAAGCAGAGGAAATGGCCTCTGCTGCAGCAGAAAGTCAAAATCTGTTTACACAGATTCTTATCGGCCGCCAGCACAGTTCCGTGCTATTAGCTAAAGGGAATGCAGTAAATTTAGAATTATATTCTGTTTTTTCCACACATCTGGTTTATATCAACAAGAGCTTAAATCGGAATTACCCCCAACCAAAGACAACATGGGAGCAGGAGAACAAGTTCTTTTTGAAAGATTGTGGAAGTGCAATCAGGCTCCCTTGACTAAAGTAGACAAACAAACACACCATCTCCTCCTATTTTGTCCAGCCCAGCTGTTGAAAAATGCAGCCCAAAAGTGGGCAGAAGACTCATGTTAGTCACACAGAAAGAAACATCTGTTCTGAAAATCCAAAAGTGGTAATATTGCGTCTTCGGCCCAATGCATTGTTGTTCTCTTGTTATGCAGTCAAAATTTATGTCTTGCTCATTATTTATGACAGTCAAGAAAAGCCCAAAATTTGGACTTGCCACAATAACCATCTCTGAAGAACCCTGAACACACCAACATAATGGTGGCAGCATCATGCAGTCGCTAGGCTTTCTTCAACTGGGTCGAGAAAGTTGGTCAGAATTAATGGGGATGTGGGGTGCTGTGGTGGCGCAGCGGTTGAGCACAACCCACAAAAGGAGGCCTGCCGTCGCAGGTTCAATTCTCAGTCTGGTGACCTTTGTCGCATGTCTTCCCTCTCTCTTTTTACCTACTTTCCTGCCTTAGCACTTTGAAGTAAAGGACACTAGAGCCACAAAACCTTAAAAAATTTATGGGAATATGCACTGTAAAAAAAAAATGTCTCTAAGTGATGATAAAATACCGGCAGCTGTGGTTGCCAGAATTTCACTGTATTTACCACAACTGTTGGTATTTTGTTGTTAATTACAGATTTTTTTTACAGTGAGCTAAATACTTTACATAGATCTATGTAAATCTATGTACGAGTTTGTAGTATTCATTTTTTGTCATAGAATGATTATATTAAATTTCTACACAGGATGTTTTTTAGATCTTTATTTTATTCATCTTTAAATTGAAGATAATGTGATTTTTTTTTTTTACATAATTTTTCGCAAATATCAACACCCCACAGAAGAAAATATATTCATCCTATTTGTACAGGGTTTCATGTTTTTCTTTATTTTAGCACCTAAAAGTAGAAATAAAACAGTAGTTGTTTAAAGGTGACAACAAAATTCCTATTATAGGTATTTATCTTTTTTTTCCTGAAAGGTCACATAACATTTGTGGCTCTAAAGAAGTTATTTCACTGAGTTAAGTGCAAAAGCATCTCTGGATTTTTAAATCATGTTTTCAAATTTATCTTATCGAACAAATAATGGAGGACATAGTAAAACTAACAATCCCGACAATACGGAGAGTTTTGGGGGATTTTAACCATCATTAATAGGAATTTGTCATGATATCAGTAAAAACAAATCTTATCACAATCAATAATAAACGATACAATAAATGCCTAACCCTATTAGAATAGTCTAATGTCCAGACCGAGATCCAAAGAGGCCCTGTCTCCAATTTGACTAAGTTTGGGGCCGATTAAGAGGAGAAATGGTCAAAAACTCCAAAAGACTTGCAGGTGTAACAAAATAATATAACAAAACAGAAGACAGTTCTTCTAACATATTGCATTGTTCATATATGTTTGTTTAATAAAAACAATTTAAAGCTATCTGAAAACCATTTGAATATTTCTTCTTCTGTCTGACATGATGTCTTTCTCTTGACATGGAGATTCATGAGCGTAGGAGAGTTTAGACTTTGCAGAGAAAGTCATGGTAGTGAGATGGTCACGCCGCTCACATCTTCAGTCATGCGCCTTCTGTTCTCCCTTTGACCTGATTTATTTTTTTTGGTCTTGTTTCCTCCCGTGGTGTTCAAGTATGCACAGAAAAACACTCTGAAATATCTGGCTGTCAGCTGCCATACAGCTCCATGGTCAGGCACCAGCATGCTTCCACTAAACCCAACATCTTTTCTTTTTATTGCTCTGGTTTCTTTAACTGTAGTCTTAGGCAACAACAATTTTCTTTATTTTTTTACCCAAACTTTGATCATTTTGGTTGCTCCAGGTGCTGACCTTTGACGGAAGAGGCGTGAGCGGTCATGCCAATCACGTAGCCATCTATAAAGCTGTCAGGTAAGGACTGGCCACGAAGGACTTAGCCAGCAGAATGACTCTGGCAACAGCCAACGCTAAAACCCTGAAAGCAGTCCGCTCCGCAGTCATAAAAGTCTTTCCAGGAAAATGCAGAAAATTTGGACTCACAACAACAACAGCCATCCCTCTAAATGCTTCCCCACAAAGACACACACACGCACACACACATGCATAGAGATCATGTTTTTCAGGATTGGTCTGTTACATAGCTGATAGGTCATCCAAACAGAGTCCTCTGAGGCACTGGGCTTGGCTCCTAGCGAGCGGCCGTAAATCCTGTCCCCCGAAGTGGTGAAGAGGAAGGGAGAGGAGGGCGGCTTCGGTTTGGAGAGGCTGCCTCCAGCCAGACTGCTGGTTTAAAGAAATGTGTTTGTGAGGAGTACATCACAATCCCTAGAAGGCAACTTTCTCTTTCTAGCAACCGGCTGCACCTTCATGGTTACTGTTCTCTGTTAGCCTACTTTGTTGTTTTAAAAAGTGAGCCCTATCAAACGCCATCTCATGATTACCATGAGGGTAGAGCTCAGAGGGAGTGTGTGTTAGTTTTACGCCACTCAGGATCTTAGTGTTTTGCTCATTTGTAAACAGATTACGGAGAATAAAAGTGTAAAAAAGTCAGCACAGTTGGAGGTTTTCATGAATACCATCAACATAAATGGAACTTATGCAAGTTCTTGTGATATGAACACTAAACCTTCTTGTTTTCCCTTCTAGACATCTTGCTTCTACTGGTGAATTGCCTAAAGGTAAGGTGTTACATAAAGACAACTTGTAGAAGATTGACATGTTTACTCAAGGCTCTGGGAAGTCCAGCAGAGACTGGCTGATCTTTGCCTTTTTAATGATTGTTTAGCGCCCTCTTCTGTTCAAACACGTTCAACAATCTCCAGTTTATTTGCAGCCAGTTTGGCCTCAGTAGTTGTGTGCTTTCAGATTCTTCCTCTTCACGTCATTTCAAGAGTCTCTGTAGAAGCATCGTTGCCTTTTAGTTTTACTTTTGTTTTTCTTGAAACATTTCCAAAGAGCCACCGGTTGGAAATTTTCCTAGAAGACTGAAATGAAAGAAAAGCAAATTTGTCTACTTAGTACACAAAAGCATTAAATATAAATGAGATGATTGAAGAGTAAAGAAATAAAGAATCCTGCAAAAGTATTTATGTCCCTTTAACTTTTCTACATTTTGTCACATGACAACTACAAAATACTTGCTTGTTTTTATTTATAAGAAGTAAGTAGGGGTGCCCTACTTACTAGGGCAATTTCGGTCCCAATATTCTTAGTTTTTGGAGATCTGTGATTGGCTGATAATGACTTGTGAAACTAATCTTATCTACCGCCACAAAAGTCTGAAAATCAGCCACTGTGCCCTTTTGCTCTGCTGTGAGACAGGGCTGACTGATGGCTCACCAGGTCACTTCTGCAGATCCACTGCTAACAGTAGTCTCTTCACTGTTACAAACTTAGCAACTTTTCAGACAAAAAAAAAACCCAATCTGCTCCAGTCAAAATCAGAATCGGTAAGTCCCCGACTTAGTAACTTTATGACTGACTCAGAGCAGGACATACCAACTAGCTACCAAGCTACCATAGAGAAAAATCTGTCTATTCCAGGAAGAGACTGGCAATAAAATTCTCCACATTCTGTTAGAGCACAATCAGGTGAGCCCAGTATCTTTACTCTCTTCCTGTCAGCCATTCCTTTGGATTTAGCCACTCTATAATAATTAAAATGACCAAAGGTATATATCTCTCTGTGCTTACTTATTTTTATTTAAGAAAAAGAGTGAAAACTGTTGTTTAAACACCACTATGTGCTGGTTATCACATAAAGATAAAAATAAAACATTCCCTGAATGTTTGTGGTCATTACGTGGTAAATGGTTCAAAGGACGAAGGACGAAAATAAAACTCTACAAAGCACCATCTGCTTCACCCTGACGACCCGTCCTGCTGTTGGCTCAGAGTGAAGTAGCTGACGATTAAACCTGGTGATAACCCTCGCCATCAGGCTGTAAGGGGATCTCAGCTAATCTTGCTGCATGTGAGGGGAACCGTCTGCGCCACATTAGCAGTCCGAGATCTTCGTATTATTTGAGCGCTGTACAGGCACACTTCTCATCTTACGAACTTGGTAATGTTAAAAGCCCTGAGCTTTTAACATTACCAGCTGTCTGAGTCTCCCTTGTGTTTGCTCACAGGGTGTGTGTTGCTCGCCTTGGAAACCGTAGGTCTTCTAAGGAAGTACACGTCCTTCCTGGACCTTCCCTTCAGCTGGTTTCTACCGTCACACCTCCACTGTGTTGTTGGTCCAAAAGGCTACAAGCAAGCCAAAGTAAGCCTTAGGGCGGACAGGTTTGCCCACAAGACACGTCATATTGTATTTTTAGACTCACACACCCTTTTAGTGCATTGTGATATGTATATGCACTAGGAAAGCATATTTAACAGCATGAAATAAGCTGCCAGAGGCATAAATGACACAATATTAGGCACAATCAGTCATTTTCTAATGTTCTCATCATGTCTCGAGTTAAATCTCAACATATCCCTCACAGGCTGCCATGCTGTGTCATCGCTCTCAGCTTCTGTGGTTTCGGTATCTCTACATCACCTTCTCGAGGTACATGTTCACAAACACATTCCAGATCGTTCCACAAGGACCGAAGAATCTGAAGATCTACTGAATGTTCCAGCTTGTGACGGCGTGCCTATTGTTAACCTTTCAGCTTCCATCTTTTCATGTGCAGTTGTTACAAACAAAGCAGATGACAGTTTTAATGAATCATGTTGTGTGTTTAAAAGACTCAAAGAATGTTGTCAGGACACTGTATGAAAACACTAAATCAGATTCTTATTGTTCTGTTTTTGGTATAATGTTTATTAAAAAAAGCGGTTTTCAAAGTTGTGTAGCAGCAGTTATTTTTACAGCATGTCCCCTTCAGGTTTGGACATGTCTTTGATGCTTTTGTGAGCTTGCATGCTTTCTTCCCACTTCTCCCCACAAAACTTCTCCACAATGA
The DNA here is from genome assembly GCF_019740435.1 of Gambusia affinis. Lineage (NCBI taxonomy): Eukaryota > Metazoa > Chordata > Actinopteri > Cyprinodontiformes > Poeciliidae > Gambusia > Gambusia affinis. Next base: position 16,381,844 of record NC_057882.1, read on the forward strand.
CGCTGCGCACAGTTCCTGGATCCAGACAGTGTGGAGCAACGCCTGAGGAAGTAAACAGAAACAGAAACACAGGAACTGAAAAACAACAACAAAAAACCCCCCGGCTCATGTTCAGCATATTTCAGTATCACCTGGTTTTATCAGATGAGTTTACCGTCAAGTTTAAAGGGGATTTTCAGTTCCCAATATTTACCCCCCCTATTATGATGATAAGCTTTTTGTTTTCTACATAAGACTGTGGAAGTAAACTCTGGAGGAGTAATTTGGTGTAAACACACTCTTGTTGTGAAATAAGATAAGCAGGTCATGAGAGTAATGTGACCATCTCATGTCAACACTCGAGGCTGGGGTCTTACCATATCCATCGGGATTGGATCGTGGCGTGTAGAAACTTTGAACCCCACAGGTTTTACAGAAGGTGTGTTTAGCAACATGAGTGTGGAAGGTATAGGTGGTCAGATTGTCAACTCCCTACAGAAAAGAAGACACCACAAGCATTAAGACCTTTTCTTTTTTTTAGATTTTAAATAACCATTAACGTGTTTGAAGCAAACCAGTTACCTGTAAGAGAGTGAAGCGACTCTTCGGGACGATGAAATGGTGGTTTTGTTTTTTCGTGCAAACACTACAACTGGAGAAACTGATCAATTAAGATTTATATTTTACAGTTCCTTGGACAGCAGCGTCCTAGAACTTTTCCACGCATTATCACTTTACAAATATAACCTTTAAAGTGTTTTATTGAAACTTTGTGTGACAGACCAACATAGGGTAGAACACAGTTGAGAAGGATATGTGGGTTTTCTAAACTGGTACAAATACAGACCTTCAAAATGTGACGTGCATTTCTATTTGCCTCCCCCTGCCCCTTTGCAATCATACCCTTAAAAGCATCTGAAGTAACATTTAGAAGTCATCTAATTAGTAAATTGAGTCAACCTGTGTGTCATTTAATCTCAATGTAAAGATCAAGAAATGAGATTGAGAATACATACTTGCAGTGAAATACATGAAGGTCAGGGGAACTCCAGACTTCAAATCTAACAGCTCCACAGTGGCATCCACCAGAGTGTTTCACAAGCTCCATTCTAAAAATAAGAGAAATACACAAAACCGTACATATATGAATTATCTATGTCTCTTTAGCCTCACTTTAGGTACATCAGTTAAATCAACTGCACGCCATTTCCTCCATCACTTGTGATGTGTTTGTTGCGAAACCTGCTTATCTGGACCCAACCGGAATATTCCAGTCGTCTTATGCAGGAAATCACAGCGAACCTGATCAAAGTGCAACACTGATAAGTTTCGCAATCATAATGAAGACCTTTCACCAAGATCAGATATCACAACTGCTGAACACGTTATTTTATGTGTGAACAGATCATTACAAAAGTAGCCTGCTACATTGTATATACAGTATATGGGCTAGACCTAGTTCTTCCTTATGTTTTGTTTTCCTGAAACTTGTTGAGATAGCTGATAATTGCTTCCAGGAAGGAGAAGGGCAAAGTACAGCCAACATGAACAAACACATTCCTTGGAGGTTGAACCTGCATGATGATGTGTCACAAGTTCGGTGTCATATGACATGATCCCAGATGGGTGGGCTAAGGGAATGCTGTGACCCAAATACATAACTTATACATGCTCTCAGGTTATCCAGTCTGTGGCCCAAAAATAGACACCAAGTAGGTTACAGAGCCCTATTTGAGCTTGCTGTTTTATATTATGTCAAACTAAAAATGAGTTCAGCTTATTAATTCTGTGATTTATTTTTCAAAGTGTCCATTTCCTTCTGTGACTCTACACAAGCTACAGATGAAAAAGCTTAAAATATTAACCAAATAGTCCAGTCAGTTGTGATGTGTTTGTTAAAACCTGCTTATCTGGACCCAACCGGAATATTCCAGTCGTCTTATGCAGAAATCACAGCGAACATCTATTCAAAGTGCAACACTGATAAGTTTCGCAATCATAATGAAGACCTTTCACCAAGATCAGATCACAACTGCTGAACATGTTATTTTATGTGTGAACAGATCATTACAAAAGAAGCCTGCTAGATTGTATATACAGTATATGGGCTAGACCTAGTTCTTCCTTATGTTTTGTTTTCCTGAAATTTGTTGAGATAGCTGATAATTCAAGCTAAACCGATTAAAAAACATCCTGATATAACTAGACTATATCATCATTATTGCCATAAAACGAACTGTGCATCATTAAATCCTACTATTTTCATAATTTGTTTGATTCCTGTCACAAAAATGACCTCGAAACAGAAAATAATTTTTTTTCAGCGTTAGGGTACTACCATTCACTAAGACATTTTTCAAGGTTAAATTTGAGTATAATATTTTAAAATGGCATACCTTCTCTATTACAATTGCTCCAACCAACATATTTTATATATTAATAGGAATTAGTTGGGTGATACATCTGGGATTTTGCCTGGTCATGTCCATCCGGTTATTACCGTAAATGCAGTCATTCGACTTGATAGAAAAAAAACATATGTCGTCTTTTATTTCGTCTAATCGAAAACGAGGTCGCTGAAACACTAATTTGACCGTAAAACCTTACATCTATCCAAAAAAACGTCAACAAAAGGCTGCATATAATTCTTAAAAGTATGCATAATAACTATCGAGAAATATGCTAGTCATCATGCTTTACCTACTGCAACTCAGCAACCAATCACAAGGCAAACAAACATCACTGTTATCCAATCAGAAGAGAGGAGAAAGTTCTTGTTGTCGTGGCGTTTCTGGCAGGTTCTGGAGAATGACTATTCACTACCACTAAGATATCATTCCGCAGCTGAAGAAAATTTGTTTTTCTTAAAATTTTAGCACATTTTTAAAACGTTAAATATAATTAAATGTTAGGCTTTCATAAAAAGCATCACAGTACATACTTATATTTTTATGGAAAGGGTTTATTGCAGGACTTCGAGAACTACTTTCATATGCGGACTAATATGAATCTCTGACGCGTTCAGCTCGGTATAAAAGACAGTGTCGCGCTTCAGACTGCAGCATTTCTTCAACTGGAGAAGACATCGAGAATAGACGATTACAGAAGTAATTATTACAGTTTCGAAATCTGTAAGTACATTTTAAATACAATTTCTTTAATACAATGTGTACATTGTATTAGGCTTTTACACGTGAATACAATAGTAGTAGTATTTTAATTTTTGTTGTTTGCTTTAATTCTTTTTCAAAATGTAAAATTATGTCGGTTGAGGATGTTAACGTATACCGATTTAATTTTGGCCGGAGACTCTTTGGTCTGTTTAATTAAAGTTAACCATTACTTTGTTCGCCGTTGTTTGTGAAGAGAGGTGCTTAGTGCTTGCCAGCAATGGCATTGACTCGACATTTTGGTTTCGGCCATTAGAGGGGAACTGACGAACAAAGAGTCTTGTGAGCTCAAAATGGCGATCGGGCTGTTAATGGTTGCTAAGGCGCGGTCCTATTTTTTGGAGAACATTAAAGCATACGTACATACATACACACACATAAATATATATATATATATATATATATATATATATATATATATATATATATAAAAATAAAATGTCACATTACTTTGTTCTTGTTTGTGAAGAGAGGTGCTTAGTGCTTGCCAGCAATGGCATTGACTCGACATTTTGGTTTCGGCCATTAGAGGGGAACCTACGAACAAAGAGTCTTGTGAGCTCAAAATGGCGATCGGGCTGTTAATGGTTGCTAAGGCGCGGTCCTATTTTTTTGAGAACATTAAAGCATACATACATACATACACACACACATACATATATATACATACACACACACACACATATATATATATATATATATATATATATATATATATATATATATATATATATATATAAAATGTCATATTATTTTTTTCTTTTTTATTATTGTGGACTATTCTCTCACAATTTTTGACCATTTAACTTATTTTTTCCTATTCCCATTCCCCCTTTTAATTTGTAAAGGTGGTGCAAGATGCAGATCTTTGTGAAAACCCTCACCGGCAAAACCATCACCCTGGAGGTGGAGCCCAGCGATACCATTGAGAATGTTAAGGCCAAGATCCAGGATAAGGAGGGCATCCCCCCTGACCAGCAGAGGTTGATCTTTGCCGGAAAGCAGCTTGAAGATGGCCGCACCCTGTCTGACTACAACATCCAGAAAGAATCCACACTCCACTTGGTCCTCCGCCTCAGGGGTGGTATGCAGATCTTCGTCAAGACCCTCACCGGCAAAACCATCACCCTGGAGGTGGAACCCAGTGACACCATTGAGAACGTCAAGGCCAAGATCCAGGATAAGGAGGGCATCCCCCCTGACCAGCAGAGGCTGATCTTTGCTGGCAAGCAGCTTGAAGATGGCCGCACCCTGTCCGACTACAACATCCAGAAGGAGTCCACCCTTCACCTGGTCCTCCGTCTGAGAGGTGGCATGCAGATCTTCGTCAAGACTCTCACTGGTAAAACCATCACCCTGGAGGTGGAGCCCAGCGACACCATTGAGAACGTCAAGGCCAAAATCCAAGACAAGGAGGGCATCCCCCCTGACCAGCAGAGGCTGATCTTTGCCGGCAAACAGCTGGAAGATGGCCGCACCCTGTCTGACTACAACATCCAGAAAGAGTCCACCCTCCACCTTGTCCTCCGTCTCAGAGGTGGCATGCAAATCTTCGTCAAGACCCTTACTGGCAAGACAATCACCCTCGAAGTTGAGCCCAGCGACACCATTGAGAACGTCAAGGCCAAAATCCAGGATAAGGAGGGCATCCCCCCTGACCAGCAGAGGCTGATCTTTGCCGGAAAGCAGCTGGAGGATGGCCGCACCCTGTCCGACTACAACATCCAGAAAGAATCTACCCTCCACCTTGTTCTCCGTCTCAGGGGTGGCATGCAAATCTTTGTCAAGACCCTCACCGGCAAGACCATCACCCTGGAGGTGGAACCCAGTGACACCATTGAGAATGTCAAGGCCAAGATCCAGGATAAGGAGGGCATCCCCCCTGACCAGCAGAGGCTGATCTTTGCTGGCAAGCAGCTGGAGGATGGCCGCACCCTGTCTGACTACAATATCCAGAAAGAATCCACCCTCCACCTTGTTCTCCGTCTCAGGGGTGGCATGCAGATCTTCGTCAAAACACTCACTGGCAAAACCATCACCCTGGAGGTGGAGCCCAGCGACACCATTGAGAACGTCAAGGCCAAGATCCAGGATAAGGAGGGCATCCCCCCTGACCAGCAGAGGCTGATCTTTGCTGGCAAGCAGCTGGAGGATGGCCGCACCCTGTCCGACTACAACATCCAGAAAGAATCCACCCTCCACCTTGTTCTCCGTCTGAGGGGTGGCCAGTAAATGATTCTATAAAAAGAAATGATTCCATGTTCTCTTAACTTGTTTCCCATGTCAGCATTTAATGTATGACATGTCAAATTGCAAAATGTTACAACTTAAGTGACCAAAGTATGTATTCATATCACCTAATAAAAGGTTAAACTTATCTTTCTGGTGTGGTTCATTTGTCAGAATTAAGGAAACTATTTATTCCATATAAGTATTTTTTTTACAGTTCTATAAAACAAATAGAATATCTGAATTTGCCTTTTGAAAGCGTTAAACTCTGACCATAAAATATTTAAATCAATAATGAATACAAACTACTAGGCTTTTCCTTTAGAATATTAGCAGAAGTGACTGTCAAATTGATCAAAAGACTTAAATTTGTGTGTGTGATAAACTGCACTTTGGGTGCAATTTAAAATATGTACATTTTCAATGCTGCTGGAGTTAATGTTAAAGCAACTAGCTGCCAAGAATTCAAAAATGAAATGTCAATAGACAACTCAAGCATGATCAAAATATCACAACTTTCCACATATTTTACATTTTTCACAAGTCAATTGGCCACAAGGTGAAATGATTAGCTTTTTGAAGGAAAGCTATTGCATATTGCCGAAAATTGTGATATATTTTGTCTTTTTTTTTGATAACTTGTTCAATAATCTGTGCAACATTCTAAACTGGTTAGGTATTCTCTTAGGCAGTCTAACTACTTTGGTCAGCTGCCGGCCAGGCGATCTCACTATTGCTCCTTATAGCAAAACTGAAACCTAATTGCACTTCCACATATACCGTATTAGAAATGTTGAAAGGAAATTAATCAGTCTCGTTGTAGTGGTGTGAAACGTGTTAATGTAGAATCAGCCAGAAAGTTTCAGTTATCCTATCAAAGAAATTTCAAAAATTCATTGCTACTAGGTTTCACAATTACACTAAAATCATTTCACATTTGAATATTCTAATATCATTGGTATTTCTGATTCTACATTATCTTAAAAGTACGACATGCCTTTTTAACTTATGAAATGTAATTTTTTCTACCTTTCAGTTCTCCTGAAGCGGAACATTTCATCATCCCTAACCACAGGGGCATCCAAGGTTAAATGAGGCTTTGAGCTGAATTTCTCCCATCCATAACTTTATTATATGTGTATGGCTTGCTTGATTGAATGACAGACAGAAATAGAATTTGTAATTAACAGGCTTTATATTTAACTAGTGAGCCAATAATCGTTCAAATTAAGTAGTGATTCATCAGTTAACTAATTTTTATGCATAATATCCAATATGCTCATAAAACAGTGATAGTTGGTTTTTGACAGAGCTGTCAATCTTGTTGCGAACTGGAAAATAGTTTTTAAGGTACGATACAAGTACCAGTGGGACCTGAAGCAGACAAGAGGAATAATTACTGGTTGTGATTAATTCTCATCTGACATCAAACCCAACTTAACTGTGTTTCATACTTGAAAATTTCAAATTGAGTGAAAGTTTAAAAAAAACAAAACATTGATAAAGTATTTCTCAATACTTGCCACATATGGAAGTTTTAAAATGTTCAGCATACCCAGGATTACATTCTGTCAGGGGGAAGCATACAAAGCAGAGGACTTTAAAATCTTGAACTGGTTTTTGATTATTTAAAACAGTGGGCATTATAAGAAAATTTAGATGTACAAGTAAGCTAATCTGATGACGCTGCCAGGGCCGGTCCAAGCCTTTTTGGTGCCCTAAGCAGCTTTTTCTGGGGGCCCCCCATACCAACATGTCAACGCCAGATGATTCTTAATTCCTAAGATGCTCTATGTATGTAATGTACCTGCTATCATTAGCATTATTTGTAATTAGCATATATTATACCAGTACTATTATGACTTCATTTCAACCTTACAGGAGTAACAAATAAAAAATAAAAAATATTATTTGGATTTTAAAATGGTATTTAAGTATGCCATTTATTTTTAATTATTTGAAAGCAACATCAACTGATAAACAATAAATGTAGTATTTATTTCCCAACAGTGGCAGCAGCCATCAACAGGAAGAGATTAATTATTGTTATTGTCTATAAAAACAATAAAGTAATTATTGCATTATTCAATGTTATTTTAGATATATATTTAAGTAACATGAACTGATAAACACTAAATTTAATATCTAATATTTCCCCAACAGTGACAGCAGCCATTAACAGGAAAAGGGTCATTATTATTATCAATAAAAACAGTAAAGAAATTATTGTATTATTCAATGTTATTTTAAATATATTATCACGCTAGTTTGTTGCTCTTGGGGGCCCCATGGTGGCATGGGTGCTCTAAGCAGCCATCGCTATGCCTTGGGCCGGCCCTGAAAGCTGCTGTTATTTGATTCAATATTCCTATTAGTTAATTCAAGAGTTATTATGCTACTCGTTTTTGTTTTAAATGGATCAGAACTGCATTTCATCAGGTCAAAATGCAGGATGTAGGATTAGTTCAGGATGTAATACATTCCAAATCTGAACCGGCCCAATATAGTGAGTTTTTTTGAATGGGATCCCGTTTTCTCTAAAATATTGTTAGAATCTTTTGTAAAATTAATTATAGGCGGCTATATTCGCATTCCTTCAAGAACCACCACTGGTGGAGCTTGTGTTAAAAGTTTGGCAACCACTCGTTTAGAAACTTGATTTTTATAGTCTGAAATCTTAACGTGTAACTAAATTTTTGACTGTGCTTCATTCATTTTTTAATACTGCGGTTTTGCGCACCTTTTTGAATAATATCTTTTAGGCTCAGGGATTTTAATATCATGTATAAAACTGGACTATGTAATAAAAATAATTATTTAGAAAACGGTATACAGAACAAAACAAAAACAAAACAAAAAAACCGAGGACTATTTTCGTGAGCGGATGAATATCACTTGATGGGCGCAGGGTATAAAAACGCTCGCCTCTTAGCAACAGCAGTCAGAGAGCGGAATTCGCCGTTTTTGAGCAATTTAGTGGACTAGCTGTGAAAAATTGTAAGTATGGTGGTTTGCGCTTTATGTTTTCTCTTAGTATACAGTTAACTGTTTTCTTGAATAGTTTCTATTTCGTATAGTTCGTTTAAATTACTTTTTACTCCAGTTGGCTTCATTTGTTTTTCCCTGTCAGCTGACGTCTAATAACCGGAAAACGTATGGTGGTTAGCAACCAGGAATAACAATTTCAAGCAATTTGGTTGGCAGGGTTTTCTTTTTTGTCGGTAATTTTAATAGGACTATTAAACAGAACAGCTGTTGGTCTTCAGAAACTACACGACTTTATTTCTAGCTGTGTCATCCATTCGACTGAAAGCTGGAAGGCAAACAATGGCTTTTTCCAAAATGGCGTTTATGCTTGAATCGCCGCCCTCTTACCAGTCAGTTCGCTCTGTACACTGAACCCCACAAACTGTTCGACTTTACGGTTTTTAATTGCCGTGTCTTTCATGACGAGACAAGTAATTAAATTATGACGATGGGTTAATGTAGAGTGAATATCGACGGGATGATAAAATCTACTTCCCCCACCTGAATAGTTAAAGCAAAATAAACGGGAAGTTGAAACAACACCTCGTGATCCTCACTTTCTCTTCTATTTCAGGGGCAAACATGCAGATCTTTGTCAAGACCCTCACTGGTAAAACCATCACCCTTGAGGTGGAGCCCAGTGACACCATTGAGAATGTCAAGGCCAAGATCCAGGATAAGGAGGGCATCCCCCCTGACCAGCAGAGGCTGATCTTTGCCGGAAAGCAGCTGGAAGATGGCCGCACCCTGTCTGACTACAACATCCAGAAAGAATCTACCCTCCACCTTGTTCTCCGTCTGAGGGGTGGTATGCAGATCTTCGTCAAGACCCTCACTGGCAAGACCATCACCCTGGAGGTGGAGCCCAGCGACACCATTGAGAACGTCAAGGCCAAGATCCAGGATAAGGAGGGCATCCCCCCTGACCAGCAGAGGCTGATCTTTGCCGGCAAACAGCTGGAGGATGGCCGCACCCTGTCTGACTACAACATCCAGAAGGAGTCCACCCTTCACCTGGTCCTCCGTCTCAGGGGTGGCATGCAGATCTTCGTCAAGACCCTCACCGGCAAGACCATCACCCTGGAGGTGGAGCCCAGCGACACCATTGAGAACGTCAAGGCCAAGATCCAGGATAAGGAGGGCATCCCCCCTGACCAGCAGAGGCTGATCTTTGCTGGCAAGCAGCTGGAGGATGGCCGCACCCTGTCCGACTACAATATCCAGAAGGAGTCCACCCTTCACCTTGTCCTCCGTCTGAGGGGTGGCCAGTAAATGAGTTCAATATTTTATTCACTTAACATAACAAATGCACCTAATAAAGTGAGATCACAATAAATTGATTTTGTTTGCCTTATTTCCTGTAGTTGTCTTTGAGTATTATATCAAAGTATTTAGTGAGAAAATTCCTAGAGGAAAAAAAAAAAAAATTTATATATATTCCTTTGCCCTCAGTAGTTTCCATAAATCTGAGGAGATTCATGTAGAAACCTCTAGATGGCACTGTATTGCCATTGATAACTAATGTCCCTTGGACACTAGTCAGGTTATTCTGTTCAGACTGCAATACCAGGCCTTTGGAATGAGGGACTATAAAGTCATTTGCAAACTTTTAAAATTTTCAGGGGATGACTCTTATCCAAACCAATATGTATGTCTAAAGTCTTGAATTCTAGTGCCAGTTGAGATTTATTACTGCCAGACTTAAAATAATGGATAAAGTGTGTCTAGAAGCCTTGGTCTTCAATGTGACTTTTGCTTGTCTTCCTGCTTCTGAGACAAGTCAGCCATAAGAACTGACAAAGTCATTAAATGAAAGGCCCCCAAAAATGTACCTGTCATGCCCTGATCTAAGCAGGTTATTTGACCCCAGCAAACCCCACTTTGGCCATTATCCAGAAATGACAGTGGTCAACCTTTACAGTGTACATCCTGATACATCTAGTGAAGGTGGTATTTTTATTTTATTTTTTTTAAATCTATTCCCTTGATCAATTCTGTTCTCCAGTTATAAATCTAATTGTACTAGGTCAAAAAAAGAAACTTGAATTCAATTAAGCCCTTTAAAAGACAAGCAAAATCCTTTTATACACTTTTTCATAATTCTGTAAAGGCTATATCACAAATGCTTGGCTATTCTTGCAGCTATTTGTGGCACAACACTAGAGTCAGTGTGCATTTACATATTGATATTTCACTTCCCTTTAAATTAAATATTCTCAAGAGAATTATATCTGTGTGATATTAAAACTTATTGAATGATCTGAAATGTGTTAATGTTAAAAAAAATAGATCAAATGTGTAATGGGGCAATTGTATTTCGCTGAAATTTGGAACGAAGTCCAATATTTATAACAGATTTGCCGAGTAACTTCCAAGCATAGTGGTTGGTCTTTTGAACACACTAGCCTTTTTTTTTGCTCCCAATCCAAATTAATAGAAAATAAAACAGAATACGGGCATGGAATATTTCACTCGGTAGTAAATCCACATCATATATGAATTTCTCTTTGTGAAATGAGTAACAAAAATATGGATTTTTGTCCCCAAGATATTCTATGGACGCCAGTTTCTGCCACTCTGCTAAAAAAACAAACAAACAAAGATCTCAAAATAATGAGATACTATCCTTATTCCCAAAATAATGAGATAGTACCTCATTATTTTTGCAATACTATTTCATTATAATGAGATATTTTATTTTTTAACAGAGTAACAGAAACGGGCTTCCATAACATTCTAAGCTTTTTTTTTTTTTTTTTTTTTTTTTGCTGAACTTGTAAAACTATTGCTGAATGAAAGGAATTTCTCAGGACCTCACAGTGACTTCTGGGATGCGAGCAGCAGCGTTTCTCAGCCCCTGTCTATCTATCGTATGACAAGTGACCCAGCTGCACCGTATCAGCGGGGATAGAGAGAGGCTGCGACCTGCTGCTGTCTCATTTTGGTTTCGGCGAGGCGCGACAGATGGCGGGCTGCGGGGGCTTCTTCTTCTCTCTCCTCAACTACAAGACGGAGAAATATGTCATTGCCGAAAACAGGAAAATCGGGATTTTGTTTCGGCTCTATCAGCTGGCGGTGCTCGGATACATAATCGGGTGAGGTCTGTGGCGTGGACTAAAGTCGCGGAGAGTGGATGGCAAAGTTAAAAATAGGAGAGCTTATGGGACAATTTTAAATAGCTGGTGGCTTTAAAGTTGCACATGATGATTGCTTTTTACTTTATCTGAAGCATCGCCAAGTCGGGATTGAATATTGTTTGTCAAATCTGCAACTTTTTTTCATTATAGCATAGATTTTATGCTATGATATATATAATTTATTTCTTGATATAAGATTACATTTACGATAAACTTTACTCCAAACTCGAAGATGGCAAAGCCTCTGGCTGTTGTAAACTGGTTTGCCTAATGGCATGCACGTCTCAGGTTCAGGCATTGTTTGTATCGCGGTGTAACTCCTGGGACGTTCATCTGCATAGACAAATCATTTCAAACCACCACTGCACTTAGAAAACATTGACAGCAGCCTGTTGTTCCATGCTGACGAGGACTGTATCCTGTTGAGGCTGGAGAACATTGTTCTATATTGAGGGAATTGTTCTAATGAAGGTGATGTTTCAGATGGGTGTTTGTGATGAAGAAAGGGTACCAAGAGAGGGAGGAGGCAATCCAGACTTCAGTCATCACCAAGCTTAAAGGCGTGTCTCTGACCAACACCTCAGAGACAGGACCGTACCTGTGGAGCGCAGAGGATTACGTTATACCTCCCAATGTGAGTAATTTATTGTCCATTTTTCCCATTTCAACCACAAACATCAGTGTATTTCAATGACACTTTACATTATAGACCAAATCATAAATTACAAAATCAGTGCTTTGCTCAATCATCATGTGCCAATTACTGCTGCAAGTTTGTTTTTGAGGGGTACGTCTTTACCTGTTGTGTACATCAGGTCTGACATTTTTGCTCAAGGTCAGTCAAATGAGAGGGAGAGTGTTTCTGAACATACACTTTAAACTAGAAACTTTTAAACTCTGATTTAGGTATGGACTGGGCCACTTCTGTAAACCAAGCATGGTCCAGTTTACTCCTAAAGCTACGTTCATGAAAACACTGGACATAACAAAAAGTTATGAAGGCGATTGTGTGTTTTGCTTTCTTAATGATACAGTTTGTTCTTTAAATAAAGTGTAGGGCAGGAGTGTCAAACTCAATTTTATTTTGGGCCAAATCAAAAATCTGAATGTTCTTAAAGGGTCTGTTGTGCCAGAATGTAGTGATAAAACCCATTAAATTGATAAAATATCAATGAATAGCTGTTTCAGCTTTAACTGATACTGACACCAACTAACACTGGTCTGTCAATTCAGGATTTTGTGATTGTTTGGGGTTTTTTTTGTAATCAAAATCACCAATTTTGTGGTGCTAATTTCTAAATATTTGTAAGGAAGTTTTACAATATTTGCACAAATGTATGATGATAAATGTGACTTGTTATTAATCACCCTCTCAGTTACGGACTACAACTTGACATCAAGTAAAACTGAGGCAGCAGTCACTTAAACTCGATTTTTTATTTTTTTTTGGACAATTTTGAGAAAAAATTGCAGTAAAATCAGAAAAAATGTGGGGATCTGTGTGTGAATTTTCTGTGAATTTTGCAGATTTGTGGAAAAACTGGAGGGACTTGTCGATGTCATTAGGAGTCTACAGGGCCACATAAAAAAGATATTGCGGGCCAAATTTAGAAAACAGCTGCGTTGATACCGAAATAAAATTACACAAAGGTGGACTCTATTGACTATTTAGGTGACATGTGAAGGCGATTAGTTACACTAGATTTTATGTAGGGGCATCAGAGTAAAGGGGGCTGAATAAAAATGCACCCATGCATTTTGTCACAAAATGTTGAAACCCTTGTCATTTTCCTTCTACTTTACTGTGCTGTACAAATTATTTTAGTTTTTTCATGTAATAAAATACATTGAAGTTAGTGGTTGCAACTTGAACAAATACGGTTTCAAAACTTTCCTTCTGTCTGCCAAGCTGTTAATGAGGAGTGTCTTTCTCGCCATGTGGCATTAGCCTCAATGTCTGTCTCAGCAGACTGAACAGTATTGAACAATGTAATGTGCTTAACCTTTTACTTTCTTCTTCTAAACCCAATTGAATTCTGCAGGGTGAGCAGGTGTTTTTTGTTGTAACGAATTACATAGAGACCCCGAATCAGAGGCTGGGCTTCTGTGCTGAGGTGAGTACCTATGCTGAGATTTTTTAAATTTATTTTTTAATGTAGCAATTCCATTGTGAAAACCTTTGCTGCTGCTCCTCCTGCAGAGTTTTAAGGTACCAGATGGACGATGTCAAAGCGACGACGACTGCCCTGAAGGGGAAATTGTGGCAGGTGGACATGGTAGGAGTCATTCATTGGGGGGTTTCTTGGAAACATCAGAAATACAAATCTGGGAAAAACTGCCAAAAACTTTCACTCAAATAGGAAGTAGATTTTCGAGTTAGGGCAAGCTACCTTATAAAACTGCTTGGTATTCATTAATTCATAATAATAGAAATATTGGTACTTGTATGTTGTTGGAAACCAAAAGTGAGGTGCCACACACATACAGAATGACGGATATATTGTTGTAAATTGTGCAAAAACAAAACAAAACAAAAAAACTTTCTACGCACCATAAAAATATCAAATGAGTTTTAATTGTAATTTTTTTAATTCACCATGTCACAATTTTTGATGCTTCAATAACGGAAGCATTTAGATGTAGTCCTCTTTTAGTATAAAAATTTTACCCAAACAACTACAAAAAAAGCAGAGTTTATCTAAGGTTCCAGAAAGCAAGAAGTGATAATTTAAACTAATATAATTTTTAAAATGTGTCAAGAAAAAACTCATTATTTGAAAAAAAATAATATTGATCCATTTTCTACACGAATATTTAAAAATGGTGACAAGAAACAATCATTTTATGTGAAATAGTGAATTTAATTTATAGCCTGGAGTCAGAATTTCTGTGTTCAATGTTGGAAAAATAAAATCAGTGGTTCGCTGAAGTTTTAATTTCAGCTTGGAAAGTCTGAGCTTCACAACCAGTTGAGGGTTTAGATTCAAGATGGCCGCTGTGCATATAAAACATTAGTGAATATTTCAACATTAAACTGTTTACTACTTCATCAAAGCATTGGTACACACAGTACTGCAAAATTTTGACTGGGGAGTATATTCCTTCCAAGTGTGAAATATTGCTATCAGCTTGTTTTGCTACTTCACAGAAGTTAAGAAGGTGATGTTGTCTGTTTTAGGAATAAAGACGGGCTTGTGTTTGAACAGCACAGGGACCTGTGAGATTCACGCTTGGTGTCCCATCGAATACAGCCAGAAGCCAACGTAAGAATCCTCCACCCCCTGTGTGTTGCCATCTTAACCATAACTCATAAAATTGAACTAAATATTCCTCTGATATACAGCAGGGCGATGAACAGATTTGATTGATTAACCAAAATTTCTGTTCGCAAAGATTTAATTCTTGGAAAATCTGGATTTTTTTTTTTTTTTTTTTTCCACCAATGAACTCCTTTAGAAGCACATTTTACAGATTGTATTTGATTGGACTTTGAATCCAGGTCAACTCCTGGAAGCAATGATGTAAATAAAGGCAATTAAAAAAAAATATTTTCTATCATTTGTAATTTTTCTTAATTAAAGAAGAGAGAGGGGAGAGAAAAAAAAATCATATTTAATATGAAAAATCTGAGATTCTATTTTTAAATCATATGTCCCAGTTCTAGCAGAACTGTTATTTCTAAAACGGCCTCCTTATATTGGCTCTTTTTTCCTCTTTTACTTATTTATTTATATTTTTTTAACCACAGAGAGCCATTACTGAGCGAAGCAGAAAACTTCACCCTCTACATCAAGAACTTCATCCGGTTCCCCAAGTTTGAATTCTCAAAGTAAGTACTGTAGCTATAAGTGGCCACTGACGGCTCCTGTGCCTGTGGTTTTCAAAGCATCGCAGCATAGAGTGAGATGGGGAGGCTATACATATTTCAACGGCTGCTTTAAATAGCTTTAGGGTGCCGAGTCGTCTATTTATACCGGCATGTGCATTGCTCTCAGCGAGACAGTGACAGTCATCTGAGACGTCCTTGACGGCAGCCCTTGGTTTGGACAGGTGTCAGATCAGACGAGGTTTGCCCAGAGAGCGGGACCGGTGCCGCTTGCCGTCCGCGTCCCAAAGGAGAGAGCGGACCGCTGCTGGACATGGTTCCTAATTCATCAATCAGGAGCTCCATCTGATTACACATACATCTTCCTCGTGCTGCTTCTTTAACCGTAGCACGCCGAGACATTACGGCAATAGAGGAGTAATTTGACGCCACTTGATGACTGCCACTAAAAATGTCAGGCAATACAACACCGCCGACAGTGAGACACATTCAGTTACACCGGGAATCTTGTGTGCTGCTACAGGAGCAGGCGTTCGGGTTTCAGCAGGTCTTAAATAAGAAATATTACGAGTTCTCCACTTTTCAAAAGTTTACAGTAGAAGTCAGATGGCCTTGAGATGCTTCCCCCATTCAGTAGTTCACATAAATCAGATTGCATCGCTTGTTCACTTTTTAGCGACATGCCCACACAACAAGTTTCTCTGCAGCTTTGTGAAGGAGGGAAACATTGCATCAGAAAATAAAATTGTTGAGCCTCTTAAGGGGCACTGTTATGTAAAACTGACTTTTTATGTTTTTTAGCTTTACATCATGTTATAATGTTATTCCCTGATCAAAAACATACCTGGAATGTTGCTTTGATTCCTTTATGCATGTTTGAGAAATCCTTGATTTCACCTGAGTGGCCCTAGCGCCACTTTTGAGGACGAAGCTCCTCCTCAGAGCTACTCAGAAGCTCCTTCTTCCCCCACTACTCTGTCACTCGGCTCCTTCAGACTAGCCAGCAGCAATTAGCAAGCACATGATGGAACAGCGCATCTGCTGAGCTCATTATACGAGCTATTTCTCAGTGCAGCGCTGGTAAAAATGTTGCTAAAAGGCTAATAGAGGAGCCATGTTGTGATGACTTCCTGAAGGTGGAGTTTCAGAAAGAGCTGGAGTTTTTAAAATGGAGTCCCAATTTCAAGGTGTTAAATTACAAAGTCAAATTCCTTTTAAGTCATATTTGATATATTTATAGCACTTTTATAAGAACTGAAGGTAACATAGTTACTCGATTGTGCTGTAAAATGGTACTATTTTAACACTGGTGCTTTAAATGTAAAAAGTCACTATTCATATCTGGAAGAATGGCCCATTTTTGC
The DNA here is from genome assembly GCF_019740435.1 of Gambusia affinis. Taxonomy (NCBI): domain Eukaryota; kingdom Metazoa; phylum Chordata; class Actinopteri; order Cyprinodontiformes; family Poeciliidae; genus Gambusia; species Gambusia affinis. Next base: position 16,398,576 of record NC_057882.1, read on the forward strand.
TTCTGTTTTCCCTTCTTAGGTCAAATGTCCTTGAAACATCTGATGAGGGCTACCTAAAGGGATGCTTCCATGACACAGAGAACCATCCCTACTGCCCCATCTTCCGCCTCAGAGATCTGGTCAGCAGAACCGGACATGACTTCCAGGAGATGGCTGTTCAGGTCGAGAGAAGCAACTGGTTTCACTTGATTTTTCTCGCGGCATTCCTAAAAATCCCCCTGGATTTTATGTAACGTTTACAATCTAAAACAACTGTTCAGTTCAACATCTCGTTAATGATGGGGTTCATGTCGAAATTTGAATGTCGGTCTCTTGTACACACTGGAGGTGATTACACTGGGTGGAAAACAAAGGATGAGGGACAATCATGAGGTTAGCATTGGTGGTGGGTTTTTTTTGTTGTTGTTTTTTTTTTACTAATTTATCTTGCTTATGGCTACAGCTAACAAATATTTTTATAATTGATTAATCTACTATATATTCTGACAGTTAATTAATCTGATAAAGAAATGAAAACATTACATTGATTTTTTTTGTGTATTTATATTACAAATACACTAAAATATGCAAATAAATAATTTTCTTATTTAAGAAAAGAACTGGATTAATATTATATTGCCTAAAATTCAATACCATAGCATTCCTTTAGTAGATTTGAAGTGGTTATAGTACTCCTAGAAAGGAACTGGATGTCATCTGTTGATGTGCAGGAATAATTATGTCTCCCTGTATTCAATAGATTAAAGAAAATGGAGGATTTTGCTAAGAGAAACTGTTGAAATTGTTTTAAATGCTTGGATAAAATGTCAAAATGCTGCATTTGTATTCACTCCTTTTACTTGGATACCCATTAATAAAACCCAGTGCAAAAAAATTTCCTTCAGAAGCCACCTGTTGAAACTCCTGTAAACTAGAAAGTACCATCTAGTTTTATCAGAACAAGAATCCAGAGAAAACCCAACTAGTTTATAAATTACGGACCACTTATTCTTAAACATGGGGAACCAATACTTTATACTTTTTTGTTTCCTTTTGCTTTTTCCTTTGTTGTTGTACTTTCTTCTAATTTGCATAAAGCACTTTGAGCTGCCTTGTTGCTGAAAATGTGCTACAAAAAAGGAAAGTACCTTATCTAATTAGCGATTGGCAGAAAAAAAAGCTTAAGTTGAATAAACCCAAATGAAGTCAAGTAACACAACTCATCAGGTGTTAACTGTGACCTTCTTGATATCACGATGGTCAAGGCCTGTCACTTTGTTTTCCATATATACTGTCTTACCTTAGGCTCACTGTGTGTGTTCGACAGGGCGGCTCCATCGGGATTCTCATCGAGTGGAACTGCGACCTGGATAAGGACTCGTCCGAGTGTAATCCACAGTACAGCTTCACCCGTTTGGACATGAACTTAAACAACTCTATTACATCAGGATACAACTTCAGGTGCGCCTCCACGATGCTTCTGCTTAACTTTCTCCTTATTTATTTATTTTTTTTAACATATTTGGTTAGCCTGAACTGTTTTCCTTTTCTCCTCCAGACATGCGAGATATTACAAAGATCAAAATGGTGAAACTTTTCGCACACTGTACAAAGTGTATGGGATTCGATTTGACATCATGATCAATGGGAAGGTAAAGCAGTAACATGAGCAACCCATAAGGAAAGTACAGCGGGTAAAAGATGTGTTGAACATGTCGGCCTTTTGCCAGTTTCGATATTCAGTGGAGCCATTAATGTAAAATTGACGCCAACATGTCGGTATTGAACATGTGAAGAAATTAATGTGCAAAAAAGGCAAAGAAACCAGCTGAAATCTGTTGCTATTTAGAGACCAAACCTGCTGCTTTGTTCAAATCTATATGAGTTAGTTTAATATGATCTAATGGAAACGAGAAAATATTTTTGGTTTTAGTGACATCGTTTTCTTCAATCAAGTTTCATATTTTGTTTCAAGAAATTCTTGTTTTAACGAGATTTCTGTCTCATTTTCATGAGTTACTTCTCCCCAAGTATTCATAACAACACTGAAAATATTTAAATGGAAAAAAAAAAAATACACCGATTTGTTCTGTACATAATTTACCTGCTCTGTGTGATTCTACAAATAAAATAAATGTATTGTTGATGTTTTGCAGGCTGGGAAATTCAACATCGTTCCTACAATAATTGCGATTGGCTCAGGTGTTGCCCTGATGGGTATCGTAAGTAATTGACCAATTAATTATTGTAAAGGAGGCAGAAAACGATGCTTCAGATTTTAGTGAAGCCTGGAGTTCTTTTGTTTCCTGCGCCAAACGTACGTCCAGTTCTGGTTTTCTTTTCTTAGGAAAGATGTGTTTAGCCTCTGACATCAAACTCTGATGTCAGCACACAATCTTTGTAAACAAACAATAATTAGTAGTGTTGGGTTTCTGACACTTTATCGCTAAATTCACGTCTGACACACGCTTTGCCTCAATGTTTCTGCTCCTCATGTATGGAACACCAACAAGGCCAAAATGGTGTGAAATTCATGTCTTCCAAAATGCATCACCATACAAGCAACTGAAAAACATGAGTAACGACGTCACCAACAAATGGCCGATTGTTTTCATCCAATCAGCATATTCCTTGGATGAAAAAGAACCAATCACAACCAACGAGTCAAAATACTCCAGGAAGTGACAGAAATTACAAATCAAAACTCTAGAATTGAAGAAAAACACAGTAGAACATAGAACACTTAAATTTTGTTGTCTAATAATATGTAGTTAAGGAGACAAATGCGGTTTGTGCATTTCAGGTAAGATTTCTACATTTCTTGAGTTACTATGATGTGATCCTGTGGCACCGTCCCAATCAACTCGCACCCTCTGCGCTTTTGAAAAGCTTGCTACACCTCCGGTGTCGAGCCATGTCTGATTTCAATTCCACTTCACAATAATGCAATACATTGTGTTGGTTTACGGGTTTAAAATCTCAAAAGTACTATGAAATCTGTGGTTATGTGACAAAGTAAAAGCGATGTGAATAGTTTTGCAGGACATGGCTTTACAATTTTTGAAAAGAAACAAGTATCCTCCTGAGGTTTTGAGAGTTCAGGTCTTATGTTTGTCTTGCAGGGCGCCTTTGTATGTGATATGATACTTCTCTACCTGATGAACACAAGCTCCTTCTACCGAGAGAGAAAATTTGAAATAATCAACTTTAAGTACGGCACAAGTTTTGTTTTTTTTTCCCCTTCTCCTCAGTGATTCTTGTCACCTTCATGCAAGCTTTTCTTTTTTCTTTTTCTTTTTACAGAAAAGAGAAAAATAAACAGAAGGACGATAAAGCAAGCAGCCGGGATAGGAGATCCAGAAAAGCCGGCGTGGATAAAGATGCAGCCAACTCTATCAGAAAACCGGAGGAAACTGAACTAACGGTGGAGACGTCTGCTCCTGAGGAGAGCCACGCGGAGAAACGGGGTCCCACCGTTCCACGCAACACGGGGCAGCGATACTCGGCCGTCCAGTCCAAACAAGGCGCGGCGCCAAAGCATCACATCAGTTTCTCTTCGCACAACTAGCATGGGGGGGCAACTGAAGACTACTGGACTGCAGACGTCTCTTTAACGCTGCGGAAGGTGGATCCCAGTGTGAGACTGACGTCTGCCGATGGCCCGGTCCCTGACTGATGATGTGTTGGAGGAGGGAAATCTCAAATGTTTTGCAGCATGCACAAGGGACCAGGCAGTCATAGGAGGAGGGTGATCGTTATGTTCAATGAGTTAAACTAAAACTTTGTCAGAGTGGAATGTTTATCAAGACTTAGGCACTGACAAGAATCGCTGAACACGCAGATGTGGGGCAGACTAGTGAGGGCCGAGGGTTTGAAAATGACTGCGTGAATGGAGATGGTACCAGAGGGCAGGAGTGGTGACATTAAAGGACCCGTTTGTAAAGTTGCATGACAAATTGCGTCACTGTTACTTCTGTATACTCCAAAGGTTTGGCAGTCGTACGATTCAAGCACCCAACCTCATATCAAACGTATATTTGTGTCAATAATGTGACTGTCGGACCTGTAAAATAATCGTCCAATTTGTAAAGTCAACACTTCCTTTGGTAGCTATTTCACAAAAACTGAATCACTTTAATTTAAATCACTGGTCTTACGAGAAGCAAATCCACTATGGGATATCGGGGCCATTTCAGATAGAAAAACTAATCTTAAACATTTTACAAAAAAAGGAAATAAATCAGTAACTTTGTTAATTAAAAAGTAACTTGAGTTTCAAACGTTAAGTGTTTGACTTTTGAAACTAAAATTTATTTTCAGAAAATGAGTTTTTTTAGGCAGAAATATTTAATTTTTTTTCTCTACACTAATCCATTGTATAAACCTGATTATTTTCTGCTGGATCTTTTTTTTTTAAGATTGCAATTTTACAGTAAAACGATGACCCTTGTGTCTATCCTTAAGTTTTTCTTAAAACTAAGCCATTTGAGTAAAATGTGAACATTTTTGAACAGAAGATGTATAAATAGAAAAGGTCAGGGTACAACGACATGTTTTGTAACAGACGTTTTGGAAGCAAGATGTAAAAAGAAAAAGGAAAAAAGATGGTTTTCACGTTGGACACTATTTAGTGAAAATGATTTATGTGAACTGTTAATGCTGCTACTTTTTATCTGCAATTTGATTTCCAGCCAGTGGCTGCAATGTGTTTTGATCATGTAAATGAAGCCGCCTGCTGTGTGTGTCTTAGTTCTCTGTGATTGGTTGTGTTTGAATGAATGCTGAGTTTTTTTCAGTATGTTCTACATAATGTTGATTTACCGCCTGACTCATTAACAGATTAACGCAAAGCAATCTGTACAGAAGTTTTTATTCCAATCAGTTGTAATATTCAACATGTTTTACATGAAAATGTTGACACACTTTATTAGGATTTTACAAGCTAAGCTATTGATCATTGTGGTAATGTTACTGGTAGCTGTAATAGAAGGACAAATAGTGCTACCTACGGTAAAACTGACGCTTCGTAATTAAACCATCTACTCACAACAGAAATATTTAAAGTCTTTCACTACAGGGTTGAGCTACGAACAGCAGCAGGCTAGACAGATCTAATGATTTACAAAGCTTCATATCGAAATATTTCAGGGCTGATTGTGGGCGGGCGTCTCAGTAAACATGCACCATCCCGTACAGGAAAGTCCAGAACAGGACGTAGGTGAAAAGCCCTCCGACCAGCCCTCCGGTGAAGAGCAGCCGCCGCGATTTGAAGCACTTGTTCCACCGCCGTCCAGCCTTGAGGATGAGCAGCAGGGAGAGCAGGAAGGACGAGAGGAAATAGAAAACGAACCCGTACAGTCCCGTCAGCCCAAGGATGCCGGCCGTCGCCCCCGACAGAGCGGAAACCGAGGTGCGGCAGTAGTCCAGCACGGCGGCGTTGCCCCTCACCGCCACTTCGCTGATGAACTGTGGTCCCTCGCGTTTGGCCCCAACTCCTGCCATCTTGGCTTTGGTCTACCACCAGAGGGTGCTGTCGTCACAGGAAACATTATGCAGGGTTAGGCTACTCTCCAGTCTTAACTAAACAATTGCTGTTTTTGCAAATTGATATCGGCACTATAAACAGCTACAACGAGTTTTAAAAAGGTACATGAACACATTTATCTGATTAATTCCTGTTTCCTTTTGCCCCATGTCAATTTATAATTTTACTGAATTCGTTCAGTTTCATATTCTATGGAAACTGGAAAAATACAAACAAAATACCCAGATTTTAAGCAATAGCAGAGATAGCTCGGTAACAGTAATATTATTGTCCATTTATATTGTTACCCACCATGTATAATTTTATTGTCAGAAAAGCATATGCTTATACTCATCCAGAAATAAAAAAATGTAAATTATGTGTAAATCTTGAAGAAAAATCTTAATCCAATGTCAGTATCGATAAATCAGAGCTTTAAATAATACGCAGATTATTTTATCAAAGCGTCTATAAAAACTTCGTCCCACTATAACTCGTGGACAGATAGCGTTTGAAATAAAGCTGGATTAAAAACAAGGTAATAATGTATTACATCTCTTCTTAATAAGCCTACAATTGTTGAGTTAGTAAGCTCAAACTGATGCATTTAATAAATGAATCACAAAGATAGAACAACCGAATGACAATAGAAGTACAGAAACATTAAAAGAACCAAATACGAGCGTCAAGAGTAAAAACAATAACTGATAGAATTGGCTATTGCTAATTTAGGCCGAAATGGAGCTATTAGTTAGCTTCTGTACACAAATCCCTAAAATCACAGTAAAATCACCGGCCTGGACGCCAACCAACAAGTAAGCACTAGCTGCTCAAATGTGACCATGAGTATGCCTGACTACATTTTAACTCAAAACTGCTGCTTTAGATTCATGTCACTTCTGCTGCTGCTGACAGGCTAGCTCTGTTAGCCCTCGCTAACAGTGACGACCACTCACCGGATTTTAACGAAACTTTCCGATTCCACTCGATGAAATTATTGCGGCATAATAATAACAGCACACAAGATTACTTCACACCGTTGGGCATCTTGTGATTTAGTAAATATCAGCTGCTCTAGCTCGGACAGGGCGCATTCATCCTCACAGGACTGACACTCCTTGCCGAAAGTCAACCATGCTCCTTCGCAATGCATTGTGGGTACAAGACATTCATCAAACAAGAACGGTGTGTTTGCAAGACGGGGAAAAGTAGGATATTATCATTTCAAAGCAAAAAATCCACCCAAATTTCGTAATAGTACATTTCATAGATGTTGTTATGCTAGGCATGCTATATGCTCACGATATCCAAATGTACAGAAAGATGTATTTTATTCAAGTTCTAAAATTTGAAACATGAATAAGCTATTCTGCTATTGTGTCAATATTTTTAAATGTAACAATTCCATAAAATGAATATATATAAATATAAACATGCAATAAATAGATAATTATTTTTAACAATAGTTATTTAATTTAAGAAATACATAATGAAAATAATCCTTACTTATTATATTTTTATATTTGTAAGCTAGTTTATGTATACATTAAAAAATGTACCTGTCTTCAACAAAACGTCATCTAAGATTAAATATGTGGAACGTAAAATTTTAAAGAATCCCAAAGATCGAACACACCTGCCCAAATATAGTTAGATAGACTTTAAGCAGAAAAGGAGCACCAGAAGTGCCAAAAAATAAACAGAGTGGCTTTACGCAAATGAAAGATTTATTCAAATTTGTTTCAAGATAACAAGATCTGCCCAAAAGTACAGCACACATAAAACAGGGATTTACTAAAGACAATCTGAGTCAAAATAAAGAAAGGAATTACTAAAATATTTTTATTAGCTTTTCTGCAACAGGAGACTGTTTAAGGTCACTTCTGCTTTCTTTGAGATTTCCGATTAAATTTTTTTTAACGTGAACGCAACAAAGTCGACTTCGCCTTCAGGATGACCTGCAGGACCTAGCAGCTTGTCATCCTGAAGTCATGTCTAACTTCATCCTGGGGATAGATCTGGGCACCACGTCAGTGAAAGCTGTATTGTTGGCAGCGGGCTGCAGAACTGTGGCTGCGGGTCACTCGGAACCAACCGCTGCCGATGTTAGCGACGATAGCGGGATAAAGGTGAGCTGCTCGCTCAACTTTCCTCCGCAGCTGAGGGGACTGAACGCAGCTCAGCCTCTGTCTCTGTGTCATCTAGGCGAAAGAGCAGGACCCCGGTCTGATAATAAACGCTGTGAACCGATGCTTGGCTCAGCTACCCGGAGACAAACTGCAGCATGTCAGCAGGGTCGGCCTCACGGGACAGATGCACGGGGTTCTGTTCTGGAAGGCAAACAGCGGTAAGAGGACTGCGTCTGCTCTGACATTTCAAAATAAAGTACATTGTGGTCAAAGTGCAATAAGCAGCAAAGAACTAGCTTGTCTCGCTATGGGGAAAAATTATTTTGTGCATACTTGGATGCTGGGTAGTTCGCCATGAAGAGCTTGCCAAAAATAAACCCAAGTTTTGTTATCTCAGTCATAATCGTTAAATATTAATGATGGACATTCCTGAACTTTGCACATTTCAGATGCCGAGAACTCAGGCGTCAAAGACTGAATGTGAAATAAATAGGGGCAGAATTAAGATGTTAAACCATTTATTATCCCATCTACTAGAGCGCATTTAGTTTATCCATAAAAGCTTATAAATAATTTATGAATCGTACTTGCTCTGACACAAAATGTTAAGCAAGGTGTGCTATAAAATATTAAAAATATTATATTATATTGAGAACTTCCACTAAATGAAGCAGCTGTTTGATAGCCATATGTTTTTGCTTTCGTTTGTCCCTCGGAATCATACTTTTTATAAAAGTTATCTTTGTCCATTATTAGTTTTATGTTATTTGTTATCTTAGAAAACTTGCTTGCATGGTGTGTTTGATCAAAGATTTAAAAATAAATACAGAAATTGCTAACACAAAACATGAAAGTTGAAAAGTGGAAGTATATATAATCCTATAATTATGCATTCTACAATAAACATCTGTGTAATTTAAACCAGTGGTAAATAATATATCACATTTTTTAAATCAAATTTTGGGCTTTCTACACTCATGTTCAATGAGTATATTCAGTGTGATGATTGAAAATAGTTTACATTAATTATTTGTCACAGGGGCAGAGGTGATGTCACACTGTGTGAAAATTGATTTTACTTATATTTCAAAACAAAGACAAAGTGATAATAAAGAAAATATTACTAAAAAGCCTATAAAATGTTTTGGTATTTGCATCATTCATGGCTGTATTCACGTCATACAGATATAATTAGGGGGATTTTTACTGGAATAATGTTTACCTCCCTTCTAAACTCAGTGTTCCAATTACACATAAAGTATCGTTTTTCTGTGTTGCAGGCTGTGATTGGTCAAATGGGAACTATTTCACCCCCAGAGACACCAGTCAGCTGGTCACATGGCAGGACGGACGCTGCAGCAGTGACTTTCTGTCTTCTCTTCCGAAGCCGGAGTCTCACCTTGGCGTTTCCACGGGCTTCGGCTGCGCGACGATCTTCTGGTACATGAAGCACAGGTTGGTGCGCATCTCATTCAGGCTCCACTTGCCTCTGTGATTTGCTAAAAATATAAATAAAACAGACATTGCTTTCCCCTGGTTTCTCTGTAGGCCTCAATTCCTGGAGGACTTTAGCGTTGCAGGTACGATCCAGGACTACGTGGTGTCCATGCTGTGCGGGTTGGACTCATGCGTGATGACGCCTCAGAATGCAGCCAGCTGGGGATTCTTCAACACCACAAGCAGTCAGTGGAACGAGAACACGTACGTCAAAAGCTAAACTCTGCGTCCTTGTGCATGTATGATTTGAGCTGCACCTAACAGTTCCCACCATCACCACTAGAGAGGTGTGTGTCCTTCTTAACAAACTCCCCTGTGTGCATGCTGTAGTCTGAAGGCTGCTGGCTTCCCCGTTCGCCTGCTTCCTCGGTGTGTGCCGCCTGGTGCCTTGGTGGGACAGACGCACTCTGCCTGGCACGGCGTTCCTGCTGGTACACCAGTAGGGGCCGCCCTAGGAGACTTCCAGTGCTCCGTCTACTCCTGCATGAGTTCACCAGCAGATGCAGGTGAAACAGAAAGTCAAGTCTGTACTGTGATTTAGTGCATTATACGCTACGTCTTTATGTGTTTCTAAATAAGAGATCAATTTGTTTCCACTAGAGAACCTAACAAAGCTGATCTGAATAATGCATGAAATAAAATGTCTCATACTCCTGTTTGGATTTAGTTTTGTTAACTTTGAGCACCAAAGAAGAAGTTTAAACGTATTTGAAACTCCATATCTGAGAGGCTTTGTCGTTTTTGAAAATTTCCCAGTTCTCAACATAAGCACTTCAGCCCAGCTGACGTTCGCCATGCCGGCTGACTTCACACCTCCTGACTCTCCTCAGCTTGAGTCGTCCACCTCCTACTTCCCTTACTTTGACTCGTCATACTTGGCTGTGGCGGCGTCGCTCAACGGCGGGAATGCGTTGGCCACTTTTGTGGAAACGTTGACTGCCTGGATGAAAGAACTCGGTATGTTTTATTACACAATAGTACCTGATGTGTTTACTCCACTAATATTTTCACATCTCAATGTGGTTTATTGAGACTTTATATGATAGATCTTTACAGAGTAAAACCTGGTTTTCTGTAGGGTATCATAAGCCTGGCGGGCCACCAGGCTTTACTTGTGCCTCCACCAGACTTAGCATTATTAATTTATTTTATTTTTTTATTTTTTATTATTATTGCCTTTTAAAAAAAAAAAAACTTCATAGTTGGTGTTTAGGAGTTACTCTTCTAGTCTTCCAATAAAGCATACCTATCAGGTGATATTTTCAAATTTCCTGTCAACTTTAAAACATTTTTTAACCCACAAACATGGTGGCCGGCTGAATGAATGACTGCTCTAGCGCCCTGTGCACTGGGTTTAGCAAATTTTACCCTGAACACACACATTGCTTTCAACACTTTTATAAATAAACATCCTAAAACCTGCTCTAGCGCCCTGTGCACTGGGTTTAGCAAATTTTACCCTGAACACACACATTGCTTTCAACACTTTTATAAATAAACATCCTAATCTACGTTGCCAAAAAAAAAATCTAAAAATCACATACTGTTTCCTGTTGCTCCACTCTGAGAGAGGTTCTCCAGTTAACAATAGTCCCCTGTTGCCAACTCTACGACTTTCTCGCTATGTTTAGCAACATTTCAGCAAAATAATTGGTATTTGCCAAAATCAGAATTGACAGTTCAGGCTATTTAAAGATCGGTGATCGGCCAGAAAACTGCAATCGGTGCACCCTTAGTATCTCTCTATCAGCTTTGCACATCTAGAAAAATCTCTTTCCCGATTCTTCTTTGCAAAAAGCCTCAAGCTCAGTGGAATTAGATGAATCTGTAAGCAGCAAGCTTTCAGACCTCAGTTTCTCAATTGGATTTAGGCCTGTGCTTTGACTGGGCCATCATGACACATGTGGAGTGTACTTTGGAGGATGAAGCAAAGTAATTACTGTGGGGAAAATGAACGTCTGCTCCTTTTTAACCCTGTCAGGTGTGGAGTCGAGGGACCCGTGTATGTATGAGAAGCTGATTGGCTCTGCCCTGAACCAGGACAGCAGCGACCTGATGGTTAGTCCCACCATCCTGGGGGAGAGACACCACCCCCTCCGCCTGGGTCAGGTCACCAACATCTCCGCCTCCAACCTTTCCCTGGGCCACGTGTTCAGAGCGCTTTGCCGTGGCGTCGTGAGCAACGTCACCTCCATGATGCCCGTGGAGCACCTGCAGCGGGCGGGCGTCCGCAGGCTGGTGGGGAGCGGGAGTGCGCTCGCTCGCAACGAGGTGCTGAGGCAGGAAGTGGAGAGGGCGTTTCCTCTCCAGGTGGTTTACGGACAGAACGCGGACTCTGCTGTGGGCGTGGCCATGGCCCTCTGTGACCGAATCTGAACAGTCGACGGGGGAATCCCTGCATGTTTATATGATTCGCAGAGATTTTTTGCACAACCTTTGAGACTTTGATTGAGTATAATTGTTTTTGATTTACCTAATTAACAGGTTTGCTTAAAGTAGACTCTGCCATTTATTGTCATATAACAAAACTAAAGGGCAATTATGTAAAATTGTCTCTTTTTTTTAGCTGTTATAATGTTATTTCCTCATCAAAAATATACCTGGAGTGTTGCTTTGATTCCTTCATCCTTTTTTGAGAAATCCCATGGCAACCATTCAGCCTGGTTGCTGCCTAAAAATTGATCTATCAACAAGTTTATTCCTCAGAAGTTTTCTTGGTGACTTAAACACTGCTCTGCTTTTCTTGTCTGGAAATATTTTTTTACAGTGCATTATGAAGTATTCAGAATCTCAGTTGAAGATCATTTTGCTAAAGTTGTATTTGTTGTTTTGTTTTTTTAGATCATTAAAGTCGATATAAAAAAATAAACAAGAATAGCGCTTGTAAAATTGGTAGATATTACAAAATCAATAGAAATCACTTACTGATCCCAATCTGGAAATCAACAAACATTTCTTTCTGACAGCACTTCTGTGTGCTTCCTAATTTGAGCGAAAGTCTAATAAATTGCAAATGCTATACTTGAAGATAATCTTATTTTGTGTTATTTTATTGTGGCAATACACTGTTTTACACACCAGAAGATTGAGGCTACAGTTTCTGCTGTTTTGGGTGATAGAACGAAAAAAAAATATCATTGAAGAAGCACTTATATTTCAAGGCAGATTAAGAGATTGGGGAATTTATCTCCCTAACATTTTATTCCAACAGCTGAAGAATTGGAAAGTGATGCATGGACAAACAGAAACTGTTACACCTCTAAAGCTTTAGCTAATTTTGAGACTGGAGTCTCTGGTTAGGACTTACATTAAACCTTAAAATCTAATGCATAAACACTTAAAGATCATCAAGCAGAAACTTTTTACACAAGGACAAATCTGCTGAAGACTTTCATCATCGAATCAATTTATGCTCCCATCGGACGATACGCTTGCAGTCTGTACGGTACATGCATGTTGGGTTGATGCGTTGCATTGTGTTCTTGGAAGTATTTATGGTCAACGCAGCAGCCTTTCAAGCACTCAGAGCCTCAGTAATGTGCAGGCTCTTATCTGGGTTGGGTCACTGTATGCCACTCAGACTTTCTTCTCTCCACTTGACTTTATGTTAAGTGAGCATCTCACGATGCAGGACTCACACGCCCTAAACTAAGCCGGACGGTGGACTGTCGTTTACTAAAAATTACAATTTTTGTTTCAGTAAGCAGAAGAGAAAGGCTTATTCTGGTGAGTTAACTTGCACATTTGTTTGCATTCTAATTTTTACAATAGAGCAATCTGAGAATTGTCTTAAAGCATGGAGATCAGTGTTTGCGAATGTGTCAATGATGTCTGCATAAATACAGACTGTGGAACAACCACAGGGCTGGTATCGTTGGACCTCAGCAATACTGCTGACCATGATAAATTATTGAGGCTGGAGAGCTGAGTTAGGACACTACTACAATATTTGACTGGTTTGAGTCTTACTACAGAACAGATCTCTCAGCATCAGTAGGGAATTTCTTAACAGAGGGACAGAAGTCAAGTTTGGGGTACCCCAAAGTTCCCCACACTTATTTAATATCTTCATGCTCCTTTCTAGATAATAACAAATTACAGATGATACACAACTTTACATTACAATGTCACCATGTGAGTCTGAACCCATTAAATGTGCATAGAACAAATCAATGTGTGGATGTGCCATAACTTTATTCAGCTGAACAGAAACACAACTGAAGTTATTATCTTCGGACCTAAAGAGGAACGATTTAGAGTCGGCATGCAGCTTCAGTTATTACAGGTAAAACCTAGTGATCTGCCCTGAAATATGGGTGGACTCAGTCCTGAACATTCAGGATCGCATAAAGACGGTTATAAAATCAGCCTTCTATCACTTGAAGAACGTTTCCAGAATTAGAGGATTATTTTTCCAGCAGGATCTATAGAAACAGATCTATGCCATTATCTTTAGTTGAATTGATTACTGCAACATTTTCATTACAGACCTGACTAAAACAATCAGACGGCTGCAGCAGATCCAGCAAACTGCATTTCTTAAAGAAGCTTAGGTTCTTCTGTGTTTGCAGCAAGATGATGCAGATCTTTTCTAAGTCATTTGTGGAGAGTGTAATCTGTTGGCATAGGAATTTAAAAAGGCTCAACACCCTGATAAAGATAGTTAGGTCTGTTCTGGGGTGATTTTCCACAGAAGGATTTAGTTGTTTTTTTTATATATAAAATAAAGAACATAATGAACAACCTAAGCATCCTGAGACTGAAATATAATCTCTGTTTCCTCAGAAAGAGGTTTCTTCAGAGCCGGTGCAACAAAGACTTCTTCCTGCCCACAGCTGCAACCACTGACAGGGACTGTCTGAAGAAACATACAGATAGCTGCATCTAATTTTCCTTTGAGATAAATAACACACTCTTGAATTGAATTGAGTGAGTCGAAACATTGGGTCAGGTCAGCACAGATCTTGTTCAGCAGACACAAAATCAGCCCTCCCACCCCCAGATTTAAAATCCTGTGGAAAACCAGTGGGGTGAGCTGAAGCTTGTAGCGCATAAGAGAAGAAATCGAACTCTGGACCATCTGGAAAGATTATGCAAAGAGCAATGGCCAAAAATGCCATCACTCTATGTGTTGTATGAAACATAAAATAAAAAAAGTACTGTTACACTGGTAAACTACCTGAAAATAAAATCAGGCAATCAGCTACCATCAACATAAATTATTAAGTTGATCGAAGAGCCTCTCTTGTAGCCTGACTGCAGTGTCTTTCAAGCGTGAGGTTCAGGAACCAATATCTTGTAAGTGCTTCCCCGAAAGGAGATAAGAGAAAAGATTATCTGTGCATTTGCTTTTTTATTATGATATTTGCAGCACAAGATGAAGATGTCATTTAGTTAAAGTAGTGGCTGACAAATAATTCAACAGCTTTCTAGTTTTAATGCATAACTTGCAATAATGTCCTGTGATATTCCCCAACTGAACCAGGAGACAAGTTGGGGAGTTTAAAGAAGAAATGACTGAGGAGAGATTTTGTGGATTTAATTTTCAAGCACCTCAGAAATTAGGATGTTGCCAGGGAGACACATGGTTCAGTGGTAGAGCGGATGCACCATATATGGCATAGAGGTTATGTTCCTCAATAAAGCTGTGTTGGGTTTGATTCCTGACCTCCAGTCATTTCTTGACTCAAAGTCCGACTTTCTGCATAGTAATGCAGTATCTCTGCAGATACTCTAAGATTGGATTAGGTTAAGATAAAAATAAATTTAAAGGGATTTAAAGTTTCAGGTGAAAATTTGCTTGTGAAATCAGGTTGCATTTTTTAGCTTTTAAAAATCCGTAATAACCTCTTTGAGTTTAATCAAATCAAAGAGGTCAATAACTTGACATTCAAAGTCAAGTTATTGACGTCTCATTGTCATGACACCAAAATTATATGGGTCTAACTATAGCTTAATTAATATTTGTAGTGAGTAATATTACTGGTGTCTACTCTGTAAAGGAAGGGACTGAGATAGCAGCCTTGTGGAACCCCAATCTACAACCAGCTGAGTTAACCTGGATTTGTTCCGTCTCAAAACTAAAACCAACTGGTAATTGAACTACAAAGGCCAAGAATGGTTAGCTTTCTAATCAAAACTAATTCAAGTATATTGCTAAAACACAAGAGTAGTCAAGAAAAGACATCATGGCATGCTTCATAATACTCAGGAGGTTTTTACTCAAAAAAGATTACGCTACTGCTCCCTTTGAGACCAACTGAATGTTAAAACACTTGTCATGTTTCATACCAGATTACCAGATTACGTAAAGATGAGGAAATCAGATTTCCATCTGGAGGCGGACGACAGAACGGAGGAGGAGAAACGGAAGCAAAAAGAACCAAAGAAGGATGGCTTGGCTTCTGCTTTAGGGTTGAGCAAGGAGGCCCCAAAGGCCCCCATGGACACCGACTACCAGGAGGAAATGGAGCTGGTCAAGCCTCAGATCCGATCTAATCTCAACTTCGACAAGTGAGTCTCTGCACACAGACATAATCTGATTCTGCCTTAATTTACCATTACATTACCACATGGGTACTGTGAGCTGTCAAGCCACTTATTACTGATTACAATGGACTAAAAAACTGCTTGATTCACAGTAAACCCTGAGATATGCAACAACTTTTGTTTCCAGAGAGATTCGAGGTGAGGCATCACAGCCAAAGAGAGACAACTCCACTTTCACCATTGAGCGTCTGTTTGAAGCAGTGGCCAGCAGGGACGTCAACAAACTGGACGGCCTATACCTGTACTTGCATCAGAACATGAAGAAACTCTCTGACTCTCTGTGTAAGTGTGTAAGGGAGTCATAACCCAGCAGGTTATATGGGTCTAACTGTGTTCTGACTCCCCAACATGCGGTCACATCTACAGATCAGTCGTACGGTAAAACCGCCCTGATGAAAGCTCTGCTGCACCTCAAAGATGGCAAGAATGAAACCATAGAGGAGCTGGTCAACGTTTCAGAGAGGATCGGCGACATAAAAGAGTTTGTGAACGCCGCCTTCACCGATAGCTACTATAAAGGTCAACTTTCTTCTGAATAAAAGCTTAAACCTGTCAGTCTGCTCTCTTTTTCCATGTTCCACTGTTTTTTAGTAATGTCCTATTTTTACCAACAAAGAAATTATAAAAAATATGTTTTGCTATGTCTTCTTATAGGTCAAACTGCTCTACATATAGCTATTGAGAGGAGGAGTATGTCCTATGTGGCGCTGCTGGTCAGCAAAGGCGCAGATGTTCATGCCAAAGCCTGTGGGAAGTTTTTTCAGCCTCATGATGGTCCCAACTTCTACTTTGGTAAGTTTGTGGGGAGAAGGTTTGGTTTTGACCAAAAATAAAAATTAAAAATACCAATTTTGGCCAATTCCAGTGTCTCTGTTAGAAATACAACATGAGAAGATGCAGGAAGACCGTTCCGAATAGCTTTTTGGGAGTAGTTGGCTATTATTGAGTTGTCACACCATGCGAAAGAGTCACAGTAAAACAGTGTTTTGCTAAAATCTGAACCAAGCTATCATAGAGTTGTTGAGCCATCAAAAACAAACAAAACACCATTGTTTATTAAGAATATCTATGAAATGTGGAAAGACATGGAGTTTTATTCTTATTTGAGTAAAAATGTTCTACCTAGTCAATTCCGTTATTAGAAATGTTCTTGTTTCTCAGCAATCGACATTAGCGAGACCTAGTGTTTAAAGGAGGGGATAGTTTAGTGGGCGACTGTGGCTCTGTGGTAGAGGAGGCGTCTTGCGATTGGAAGGTTGTAGATTTGATTCCAGCTTCCTCCTGCCACATGTCGGCATTTTACCCCAAATTGCCAATCGATCGGTGTATAAATGTGTTTACGAGTGCGACTGGGTGAATGTGACTGTAGTGTAAAGTGCTTTGAGTGGTCAAAATGACTGGAAAAGTGCTATATAAGTTCAGTCCATTTTACCATTTATGAATAAATAGGCATGACCTGCGTCAGGTAATGCAGTCAAACTTTAATAGAAAGTTTTCAGCGTAGGACATATGGTTTAGGGGTTATTAGCCAAAATGCATTACCCTTTAGCTTGGCCTTCCTGTGTAATTCCGCTTGAATAAAATTGTAGCTTCCAGGGCTTTCTCCCCCTGACTCGGATCGTCTCCAGTAGATTTTTTTTTACCGGGACAATCAGCGAACAGAAAGAGAAGTTGTGAACGATGACGTCAATTTTCTGCGCCGTTTTAGAATTGTAGTCTGCCTGAAGATTTAGCAATGGCAGCAAAGTAAGTTGACGGAGGCATTCGACTGCCACGCTTCCAGATGTTGAATTAAAGTTAACAGTTTGAATAGGCTCTTGTCACTTCATAGTGGAGGATTGTTTACAGCGCAGGCAATTTCCGGTAAGTTTATTAGCAATTAGATAAAATTGAAAACCTCCAGTCCGCACCTTCAGGAAGCAAACGTCTCTCAGCAGGTGAGAACCCAGACCCTATGAAGGACACAGGGCTGTTTTTTTACCAGGCTAATTACTCTATAATAGCGCCACCTAATGCTGGGTTATGGTACTTTTTAACACCTGAGGCGATAGTTGACTGTTACACCACATCTGTTGGTTTACTTTGTCCACTCCAACAGCAGTTTTGATGCATGTTTGGAATTATTATTTTGATGGTACACTGAAGTGTGTCAACCATCTTACCGGCAATATGAGGTAAAATTGACAGATCTGGAGGAAGCTCCACATTATTTTCCCAATTCCTTTGTGAAATTCACCAGTAACAGTTGTCGTGTAACAAACCCTCAGCATGACGCCTCAACCACCATTTCAGAGGTAGCACAGTATGTGTTGTGATTCATGTTGTTTAATTATTGCATTATAGGCGAGCTGCCCCTGTCTCTAGCAGCCTGCACAAACCAACCTGACATAGTGAGCTACTTAATGGAGAATGAGTATCCAGCGGACGCCAAGATGGCAGACTCTCACGGCAACACAGTGCTGCACGCCCTGGTGTTGGTGGCCGATAACTCGAAGGAGAACACAGAATTCGTAACAGCCATTTATGATCTCATCATAAAGACCAATGCCCGACTGCATCCCAAGATAAAGCTGGAGGAGAAAGAGAACAACGATGGACTCACACCTCTCAAACTGGCTGCCAAGAATGGCAAGATTGGGGTAAATGGAAACCCAGAGTAACTTTAAAAAAATAACAACATTAATATGGTTGGAGCCCTCAGTTGTGACTAGATTAGGAGAATCTGAACTGTCACAGACTGTTTATAACTTCCTTTCTTTTATTTGTCTGCAGGTATTTTCTCACATCCTACAAAGGGAATTTCAGCAGAATCACTTCAAGCACTTGTCCCGTAAATTCACTGAGTGGGCTTATGGACCCGTCCACAGTTCTCTGTATGACCTGTCCTCTTTGGACACAAACGAGAACAATTGTGTTTTGGAAATTCTAGTCTATGGCACTGACATTCCCGTGAGTCCCAGGTTTGCAGGCAAACGCAGAAAAACCTTAAGCTGTCTTTAAGGTCACAAGGTCGTGTCTCTTCTCAGAACCGCCACGAGATGCTGGAGACGGAGCCACTCAGCTGCCTCCTGGAGGATAAGTGGAAGAAGTTTGGAGGTGGAATGTTTTTTTTCAACTTCCTGGTCTACCTTGTGTACCTGATCATCTTCACTGTTGTAGCCTACAATAAAAAAGATTCTACACAGGTAAACAGATTTAAACAGTGATTAACAGAACCTGAGACGGACCTGAACTAATGTCTCCTCTGTGTCCCACAGCTTCCGTTTATCCCTGAGGACGCCTGGGATTACCTGTATGTTTTAGGCCAGCTGCTGACTTTACTAGCAAACTGCTACTTCTTTGTCATTGGGGTATGTGAGCCACATTTGGTTTATATCAGCACCTTGTATAAGTTTAAGTTTAGTAAAACCTCTATGACACATGTCAAACCCAAGGCCTGGGGGCCAAATTTGACCTATAGCTTTTTATGTGGCCCTCTTGCCTCTAGAGGGCTTCATGAAAAGGACCTTCAAAAAACAGCTTGAAGATAAGTAGAAATTTATTTTATCAATTACATCAAAGCATCTTTATCTGTATACCACCAAATTACATCAATGTGAAAAGACGTTCAATATCATTTAATTTTATGAAATGCTCATCAAATGCAGAAATAACTATTTATTAGTTTGTTAATGGGTAGTCTTATCAATACGTTCGGCCACAACCGGCCCTTTGAGGACATTCGTGATTTTGTTGTGGCCCAAAATGAAAATGAGTTAGACATCTTTTTCTATAATGTCACAATCCCAGATCCTAGGCATGTCGAGGAAGCGGCCAAAGCTGCAGACACTGCTGATTGATGGATATTATGAGATTCTCTTGTGAGTAGCGTTTTCTACTATTATTTTGTTACAGATTTGATCAATAATAGTTTCAGATTGTCTAACATGGAAACACTGTGACATTTTGAGGACTTTACTGGGTGTTGGGTTTTAAACCAACACTTAGCAGATTATAATTATTAAAAGTGTCTTCCTATGCACAATTATACACTACCATGTATTATTTTGTGATGTAAATTCCCAAGTCAAGACATACGTTTGTGGTTGTAACAAGTAAATATTTGAAAAAGTTCACTAGACATGACTTGTTCTCCAAAGACTGTAGTGACTACAAGTAAACTTGGGTCACATGCACTGAGTCAATCTAACATCCATGCTGTCGTTAGCTTCATGCAGGGATTACTGTTCCTGGCCGCCACTGTTCTGTACTGGGCGGGGAGGCAGGAGTACCTGGGCTTCCTGGTGATCTGTCTGGCTCTCAGCTGGGTGAACGTGCTGTACTACGCCAGGGGCAACAAACACATGGGCATCTACAGTATCATGATACAGATGGTAGGGGTCAGCTGCGACTGATGTTGAAGTGGATTGTTTGCCATCTAACTTCTGATTTCTTTCCAGATGATCGTCAGTGATATCCTGCGCTTCTTTTTTGTTTACATCGTTTTCCTCCTGGGATTTTCAGCAGGTACTTTATCTCAGCTCCAGTAAATAGAGAGTTAACTACTCCAGGCTTGTCAGTATTTTCGCATGTATTTGTCTCTTGTTACAGCCATGGTCACACTGCTTATGGAACCTCCACTCAAAAACCAAACAGAACAAGGGAGTCCAAGTCGTTCTGATGCCCCCCGAACTGATAACAAATGTGTCACAGCTGGCTACAGAAGCGTCCCTCATACCATCCTGCAGCTCTTCAAGTTCACCATCGGCATGGGCGACATCGAGTTCATCCAGGATCACGAGTACCTGGAGGTCTTCTACTTCCTCCTTATTGGCTACATTGTTCTTTCCTACATCCTGCTGCTCAACATGCTTATAGCCCTAATGAACGACACTGTGAAAAAGATCAGTATGGAGAGCGCTGGCATTTGGTGGCTGCAGGTGAGTGAATGCGGTCCACATTGGTGTCTGTTGGAGAGCAGGTATTAAATGGGTTGCTGTCGTCTCCAGTGGGCTCTCACAATCCTGGACATGGAGAAGCGGCTACCCTGCTGTCTGAAGAAGAGTTTTCGCTCTGGGGTGGAGAGGAAACTCGTTACCGCTTTTGGAGACGATCGTCGAAGATGTTTCAGGTAGGCCTCTTTATGTTTATTTCAGCTACTCAAACACACAAAGGGCTGCGAAACCTATATTTATACTTTTGAGATTGGTAAAACCTGATTCTTTCCCATCCACCATCAAGTGTATTAAATGATTAAATATATTTATCTATTCACTGCATTTATCCATCCTTCCTGGATAAATTATTAGGGGTTAGAAACACAGTTAGTGTTTCTAGCACTGATGCTGCGAGCCAACAGTGTTAGAAAGACTGTACCCATTGGTGATTTTTTAATATTCATTATTTTAATTTATTGTTTATATATCTTATTGCCAAACCTTTGGTCAAAGTGTTAATGCTCAATATAGCTAGCTTGCGCTCTGCTGTTATAATGAAGCTGAATTTAATCCAGTGGAAGAGCGTCACTGAAATCTGATCAGGATTTCTATTTGCTAAATGCCATAATAATGAAATAGGGAATAAATGAGAGGTCTGTTTGTCAAAGCTGCATTATGTCACTGTGATGCTTCTCCACCATTATCATATTAAGCAGCACATACATGATCATGAGTGACAGCACTAAGACCTTCCTCCCGGCTCTGATTAGTTGTTTTTCACCAGGAGCGGAGCAATTACGCAGATCGCAATAGCATAGAATAATAAATATGTATAAAACATTTTAGAAAGGTTACATAATTTACAGTTTTAATCTCTTCAAAATCAGAAGTTTACATATCATATTCAGGGTCTCCTCCAGAAAACTTGTTAAACCTCGGGAGCTAGTGCAGTCTTTCATTTGTCACCGTGATTCTGAGTTAAAAAATGTCTAAAGTTGACAGGAGATTTGGAAATATATAACTTGATAATTATGTGTTATTAGAATACTGAGAGATTAATACCTAAACACCAACTATAAAGTCTTAAAACAAATGCAATCGTTAAAAAGAAATTAATGTTTAGCCTGGCGGGGGCACAAGTAAAGCCTGTTGGCCCCCAGGCTTACAATACACTGGGGGAAACCCTGGTATTAGTAGAAAAAAATGTTCACAGGGTTTCAAGCTATTTAGAACTCCCTTAAGTGTTGCACAGCTGGAAATAATGGAAGCATGCGTTGCCTTGTCTCCTTAGGGTCGAGGAAATGAACTGGAGCAAATGGAACACCAACCTGGTCAACCTCAGTGAGGATCCAGGATGCTGTGATCGGAGCGAGCAGCCTGACTTGGACCGCCCTTCCAGAGGATTTAACAGAGGTCTGAAAAACTATTCTTTTCTCCAATATTGAATATTTTCAGATCTTGTAATATTTCCTCATGTTTTATCACAGGGAGAAGCTGGAGAAGCTTTTTCATGGAGAGCACAGTGAGGAGGAGGATGTCTCAGTCCACTTAGGGGAGCTCTCACCCTGTATATCTGAAGAACAAGAACAAGAAAAAGAACTAGTTAAACATGGCTGCCTGGCTTGAATCTTATGATCAGCATGGTTTCCTAACGCAAACATATTGTTGTGTAAAAATGAAAAACTTGAACTGATTCGCAAACACACTTGGAAGTGTGTGTTTATTGCGAATATGATTGTTGTATTGACCATTTGAAAGCAAAAAGAAACAACAACAAAAAAAGCTTGACTGATCAAACTGAAGGCACACAATGAAATGATCACTTGAGGCGCCATGGGTTTGTGGTTTACGGAGCGCAAAAAGGTTGAAATTGCACTTGGTGTTTATTTCAAGTTGCAGGCAAACAATAAGGTTCATGGTATAGGATTACTTGCTCCCTCTCCTGCTCTGACTCCTGCATGACTGGCTGCCTCGCCCACTGCCTGACTGACAGAAATCTGTTTTATCACCTATGTGCATACGAACCTATGTGAACCCAACACATTTATACTACAAGTCAAAGATAAATAAGTATACACACCATGCAATTTTTTTTATTTGTCTAAAGCAGTATGGTGTTGCGCAAGCAGTGAATAAAAGCATGTAATGTTACAAAAATACTGGAAACACAGGGACCCAAAACAAAACCAGGTGCAAAAAGACAGCAGGCTATAGCGTTGAAGTGAGGGAAACAAAAAGCAAGGAGTGACAGCAGACGTGTTTAAATACTGGGAGGCTGAATGATGGAACAAAGGACCAGGGCTGATTAGCTAACGGGTTGCAGGTGTGATGAGAGAGAGCAGAAGGCAGGTGCTCTACATGAGTGCACCAGCAGATGTAGGTGAAACAGGAAGTCAGTTCATCATTATCATCATTAATGCATTGTTCTCTTCATGCTTACGCATTTTAAATAATCAAGTCAGTTTTTGTCAGATTGTGCCCACTAGAGAACCTTTCTGCCATCAGCTGTCTGAAGTCTGACAAAGCTGATCTAATGATTGCATGACAGTCTTTATGAAATAAAATATCCCATATTCCTGTTCTGAAATTGTCCTCATTACCTTTGATCACAAAAAATCCATAAAATAAAACATGGTATTTTAATATAACTTGCAGTTATATTACAATAACTGCAAGTATATTGTAATATATTCTAATATGTTAATTATAATAATACATTTTTGAATATATATATATATATATATATATATATATATATATATATATATATATATATAAGTCATATATATATAAGTCATATATATATATATATATATATATGACTTATGGTTATATTGCGATATATTGGAAAATGTAAATACAAAATCTTATATATGGAAATATATTGGTATATAACGTATTAAATTATATTTTCCAATATGCTGCGTCATATTTTTGTTTTGTGAATGCAGCTGACCTTCTCCCCATGCCAGCTGACTTCACACCTCCTGACTCTCCTCAGCTTGAGTCGCCCATCTCCTTCTTCCCCACAACATGCTGCTACCACCAATATATTTTTTAAGGTTTGGTCAGCTCTGTGGTACTGGTCAGAGACAGGAACGTGGGTTATGAGAGAGGGGAAAGACATGGGGCAATAGTCACCAGACCAGGATTCAACCCTGTGAAAGGCAGAACTTGCGTTGGTGTATGATTTTTGTAATTATTAATAACTGTAATCAATAACTTATTATTCGTTAAAGTAATAAAATTAATATTATTTAGTTTAATTGGGGTACCAACTCCAGCATCTCTTGAATCATAAGCCAAACTCAGTCTCTTGTGAAGAATTGAGTTCAGAAACTCTTAGCACAACCATTAATGATCACTGACACAAGTATTTCTAATCAAGTACGAGAATTCATTAACAAAATAGCCCAACTTTATAGCTGAATTATCCATAATGGATTCCAACAACATGGAAGCAGAACAACTATAATGGACACTGTAGTCATTGATCATTTTGCCACGAGGTCATAGTGAAAATAAATTCTTCCTTTACATTTGATCTACATATTTAATGGAGCAGTGATCCTCCATCCAGGTCTCTGCTCTGCTTCATCGGTTTCACGCTCTTACACAAAATTCATAATGAAGAGGAAAAAAATGAGATTTTAATGTGTTTCAGTTGTTGAAGCTTGAAGGTAAGAATAAAAGTCTAAAATCAACATCTTTTAATAACTGAAGAAATTAAACCGTTATGTTTTCAGTCTCTATAAATAACTCTGAAATAATTTTACTACTATGTTTATACAAATCAAAGACCCACTGGATAAATAAATATGTAAAGACAGAATAGTCTGCTGAGGAGTCTTTTCAGTGAAATGTACATCAGTATCATCTGCATACATCTTTGCAATTTGTGTAATATTTGAGGAGTTCAAAGCCAGCATTAAGTAAATTGTCATCCATGCACCTGCATCCAAGCTTGCTCAACAGCTGCACAGTTTACTAGCTGCTTCTGACGGTGCCCCTCTGGTGTAGTTCCTGTTCCGGTTTTGTTTTTAGTATATTTCACATCCACTGGCCAAACATTAGAAGAAGCAACTATTAGCCAATTCTCAGTCAGGCTGAAAATGACCTGGATGTCTCTGTCTTTTCCTTATTCTTACTGTATATTTTAATTAAGCCAATATGAAGTCCCTGCTGCACAGGTGAATGATCAGTTTTGGATTCTGTTGTTTGTGATCATTCAGACTGAAAGAATGAGAGGAATATGAAGAATGGTATTCCTTCCTCTTATAAAAATGAAAATTGGAAAAATGAGACGTTCATTTGAAATGTAGACAAAAAAGTAGTTCCAAATCACAGGCTGTAGGAACAAACATGGCCATGATCAAGAGGTTGAATATCTAAGTATATCTTTTCTTTTTGGTTGAAATTTATGTAATTAAATTTTCAACATGTTTATTTTTGTGTTTTTGACCTGAAGTGTATTGAAATCGAAGCATCAAATATGCTACTTTCAGATTTCAGTGTTCTCTAGACTCCATTGAGCAACAAAGCTAACAGTATAATTAACTTTGTGACAGGATTTATTTCATTTGTTTGAACATTTTTAGTCTAATTGGCAGATCCTGTGCTGTTATACCTTTTCTCATCCACTAAAATCAGGGTCAGATTTCACCATCTTATGCTTCCAATGTGCTTTCATGTTCTGTGCACCATTTAATCGTTAAAGAAAAGGAAGTGAACGTTACTCATGAAGACTAACTTAAGTGACGCTGGTTGGCAACTCTCAAACCACAAAGAGTCACAGGACCAGAGCAGCTTTGACAATAGACACACACGCACACACACATACACAAGCTGAAAACTGAAATGAAAGCACAAAGAGTTGCACACAGGAAACTCTGCAGCGACTTCATCAGCTAAGAAGATCAAGGCAAGAGAGGCAAATGCCAGAAAACCAGACAAACATCCTCAGACCCTGAAGGGCAAGTAAGTGTCTCTTAGGATTTTTATTTATTTATTTATTTTAAAAACATGAGGATATTTAACTTTCAATATATTTGAAAGTATCATTGATGGACATTTTTCAGTTCACTAAGTAGAAGCTTTTTTTGCAGGAGGAAATCTGCTGAAGTCATCATTAAGTCAATTTATGTTTCCGTCGGACGATTCGCCTGCAGTCTGAGCAGCACATACATGTTGAGTCCTTTTAATGCATTGCATTGTGTTCTTGGAAGAACTGATGGTCAATGCAGAAGCCTTTTAACCACTCAGAGCCTTGGTCATGGGTAGGATCTGGTGTGGGCTTGGTCACCCACTCAGGCTCTCCTTTCCTCTTATAGCCTTCTTGTTAAGTGAGCATCTTATGATGCAGGATTCACACGCCCTGATCTCAGCCGGACAGCGGACTGTTGTCTGATTCTTTTTTAAATTTTACTAAACAGGACCATCAGGATTATTCTGGTGAGTTAAGTTACACACTTCTTTCCATTGTGATATTTATTAAAGAACAATCTTTGAATTATCTTTAGAGGTTATAGGAGTGCTTCAGGGATGGAGACCTATTGTTTTCACAACAGGTTTATTAGCTTCCAATGTTATTTTGTGCTTTTGCAGAGCTTATCTCATGTTTCTGAGCTGCAGGAATCGATACATCCTCTAATATTACAGGAAATTCAGACATGCAGAGCGTGTTCTTGCACAGACTCCCAACCACAAAAATGTTTATGGAAGAGTGTTTTCCTTATATTGGTGGAATGATTGGATGATTTCACAACTCAGACAAGGCTAAAATAAAATGAACCTACTTCTGTTTTCCTCTTTTTTTTTGTTGCTGTGCTGATGTGTAATAATCATACGGTGGGGGGTCCAAACATGTGATTTCCCATTATTCTTGGAAAGGAGAACAAGAAGCCACTGATGATGTCTGTAACCTCCCCTGGCTTCCTGAGCTGTCTGATTTATGATGATGTACTGAACTCTAGGAGAATATCTCACATCTGGCGTTTGTTGAATCGATTCTTTCATAAATTCTGTTGTTAAAGAATTCGATTTGACCCCGGTGAAGCAAATAGTTGTCAAATCAAGTGATGTGTGTGTAACTGCTGCCATGGAAATCTTCTAAATAAACAGCTTTGTTTGTCACCAGGAAGGAAAGATCACATGTCCGAAAGAAATGAGAGCGTATTTAAAGACCAGAGATGTGAAACTTTGTGGTAAACATGATTCACACCAGATTTAAACATGCCCAGTGGTCTGTTCCTCACTGGTTACAGGAAACTGGTTTGCCATGTAATTGATCTAGTAGAGAGAAGGGTTACATGTCCAAATGTGATTGAAATGTTTTGAGATTTCTTCTCTTGAGAAATCTCAAAACAATCAATCAATTATTGGTAAAGACGTGCTAAAAAAAAGACTTCAAATAAATTAATGGACATATAGAGTTAAAATACCAAAACGTTAATTCACGCACATTTATCCAGTGGTGAAACAAAGTTCTCCTTTAATATTTTTCAGTTAATAAAAATTCAGATTAATAAATTCAACTCAAGCATTTTTTAAGGTGCTCTTTACCATCTACATAGATCAGAAATAAGAAAAGCAGAAGTCTAGACCATCTGGACAGATTGTGCAAAGAGGAATGGTCAAAAATCCCCCTTAGCTGTTGGAAATGTTATGAAATAAAAGCTAAATTTATTGCAAGGGTTATTTTACACATCAGACAGGGCTCTGAAATAAATGGGTAAAATTTCCCAATGCGCTAAACGCTGGCTACTTAAAGTACAACGAAATGCCTTTCATAGCTAGTAAATAATATGGTAAACAGTTAAAGTTATAGAAAAAATAAACTATCGGTAAACAAATATGCTTAAGATAAATTACCCATTGAGAAATTACAAAAGAATTTCTAAACCTAGTGGAAAATGGGATATAAACTCTAACCTTTAACACAATTAGACAACATATAAATAAATCGGCTACCATCAATTTAAATAAAGCATTAAGATTATCTAAGAGCCTCTCTTTGAATTTGACTGCAGTGGAGTGAACAGTGTCTTTAAAGCATGAGGTTCAGGAATCAACATCTCCTAAGTGCTTCCCCAAAAGGAGATAAGAGAAAAGATTATCTGTGCATTTACTTTACTATCATGATAGTTGCAGCAAGAGATGGAGACGTCTGTTAGCTAAAGTAATGGCAAATGACTGGATTTCTTTTTCAAGCACAGAATACTAAATGATGGGATTAGATTAAGATGTCAAGAAATTTGAATGGATTTACAATTTCAGATGAAAATGCATTTCTAGCTTTCAAAAATCCTAAATATCTAGGGGTGAACTGACTGCAGTTTTCTGTCCAATCGCCGATTACAATCTTTAAAAAGCCTGACCTGCTGATTCCAGTTGTGTGTGACACAGAATTGTTTTTGTCTGAAATGTTGCTACATATTGCAAGAAAGTTGCTGAGTTGTCAACAGTGGGGTGACTATTGCAAACCTGCAGACATGACCATGTAGGCGGATCTGTCAGTCAAACCTTTCTGGTTGTGTTGAGATTAAATAATTCTGTGTTTTTCCTCTATCTCTTGTAGCTAGTTGCAAAGCTAAAGCTAAAAGAATTGACATGTTAGGAAACGCCCTCAAAGCTACAGTTAAAGGATATGACACACTAGGGAATGCCCTCTTTAGGTCCTAGCTTAAACAGGCTAACAAAGGAAGTTACCAAGTGTTGCTTGGTGCCATTTTGTCCTGCTAACTCCTAAAAGTAGCATGAAAAATGGACCAGCTGTATTTCGGTATTAATAAATGGAATTCATACATTCAACTCACTGACTCTTCTTCAGCCTCACACATCAAGAACTTAGCATGGAGAACGGATAAATCCTCCACAGTTGATTCTTAGACCTTTGACGAGGCAGATAAGATCAGTAGATAAGAGCAGCTTCACACCAAATGTCGAACAATCACCAATTTCCCAAAATAAAGAAAAATCTGGGCCGATTTATCGGTGCACCAGTAATAATAACCTCTTTGAGTTTAGTCCTATTCATTCCCATTATCATGACACCAGAATTATATGGTTCTCACTGCAGCCGAATTAATATTTGTTATAAGTCCTGTTAAATAAAGCAACGGACTGAGATAGCAGCCTTGTGGAACCCCAATCTACAACCAGCTGAGTTAACCTGGATTTGTTCCGTCTCAAAACTACAACCAACTGGTAATTGAACTACACAGGCCAAGAATGGTTAGCTTTCTAATCAAAACTAATTCAAGTATATTGCTAAAACACAAGAGTAGTCAAGAAAAGACATCATGGCATGCTTCATAATACTCAGGAGGTTTTTACCCAAAAAATATTATGCTACTGCTCCCTTTTGAGACCAACTGAATGTTAAAACACTTGTAATGTTTCATTCCAGATTACCAGAGTTTTACGTAAAGATGAGGAAATCAGATTTCCATCTGGAGGCGGACGACAGAACGGAGGAGGAGAAACGGAAGCAAAAAGAACCAAAGAAGGATGGCTTGGCTTCTGCTTTAGGGTTGAGCAAGGAGGCCCCAAAGGCCCCCATGGACACCGACTACCAGGAGGAAATGGAGCTGGTCAAGCCTCAGATCCGATTTAATCTCAACTTCGACAAGTGAGTCTCTGCACACAGACATAATCTGATTCTACCTTAATTTACCATTACATTACCACATGGGTACTGTGAGCTGTCAAGCCACTTATTACTGATTACAATGGACTAGAAAACTGCTTGATTCACAGTAAACCCTGAGATATGCAACAACTTTTGTTTCCAGAGAGATTCGAGGTGAGGCATCACAGCCAAAGAGAGACAACTCCACTTTCACCATTGAGCGTCTGTTTGAAGCAGTGGCCAGCAGGGACGTCAACAAACTGGACGGCCTATACCTGTACTTGCATCAGAACATGAAGAAACTCTCTGACTCTCTGTGTAAGTGTGTAAGGGAGTCATAACCCAGCAGGTTATATGGGTCTAACTACAGCAGAACTGTGTTCTGACTCCCCAACATGCGGTCACATCTACAGATCAGTCGTACGGTAAAACCGCCCTGATGAAAGCTCTGCTGCACCTCAAAGATGGCAAGAATGAAACCATAGAGGAGCTGGTCAACGTTTCAGAGAGGATCGGCGACATAAAAGAGTTTGTGAACGCCGCCTTCACCGATAGCTACTATAAAGGTCAACTTTCTTCTGAATAAAAGCTTAAACCTGTCAGTCTGCTCTCTTTTTCCATGTTCCACTGTTTT
This sequence comes from Gambusia affinis, assembly GCF_019740435.1. NCBI lineage: Eukaryota > Metazoa > Chordata > Actinopteri > Cyprinodontiformes > Poeciliidae > Gambusia > Gambusia affinis. The sequence goes on from NC_057882.1 coordinate 16,428,433, forward strand.
TTAATGATGTCCTTTTTTTAACAATAACAAAATAATAAAAAATATGTTTTGCTATGTCTTCTTATAGGTCAAACTGCTCTACATATAGCCATTGAGAGGAGGAGTATTTCCTATGTGAAGCTGCTGGTCAGCAAAGGCGCAGATGTTCATGCCAAAGCCTGTGGGAAGTTTTTTCAGCCTCATGATGGTCCCAACTTCTACTTTGGTAAATCTTTTTTCTCATAGCACACTGATTTGCTTCTGACAAAGGTTTTGGATTTACCTAAAAAACACAGCAGTTCTGACCAAAGTTTCCACATTTCTATGTAAGAAATGTAACAAAAGGATTCAGCCGGAAGACCATTCTAAATGTCTTATTGGTGGGTATTTAGTCATGCTAGGTGATTTCACACTGCTTGAAACAGAGTTTCATCAAGACAGTCGTTCCAGATTAACATTAAGTCATCAAAATAAACAACAAAAACATATTTCAAAATGTCTATAGTGACTTGAAGGAGTTTTATTTTTACATGTGTTAGAATGTCCAGATTTGACATAAGAAATTTTATTAGAAATCAGAATTTCTCGCAAATCATGTCCTCAAAACCTTTTGGCACAACATTTTATTTGCACTTGGGACAATTTAGATTTTTTAAACTTGTTGAATATGTTTTTGGCAAGGTATAAAGTCACACAACCATACTTTTTTCACATTTTCTAATAAGTAGTAAAGTGAAATTTCTGTGCTAACCATATGGGTTGTCGTTTGTAAAATTAAAGTGACGTAGGCAAAAATCAACAGCAAATTAACAGCCGTAAGAGAAAAGTAGTGCAGTCTCAGTTTTCAAAGTTATATTTTCACCATTTTATTCATTCATTTATAAATGTCCCCGTTTAAAACTAAAATATTTAATTAGCAAGCTAAATTTATAATACCAATTTATGTAATATCATGTAGATTTAATAAACTCGGTCATACGAACCTCTTTGTAACTGGCGAGACTGAATACTTCCTGTCACCTATTCGTCATCGTTTCTTTTCTCTATCTATCTATTTTTTGTACATTTCAGCTTAAAACAAAGGACGAGCAGTTTTAATTTCAACAGACGTCAACATTAATCATCAGCAGGAGTTCATAAAAAGGTTCACAAAACTCAGCTTTTATTTTTATTGTCCACTTCCGGCGATCGGAACGTGAATTTTTATATTAGCTTAAATATTTAGTAAATATTTAGCTTGAAACTAAATTCTTGCTAATATTTTGTAAACTAAATATTCAGCTTGCTAGCTAAATATTTAGTTTCAAACTAAATACTTAGCTTGCTAGCTAACTGATAATAGTAGTTAGCTGCACAAGTGTGATTTTACTTACATTTTCTCCATTCCACGCTCGCTGGAAATAATATCTATACCATCACTAGAATTTAGATATATTTAACTATTAGGCACTATTAATGACATAACTATTAGGGCTGTACAGTATATATTGTCATCGCAAAATCGGTGTGTGCAACATTAACATCACACCTAGCCTACTGTTTGGACTGCGATGCTAATATAAGAATTCTGACGTTGTGTTTTTCATACTTATGCTACATTCAGCCAGTAGGACAGTCTCTTGGTGGCAAAAGCTCACTTTTTTTTTGATTTCCTGTGTTTGTATAGGCAGCACTTGTGTTGTGATTCATGTTGTTTAATTATTGCATTATAGGCGAGCTGCCCCTGTCTCTAGCAGCCTGCACAAACCAACCTGACATAGTGAGCTACTTAATGGAGAATGAGTATCCAGCGGACGCCAAGATGGCAGACTCTCACGGCAACACAGTGCTGCACGCCCTGGTGTTGGTGGCCAGTAACTCGAAGGAGAAGCCAGAATTCGTAACAGCCATTTATGATCTCATCATAAAGACCAATGCCCGACTGCATCCCAATATAAAGCTGGAGGAGAAAGAGAACCACGATGGACTCACACCTCTCAAACTGGCTGCCAAGAATGGCAAGATTGGGGTAAATGGAAACCCAGAGTAACTTTAAAAAAATAATAACATTAAGATGGTTGGAGCCCTCAGTTATGACTAGATTAGGAGAGTCTGAACTGTCACAGACTGTTTATAACTTCCTTTCTTTTATTTGTCTACAGGTATTTTCTCACATCCTACAAAGGGAATTTCAGCAGAATCACTTCAAGCACTTGTCCCGTAAATTCACTGAGTGGGTTTACGGACCGGTCCACAGTTCTCTGTATGACCTGTCCTCTGTGGACTCATACGAGAACAACTCTGTTTTGGAAATTCTAGTCTATGGCACTGACATTCCCGTGAGTCCCAGGTTTGCAGGCAAACGCAGAAAAACCTTAAGCTGTCATTAAGGTCACAAGGTCGTGTCTCTTCTCAGAACCGCCACGAGATGCTGGAGACGGAGCCACTCAGCTGCCTCCTGGAGGATAAGTGGAAGAAGTTTGGATGTGGAATGTTTTTTTTCAACTTCCTGGTCTACCTTGTGTACCTGATCCTCTTCACTGTTGTAGCCTACAATAAAAAAGATTCTACACAGGTAAACAGATTTAAACAGTGATTAACAGAACCTGAGACGGACCTGAACTAATGTCTCCTCTGTGTCCCACAGCTTCCGTTTATCCCTGAGGACGCCTGGGATTACCTGTATGTTTTAGGCCAGCTGCTGACTTTACTAGCAAACTGCTACTTCTTTGTCATTGGGGTATGTGAGCCACATTTTTGCCCACTGGTTTATGTTGCCATCTTGTGGCAGTTTAAGTTAGTAAAACCTCTATGATTGTCAAAATCCCCAGATTATAGAAATGAAGAGGAAGAGGCCAAAGATGCAGACACTGCTGATTGATGGATATTATGAGATTCTCTTGTGAGTAGATTTTTCTACCATTATTTTATTTCTACAGTCAACCTAACATCCATGCTGTCGTTAGCTTCGTGCAGGGATTACTGTTCCTGGCCGCCACTGTTCTGTACTGGGCGGGGAGGCAGGAGTACCTGGGCTTCCTGGTGATCTGTCTGGCTCTCAGCTGGGTGAACGTGCTGTACTACTCCAGGGGCGACAAACACATGGGCATCTACAGTGTCATGATACAGAAGGTAGCGATATCAATGAGCTGCAACTTACATTGCAGTGGACAGTTTACCATCTAGTATCTTATTTCTTTGCAGATGATTCTCAGCGATATCCTGCGCTTCCTTTTTGTTTATATTGTTTTCCTCTTTGGATTCTCAGCAGGTATTTTATCTTCTCTTGAGTAAGTTGAGAGTTAACAACTCCAGGCTTGTCTGCATTTTCACCCCTGATTGACCTAAAATGACATTGTTTTCCCCTGTTACAGCCGTCGTCACACTGCTCATACAACCTCCTCCTGAAAACAGAACAGGAAAAGGGAGACAAGGATTTTTTACTACCTCCAAACCCAACACAGAGTGTTTCACGCCCAGCTACAGAAACATCTCCTACACCACCCTGCAGCTCTTCAAGTTCACCATCGGCATGGGCGACATGGAGTTCACCCAGGAGTACCAGTACATGGAGGTCTTCTACTTCCTCCTTATCGGCTACATCATTCTCACCTACATTTTGCTCCTCAACATGCTTATAGCCCTAATGAGCCGCACAGTGGAGGAGATCACCAAGGAGAGCGCCAGCATTTGGAGGCTGCAGGTGAGTGACTTGCATTCCTTTTGGTATTTATTGAAGAGGGCAGGTATTAAATGGGTTGCTGTTGTTCCCAGAGGGCGGTCACAATTATGGACATGGAGAAGCGGCTACCCTGTTGTCTGAAGAACAGTTTTCGCTCTGGGGTGGAGAAGAAACTCGATACTGCTTTTGGAGACGATCGTCGAAGGTGTTTCAGGTATGCCTCTTTATTTTTATTTCAGCTACTCAAACACACAAAGGGCTGTGAAACCTACAGTACAGACCAAAAGTTTGGACACACCTTCTCATTGAATTCAATGAGAAGGTGTGTCCAAACTTTTTTTTTATCATGAGATATTGCACAGACAAGTGCCGGCACAAAATACAACAGTCTCTTTCCAACACCCCAGCCTGTGCATAGGAAAAATAAAGCACTTATGGTGTTCACACACTCCATCCCCCCGACCCCTTTTGTAAAGCTTTGTTACACATCAAAGTGGGAAAGACAAATGACTGTAAAATCGACTCCCCTCAGCTGAAAAGAAAAAGAGCAAAACCTCTGCGTGTTGTTAAGAGAACAAAAACAAAACAACAACAACAACAAAAAAAAAAAACATGATGATGGCTGAGGAAGAGTCCGGGTCAATTGGCAACAGTGAGGAGAAAAGCAAAAAAAAACCTAAATAAGAACAGCGGTAGCAGGGTGAAGACTGGAGAGGAGAGAAGCAGGTGATGTTGAGACTGGATGGGAGCCAGCATGGAGAAAAATCTCTCAAGTTTCATTCAATAAATAGCATTGTTGAATATGAAAAAAAAAAAAAGATTCTTCAAAAGTTTGGACACACCTTCTCATTGAATTCAATGAGAAGGTGTGTCCAAACTTTTGGTCTGTACTGTATATTTATACTTTTGAGATTGGTAAAACCTGATTCTTTGCCATCCACCATCCACATTTAACTAGCCTGGTTGGCATTCTTCTGTCCCAACTCTAGATACTGGTGATGTGGTTTGGCGAGTCATTGTCTTGCTCACTCTTTTTTTTTTTTTAACAAAACAATGAGTACCAGACATAGACATTCAAGTCACACTTGACACAGTACTTTGTCAGGAGAATAAACACAGACTAATAAATTACAAAACAAGCAAGAACCAAAAAGACACAAAAACAAAAAAAACCCAGCAATTATTTCCATAAGTACATGTATAAAAAGTAGATAAATAAAAAAACAAATGGAGGTAATAGAAAGTAAATAAAATATAAATTAGACAGAAAACAACTTAAACGAGGCACCTAAAGGGCTTAAGTATTACGTGCTACAAAATTTGTTCTAAGACTTAGATAAAGGGTGTATGCCATTACAACTGGGAGGTAAGGGGAGCACCACTGATGGGGTCAGATCAAGAGTCAAAGACATAGCATGGTCCAGAAATGGTGACCAGATTCTTGGAAATGTGATTTCAGAGCCTTTGAGAGTATGGCAAATTTTTTCCAGTTTTATGAACGAAAGGGCATCTCTTATCCCAGTGTTTCCCAATTCCAGTCCTCGGGGCCCCCTGCCTGCATGTTTTAGGTGTTTCCCTTCTGCCACACACCTGGATTGAATCTTTGGGTGATTAACAGGCTCCTGCAGCACTTGATGGCTGCAGAAGATGTCATGCAATCATTTGAATCAGCTGTTCTGGTATAGAGGCAAATCTAAAACATGCAGGCAGGGGGGCCCGAAGACTGGAATTGGGAAACACTGTCTTATCCAATAAGATTGTGAGGGTGGGGGAGGATTCTTCCAGTGCATCAGTATAATACATCTAGCCAGTAGCGTGTCCTGCTCACGCTTAGCATACAGGTTGATGTAATCTATGTAGAGGAAGTGACTGATAGTTGCCCCATTTCTAAGTTTATATGCAATATGGTCTGTGCAGATCAGCGTTGGAGACAGAGATCGGCTTAGTTTATTTCACATTTGATGAAGATTTCCACAGTTGGCTTGAAATTGACCTCGATGGTGGTTTTCCACAGCCTAATGGAGTTTGCAACAAACGTTCTTAGAGTGCTGTTGACTTTGTAGAGTTTCAGACCTTCCGGGTTCTGACATTAAGTCATAGGCTTTCTTATAATCAATCCAGGCAGTGCTCATATCATTCAAGGTGAGGAAAAATGGGCTTTAGAAGCAAATAAATTAGATGCATTATTTATATTAACAAAACACCCTCCAAAGATAAGAAGTCCACTAATGTGTTTCAAAGGATAATTGGTGGGGCATGGCATGGATGGAAGGAAGGACGATGGAAAGCATTGTAACTATATTATTGGAGGTAAATACTGATAAAGTGAACCTGTAATCATTCATTTATCTAAAGTTTGGGATATGGGCAACATAAAGCAAAACTTTCACACAGAGAAACAGCAAAGAAGCAAAAGTAAGTGGACAAAATTAAGAGACATACTGCATACTGCTGAGCTGGAGTTCAAACCTAGTTTAGATTATTTTGCCAACCAGTTCTGGATCAGATATGAACCAGTTCAATTGTTTGTTGATTTATCATACTGAATTACTCTTCACGATGTTAGATTTTTAAGTAAATAATATGTTAAAATACTAATATTTAGCATTGCGGCAAAAAGAGAGTGGGTTAAAAGGAGTCATTTTTAACCTGGAGGACTGAACAGGTAACATTGGGCTAAATGCAGTTTAATCTTTTTTTTTTACCCTGTGAAGCAAAACTCCTGATACTACTGACTCATATTCTGAGCAGCTGAATAATTGGGAAACCTCAGCAAGAACTAATCAAAGAGCTGAGAAAAAGGTTTAGTGCTGCATATAATTAACAGAAAATTCAGCTGTGTGTTCAGGGTCAACCGATGCACAGTTCACAAGGTGTCAAGCTACTTAAAGCTACCTCAGGTGTTGCACAGCTGGAAATAATGGAAGCGTGCGTCGCCTTGTCTCCTTAGGGTTGAGGAAATGAACTGGAACAAATGGAACACCAACCTGGTCAACATCAGCGAGGATCCAGGATGCTGTGATCGGAGCGAGCAGCCGGATTTGGACCGCCCTTCCAGAGGATTTAACAGAGGTAGTTCAAAAAAAACAAACAAAAGGTCTCCAAGACTGTACATAAATCCTGATCTTGTAATATTTCCTTGTTTTTCCACAGGGAGGAGCTGGAGAGGCATTTTCATGGAGAGCACTTGGAGGAGGAGGAGGCCGTCTCAGTCCACTGAGATGAGCCCCCTGAATACCTGAAGAGTTAAACATGGTTGCTCAGCCTGAATGATACGAGCAACAAGGTTTTCCAACTCAAACATATTATTGTTGAGCGGAGAAAAGCTTGAACTGATGCCCTAACTGACTTGCAGTGTTTGTGTTGTTGTAAATGCAGTTTCAAAAGAAACATTCAAGTAAAATCATCAGTAGCAAGGAAAATACTGAGGGTCTTTCTGTGTTTGACGTCAATAACTCGATTAAAAAAATTACCTTTAGGCATACTGTAACAAGTTTTGCTTAATCCTAGATGAAATGTTGTATTTCTAATTAAAGCGTCTTGTGATGTGTATGTCAACGAGCCGATTTTGAACGCGAGCGGTGCAAAGACGCCCCAACCTTCCAGCGCCTCTGGCGTGGCTTAAAATCCATCATGGCGTTATACTGATCACCAAGGTGCTGATCCTGCCTCTCCTGCTGTGTGCCCTTTATACAGGTCCCATTTTCATCACAGCCAGACAAGCTAAATCTACTGCAGTCAGATCAGGCCTGCAGATTTCACAGCTTGCTCCATCTACTCGACTTCCTCTAGCTATAAGGCAGAGGCAGGCCTGGATAAAGGGCATGAAAGCACAGCAATCGGAGCAACAATCGCCACCTTGGGCACCGGCTGACACAGTTACAAATTATACGTGCTCCAGACCTTTTTGTTCAGTCCCTTCTTTGGCTGTGCGGCTCTAGTCAAAGTTTCCTTGTGTTATGCAAATAAAAGGTGATCATTTTGGCTTTTTAGAGATGCGTTTGAGCGTTTTCTTTTTTTTTTTGCCCAGTTAGAATTTAATATTTAATCCAGATAGGATAAAATATACAGGTATGATTTTGACAAAGAAACATTTTGTGGAGACATCAAAGTACATCTGGCATTGTATTTGATCATTATTCTTTTTGAGAAGGTTAGAGTTCAATTAAATTGGTCGGTCTTAAAAGCTGGCCATACAGCCGGCTTTTAAGATTAGTCCATAATTGGGTTTTGGTCTGGGTCACTCCAGAAAATTTGTGTTAACCTACTTCATCCATTCCAGAACCAGACTTGTATGCATTTCCAGTTGTCTCAATGTTTCAAGTTTCTTTTGATTTGAGGTGAAGTTGAATCTTTCACCATCATTCTACCCTTTTTGTCCCAGTACTACTAACAGCGAATCAGAGTCTCACCATCATGCGACAACCATGTTCTTTGATTTGAAAGCTTCCTCTGAACATTCTTCTCACCATTGAGGACAAATACTTATATATATAACTCAGTTAACATCGATCACTGTTAGATGGCCACACATCAGCCTGAATGGTCACTGATCATCGTACTCATCTTCCTTTCACCTGCAGCAGTCTTTCTCAAACTGTGGTCTGGTGGTCCGCGGGCGCCCCCTAGTGGTCCGCGAGGTACTGCATGTAAACGACCGTTTATTTGCCGTGACGTCAGCTCAAAGTGCGATGCTACAGCTAGCTTACCAAAGGCATAAATCCCTATTTTTTAAGAACTGGGTGGATAATGATATTCTATCTGTAAAACAATTGTTTAATGAGGATGGTCAACTGTTTAATTATGGTGAATTTCTTTCTAGATTTAACTTCCCTGTGACTCCTAAGGAATTTGCTGTTGTTTTTGATGCTATTCCAGCAGGTTTAAAATTTCTTATATCAACCTCAGGTGGAGCCCATGTCCAATATCCCAGATTTCCAGAATTATTTATTGGTAATTCGGAACCATTCCTTAGTATTAAAACTGGAAATAAACATATTAGAGAAATAATCCAGAGGAATACTATTAGCAAACCTGCTTCAATCTTTTATTGGAACAATCTTTATACAAATATTGATTGGGAACAAACATGGTTATTGCCAAGGAAATTTTTTGTCTCAAAGTACGGGAGGTGTCTCTTAAAATTCTAAACAGGTGTTACCCTGTAAATTTGGTACTGACTAAATATATTCCAAAAATTGATCCTCTTTGTTCCTTTTGTCACATCGAACAAGAAACCTTAATCCACCTTTTTTGGGAATGCTCATTCAGCAAAATATTTTGGTGTGACTTCAAAATTTTCTTTAGTCAGAAATGCAATATACTTATTCTTTTGAATGATAAACATGTTTTCTTTGGTATTTCCAATAACAGTATGTCTGGGAAAGAATATATGATCAATTTTCTTATTCTGTTGGCTAAGTTCCACATACATGCCTGTAAATTTGCTAAAAACAAACCCAACCTCACTGTTTTTAGAGCTTATGTAAGATGTTTTTTGCACTCTTTAAAAATGTGCACCAACTCTAAATCTATGAAACTTATTACCATAAGCGATTAATTTGATTTGTAAACTGTTATTTTATTTATTTTTTTTATTTTTTTGTCATGGAATCCTGTGGATTTGTTACCCCAGCACCTCGAGCATTCTACTGTCTGCAATTGTAAATTGTTATTTGTAAATAAAGTAAAAAAAAAAAAGCTTATCAAAGGGTTGTGTTAAAAATAATGATGGAAAACTGGCTTAAAACCGGGTTACTCAAAAGAAAAGCTGCAGAGACCAATGGAAAGAAAACAACTCCAGGACTACTTATACAATCAGAGGAAGCCAAGTCATAGCTGCTGAGTGTTGACGTTCATTAGCGATTGGATTCCTTTTAGCGGTAGGAATCGCTCCAGTCAGAACTGTTCTTTTTTATGATTTTGCTTGGTAATGAATGATGCCCTGTTTTCAGGTCAACAGCAATTGTTTTTATTTAAATATTTAATAGAATAACAAATAAATTAGGATTTTTTTGTTTCTGTTAAAGCAACTCTAGTTTATTTTTCTTCAGTTGTTCATCTAAATCACAAATAGCCCCTAAATGTTATCAATGCACATAACACTTAATAGTAAAGAACAACTTCTTTTTTATTTTCATATGTTTGATATTATTAGAAAGTTTAGACACTTCCAGAATCTGTAAATAACTCAAAATGCCCAAAATGACTGGCTTTGTCCAGTCACATTTACCGAACAGCATCACTCTTCTCTTTAGGATAATCAAAGAAAACATCAATAAGTGAGTTAAGAGACTAATATTTTCACTTCAGGTGGCATCATATATATTAAGATGTGCTACCGCGGGGGCAACTTCAGGTTAGGTGATCCCCACTCTGAAAGAGTTTGAGGAACAATGATCTAGGGCAACAGTTTGGGTCAGATTGTTGACACCAGGACAACAATCCCAAACACAAATCAAATCAGGCCCGACTCCTCTCAATTGCTCAAATGACAGTTCTGACACATTTCAAAGCATAAATTAGAACTTTATTTTATTATTACAATATTACAAAAAGAGTAGCACAACTCTCACGCTCTTGCCTCTTATCTGTCGTACAGAATGACACAAAAGAAAGGCTCATGGACCTTCTTCCATTTCACAGCAATAGTACAGGAAACAAAAGAGAAAAATAAAATTTAAATAATAAGCAAATCAAGTATCATAAATAGTCACAACTGCAAACTGAAGCTTTGAAACTGGAGAAAAAAAAAAGTTACAGCTCAGTAACTACACATTGCTAAAAATATATAATTACAAAATATTCCTCCTATTCTTGCTTTCCAACCATAAGGAATCTCTAAGGAATTGCTCTCGATGGGAAAAAAATAAAAAAAATCATTCAAATTAAAAGGCAAAAAAAAAAAAGAAATTGCTGTTTCTGTATGTCCTTTCCCTCCTCCTTCTCTTTATTTGGGTTTTGTTTTTTATTAAAACCATGCTCATTGTCAAAGGAAAGTCCAAGGACCAAACACTTAAGGCTTTTTAAGGGCTGTTAGGGAGTTAGGTGAACAAAACATAGGTGTCATTGTGGTATTATACACACACACATACACACTTGCGCACACACGCCAACGCTCACTTTTAACTGCGCCGGCAACATTCACACACAATCATTAAAAGTTACAGTAGTCTAGTAGGTAAGCCAGTGTACAAGAAAATAAACAATGCATTTGCTGTTTTTCACGTCGAACCGAAACGCCGGTTTCGTTTACCCTCCGAACGATCTTGCAAGTGATCAATTTGGTCTATTAGATCAGACTTCACATCAGCATCAGTAGCAACTCACGTGTGACTCAGTTTCTAACCCGGTTGGGGGGCTAGAAAGCTCTGCCTTGGCTTTAGATTCTGCATCGCATTGAAACAAACTTCTTCAGTGTCCACAAAGCCGACAGATCCCTTTCGATACCTGCAAAACGAAGAGCCGCGACATTCAAGTAATACATTTTGTTACAAAAACAAAAGAAAAAGAAAAAAAATCAAAAAGTCTAAAAAGTAGACAAAGATGTGATGGCACAATTTCATACTGGTGTGTCTTCATCAACCTGACTTTGGCCATTTTAAGGTAGAAGAGGGAAACGGTTTTTATTATTTTCTGCCCTTAGTATTTCTGAATCTTGTTGCCAAAAGTGGCTCTAGCAACAAGGCTTATTTTTTAATTACCTGAATTCACTGCAGCATTATAAGCAGAACAGAGCATTGGCTTTTTTTTTTTTTTTGTCATATTTGCTCCCGCTTTATCTCCATAATGTACAAACAACCTGATTACATGCTTCTTTTACCAACTGAAAGGAGTTTAACTGTAATAGTCCTATTATACAAATAAATTAACAGAACAAAAAAAACCTCTGCTGACATGTATCCTACTAATTATTGTAGCCCCTTTCCCATCGGTCTCCTTTTCTCTGCATGGAAGTGATTGTACTTAATTTTGGCGTCACCACCAAAGTGAAGTCTAAACCAGTCGCAGCCAAAAAATTCCTGATATTGTCCTGTAAAATCACACAAAAAAGCAAAAATATCAGCTGATGTCACCATTTTTCTGTGAGCGATGACTTTTACTTCTTTCTTACATGCATAAGAAAAGTCACGTTACGGATCTGAAGTAGAGATAACGCGGAATCTGTTCAAATCCAGGCACAGAAATTCAATGTATGGTTGAGGAAGAAGCAGAGAGGATTACGAGTGTGTATACACACACACACACACACACACACACACACACACATTTCAGAAAATAATAGCTACCTGTGGAGCCAGGACAAAAAACAAAACTAAAAATCAAGGAATTGATCACTTGCAAGATGAAACAAAAAAAACAAAAAGGAGAAGAAGAAAAAAAACTATTGTTCTGCATTAAATATATTATTTTACCCTCTTTAATACTTGATGTCCTTTAGGTTATCTGTTGAGTTTTATTCTTGTGATTCCTTTCTTAAGACTAAACAAAGGGGCTTGATAATGGTTGTGGAGACAAGGCCATAGCTTATCTGTACCCTGGGTGCTGGATGAGAGCGGTTCTGCCATCTCCGACCTCTGGACCTACCCTGCTCAGAGGGGGCCTGTGCATCTTGCCCATCAACCCGAGATTCTGATCGCGGAAGTAGGGCGTCTGGAAGTCCCCACCCAAGTAATCTGCCGTTTGCATCAGATTAGTCTGGCCGGACGAGGACGTGGTGGAGCTTGTTGCGAGCCTGTAATGGGGACCCCCAGGGGGGCCACAGTCCAGCGTGGTACACCCTCCCGGGCCGGCGTTGTGGAATGGCATGGCTACGTCCTGAGACCCCGAGCTGTCACTGTTGGGCGTGGGAAGTATGCTGCTGCTCCAGATGTGGGACTGGAAGTAGTGGCCATTGGTGTAGTGGGCCATGGGGCCGGGCATGTTGCTGTTGACAGGTGGGGAGGGGGTGGGCCGGTCCAGCGGAGGCTTCAGTGAGTACGGCTGACCCCCTAGCACTTCCCCGGGGTAGCCCATGCCTTTGAACTGGAAGGATGGGTCCCTAGAAGGCTGTTTGCAGAGGTGTGTCATGCTGTTCTGAATATGGGGGACGTGGGTCAGCTGATGGGGGTTCCAGGAGCGCATTTTCTGCTGCTGGGCGGTATGTTGGAGCGGATTCGGTGGGGGGTGAACGTGGTGCTGCAGATGCTGTGGGTCAGCATGGATGGAAGGCAAGTGGTTCAAACCGGCCACGCTGGGCGGGGGGTGCGCTCCCATTGGAGCAGTGGCTTTTTCTTGGGGGCCAATGACGCAGTTGGGTGGGGGAAAGCCAGGCGTGGCTGGGTTACTGTGCATGGAGACCCTGGAACACGCGCTGATGAGCAGGTTGCGACTGATGGGACTGGGGTTGGCGATCTGGCCTTCACACATGGAGCTGGGCCCTGGGCCCTGGACCCGCGCTTGGCAGAACTGGTTGAGCTGATGCACGATGGTGCTCAGGTCGGCCTGCCGGGCTTGGTGCAGCCCGGCGGCCATCGAGAGTGGAATGGTTGAGGTAGAGACGGTAACGTTAGGTGGCGCGTCGCCATCCGGCAGCTTTCTGCTCGCCTGCGGGCCGGGCGGGAGCTGTTGCTGGGTCAAAGTCTGGAGTCTGCTTGGCCCCTGAGGGTGCAGTGCCAAAGGGGGAGGGTGTCTAAGACTCTGAGTGTGAGCCTGCGGCTGAGAAAGGGGTAGGTGTAAAGTCTGAGGCAGGTCCTGCTGTTGGTGGGTCAAGCTGTGCTGGGGCTGGGGCAGGCTGGCCAGAGGTGGGTGGTGGTTTAAAGTGCTGGTTGAAGCCACTTGATAGGGTCCAGTGGGAGGGTTCATACTGACTTCAGAGTGCAAGCGAGCCCGGCTACCGTCGAAATCTTTCAGGACGCCTTTGACCGAGGGCGCCTTGACGATGGCAAGGAGGCCCGTCTTGGCACTGGCCTGAGAGGGGGGGTAAGGGCTGTAGCGCTGGCCTGACGTGTCCAGCCCGTTGACCGTGCGGCGCACGTGGTTGCGCTGGGGGACTTTGACACTATTGGGAAAGATCTTGATGGTAAGGGGGTTGTTGGCAACCTTCTTAGCATATGCGTCCAATTCTGCAGGGGTTGGAAACGGAGCGGATCTCATCCTTTGTACGGTGTCCCCTGGAGGAGGAGAACCAGGATAGACGATGTTAGAAAGGCAAGAAAAGAAAACAAGGGAGGCAAAATGAAACAGACAATTCAATCTAGGTGAAATTATTGATCTGTTTCACATTTTGTCATGCAATAACCAGATGTTTACATAATAAATTATGCATCACATGAACTAGGGTATCTGCAGGTTTCAGCAAGTCAAATGTAAACCTTTTCAAGAATTTTTAATATCACCTTGAATGAAATTTAAGACAGAAAAACTATAAATATGAATTACAACCATGCATAGAAAAAAATCGGTATGTGGCTCTTGGGACTGCATACAGCCTTTAGCCTCATATTGCCAATCTTTAACATTTTTGTTTTTTTATTCCCTGAATGTACCTAGCCTTATGGTAAGAAATTTATGTGCAGAATCTCCTAACGAGATGCAAAACTCGTTAAAACTAAAGTTTCTCGTTAGTTTCTCATTTAAACAAGGAAAGTTTTAAATCTTAAGAAACAAACTTTTTCATAACGAGATATAAAAATGTTCCTCTGACAGATTACAACTTGTTAAAAAGACATAAAGCCGTTCCCTCAGACTGTCACCGTTTCTTCTAGATGAAGACACTTAAACATCCTAAGAGGTGTTGCTCTTTCACCGTTATGACCTCTCTCATTTAAACAAGATGATATGTTGTTTTCAGCTGGACAGAAAGTGAGCTAGTGGCAAATGACAATAAACTTGTAATTATCCATGATAGATGCAAAAAAGCTAGCTAGCAGGAGTGTATTAGCAGCTAGCTCCCGGTAACCTCAACCACCTCTAGTTATAGGACTCAATGAAGATGTCTGCGTGCGACTAACTTTTGACTAACAGTAAAGTCCCACGAGAAAAAAAACATATAAGATTAAACAGTCCTGCCACAACAACATTTAAGAGCAACGATTAGTGTATTTAAGACCAATGTGTTTTTTTGTGTGTGAATTTAAGACTTTTTAAGGACGCTAGGAAACCCTGCCAAATTGTCCGTCCTTCCTTGTTGCATGATGGTTCTACGTTTCGTCATATGGATAGTGTGTTCAGGTCAATGTGCAGAGAGAGATTTCTACTATAAAAGTTCAAATTTGGCCTCATCTGACTGGAGCATGTTCTTCCACAAGCTTCCCAATTCCCCCGTTTCAACGATTTGGAAATAGTTCAAAATTTGTACATATTTGTACTGAAATTGAATTAAAACAGAGAGGTTTTCAAGGGCAAATGCTTTCCCTGGATTTTAGAAAGCAATCTTGTGTAATGGCATTCTCCTCAAAACCAGCAGCTCCCATCTGCCTGATCACCAGATGTAGATGAAGTTGAGTTTTTTTTTTCTTCTCAGCAGAAAATATCAAAGCTGACCTATTCGGATTCCAGTGAAATCCAGTAAAGTACAGTTGTTGGTGGCTTTTAGGTCAAAAGCTATTACTGGGGTCTAATTGACACATTCAGGCCAAGAATAAGTGCTGAGGGTGGGCTGCCATGTAGTGGGTGAATCACAAACCAAACAAAGAAGAGACGCAGTAATGGTCCCCTGTGGCTGCTACAGGGAAAAATAAAAAAGAACACACAGAGTGAAAGAGAGATGCAGAGAGCAGCCCCTCCATGACAGCAGACAACTAATCAGACACAGAGGCAGCGTCTCTGATGTGCAGGAACACCTCCTAGGACTCGGCACACACACTTCTGCTGCACCTGCTAAGCACTGTGACTAAATTTAACAATGCCAGAGTGACAATGTGAACATGATTACCTGTTTGCGAATGTGGGAGGGTGATAGGTTGTTCAAAAACGGCAACAACAGCCACAAAAATAGTTGGTTTATATGTCAAAATGATCCATTTAATCTGTTAGCTTTCTTTTTTTTGTTGTCATTTTAAATTTGAGCAGATTTCAATGCACAACCGGCCCAATTTTAACACACACAGAAGGCCAATTGTTGGCTACCTAATTAGATGGTGTCAAATAGATGGACATTACATTCTTTGATTTGATTATATTTTTCCACAAGGGACAATCCTATAATTGTACAATTACTGGTATCTTTACAAAGATGACTGAAGCATTTCTTTTATTTTTACATTGAACTTACATAAACTTTGTAAGTTGGTGACCTTTTCTAGGAAATTCTATTTATTAATTAATGACTTTCTGTGTCTCTGAGGAAGAAATATATATGACACGATGCATGTGGTGGAAAACTGACTCATTTTGTTAGTGACCGTCTGGAGGATGACCCACATACAGTCACATTCAATAAATTATAATATGATCTCTAACAAGGTTTGTTTCAGATTTTAAAATGACCTTTAAACTGGGATCATGCATGCTTTTCATTAAACCCACATTCTGTATTATACATATTTTTATTGATCTGATGTAATATTCTAATTTTAAAGGTCATGTTCTCTTTACTCTAAACAGAAACAGGTGGGGGACACCAGTTTGTGTGCAATTAATCTAAAAATGTGTTTCACTTAGTGATAAAGTTCATAAAATTAATAGACTTTTCAATATTCCAGCTTGTTTAATAGGTCCATATATTTTGCCCCCTGCAGACAGAACACAATGCTCTTTGGTAGGGAGCTGCACCATAGAGTGGCAACTTGGGGTCATCAGGTTTCCAGAACAACCATTAAAGAGTGAACAACATACAGTATTAACTGATTGATGGTGAGGAATGCCAAAAAACATAATTATGTTTTTTGAGATGTGGCGTTTGCTACTAGGAATTTAACAAATTTTCTGGTTTGAAAAGCTAAAACTGAACTTTGTGGCAACAACAGCCATACTTCAGGTTGTTGTAAAGCAGGGGTGGGCACTGCTGGTCCTGGAGGGCCGCTCTCCTGCAATTTTTAGATTCATCTCTACTTCAACACACCCGAGTCAAATAATGAGGTCATTAGCAGGACTCCGGAGAACCTGACTGCACTTGGGAGGTGAATCAGCTATTGGAGTCAGGTGTGTTGGACCAGGGAGACGTCTAAGAGTTGCAGGACACCGGCCCTCCAGGACCAGGAGAGCCCACCCCTGGTTTAGAATGACAACAGCTGAATACGTGGAAAAGTGTTCAGTAGCGGGAGGACTTGTAATGCTGTCGGCCTGTTTGTCTTCCACAGATCCTGGGTCTTTGAAACACAAAGACAGTTTACACCTTTTCTTTTATACATACAAAAGTTATTCCTGAAACTCTCGTTTCTGTTACACTTCTAAGTCTTCTAAGTAACATCCACAAGGAAAAGCGATAGTCGACAAAGTTGGTTCGCTTGGACCACTGAGGTTTAATTTTTGCTTCAGAAAACAACCTGATGGGACGCTGGAAAAGACTACAGTTGTGTTAAAGCAGAATTGAGCCTTTTTACACCTAAAACAGCATCTCAATGCTAAACATGTTTCAGTATCATAGACAATCCAATGCTGAATGTCCATAGTTCACATTTCTGAAGAATTTTTTCAAAGCAGTTACAAGAATGACAAACATAAAAGTATAAATTACACCTGTGACAATTGCTTTTTTTTTTCTTCTCTGACCAGGGGAGGAGGTACAATTAACTCAGGCAAAACCAATGTCTTCACAGCTAATTAGTCACCTAACTTTGGTGCAGAAATAGGAATAAATCAAGTATATGAGATTCTGCTGGAAGTCTGCAGTTTCCTGTGACTGAGGGCTTCGGGTGAGTCTCTCAGCAGTTGGACTAACCTCGTGGGATGAGGCTCAGAGCTAAAGCGACTGAAGTGAGGGGCACAGACCAAGCAGAACCAGTAGTCGTGCCAATCGGCTGATTAATTCCTGCTTTATTTGTGAGCAGGAAACAATGGGTAGTGATGTGTGGGGGCTGGTATGGGGCAGCACACAGAGGGGAAGGCTCCACTGAAACAAACTCTTCAGCCCACTGATGGCACCCTCATTAATGCAGGGGTCCGGGCCAAGGAGCTGGAGCCTGACACCCGCCATCGTTGAGCCCCAGTGTCTGTCACTGAATAAATGCCAGGCTAAGCAAACAGAAAGAAATGAACACTTACACACAAGCACACAGACATGCTGAGGATAGGTTTCGCCTGTCAAACACAAGGAATGATTAATGATCTTGTTGGAAGTGATGTCTCGTTGTGACAGGAACAGACTGAATAAATACAGGGCTGATTTTACTGGAAAATGTAACCACAGTCGGGGATTCTGACAAAAGCCCGCATGGTGTGAAAACCTCCCGCCGCCTCGTGTGTTGCAGAAGAAAGGGATGGGAGTGAGAAGGAAGAGAGCGCCACGATCTCCCGCAAGTCACAAAACATCTTGAGCATTTCAGAATTAAGATTTATTTGTTTTAAGTCATCACAATATTGGGTCAAATCATCCAATCACACGGCTTCTGATACTACTACTGGGACATAATACAAAAGTGATTTATTACAAAAAGAAGGTCGCAAAGAACCAACACACAGTGCAACTTGACCAAATTAAAACAAAAGAAAAGGGTTAATTCAAGATTGGGTAAATGCAAATTATATGACTAGAGGTTCAAACAAATCAATCCGACGTAAACTCAAAACACCCCTAAGGGGAAAAAAAAGGAAAGAAGGAAAAACACACAAAGGGAGCACCAAACCTCCCTTGCCCAAGTTTCTAGCTTGAGAAAGCAGATTACAGCACAAACAACTGCTTTAGCAGAACAGCCAACAAAATGTTTCAAAACACCCAAAAGCCAGTTGCAAATAAAGGAGGGGGAACAGCTCAACAACCTCTGCCTACAAGCTGTCCCACTGGAGCAATGTTTCAGGAGCCTTTTAAAGGAACAGGTGAGGCTCATCAGCATCTGATTGGCTTGCTATGCTCTGCTGATCCAATGGGGTGTGGCTCCTGCAACTTCCAGGCAGCCAATCAGGAGAGGTGCTGTCACAGCTGATCCTGCATAATCAATCAATCAATCAAATTTTATTTGTATAGCGCATTTCAAAGTGCTTTACATCATATCAGACACAAAAACACAATGCAACAAAAGAAAAGGAGCCTGCACAGCCTCATGAGGCCCGGGGCCGTAACACATGGATTAAAACCCTTTACCTCCAACTAAACCTCTCTTTCTATACTGCTTCTATACAGCCAAACTCACTATACACCACAGAATCGTAATCCAAAATGAATCCCCATCTTTTGCTCCAGTAAAGGCAGCTAAAAACTTGTGTGGCTGATCGTTGACCAGCTGACCTATAAAGATCATGTTGCCTTTGCTGCTCAATCAATATAGTTAAATATAAGAAATATTAATCAGGACCGAACCCTTACATGTCACGCAGCTCCTGGTGCAGTCATCTCCCATGACTACAGTGGTTTCAAATTGCGTTCCTTGAGGGCCACAGTGTTGCAACTTTTAGATGCGCCCCTTATCCCACACGCTTGAATTAAATGTTGAAACTGCCTCACTGGCACACAGTAAAGCTATACAGAGCTATGCTAATGAGCTAATATTGGAGACAGGTGTGCTGAAGCAAAGAGATATCTAAAAGCTGCAGGACATCAGCCCTTGAGGACTGGAGTTTGAGACCAATGATCTACAGATAGTGGATGTGCTAAAAGTGTTTGTTGAGCCTCACTGGCTACCCTTAGCAGTCTGAATTAAATTCAAGATACTTGTATGATCTCGCTAATGCCCACACCATGACTTGGTCACTCCAATCATCAAGAGATTGTCGGCTAGTAGTGCCCACACTGAGGCTCTTCAAATTCAGGGCTGGAGGTCTGGGATCCTGCAGCTATTAGATGCGTCTCTGCTTCAACACACCTGAGGCTAATAATGAGGTGATTAGCAGGACTCTGGGAAAACTTGACTGCACTGACGAGTTAATTCAGGTGTGTTGGACCTGGGACATCTCAAAACGTTGGAGGACACCAAACCTCAAGGCGTGGATTTGAAGTCCAACACCATGCTCAAGACAATCTAGTTTCTATTTCCTGCTTTATTCTACGATGGTAGAATGACCTACTGAGCACCACTGTCTAAAGTAAGAGTCTTGAAGCCCTGAGCTCTTCAGAGAACATCTCTTATCTTAGCCTAGCACCTACCCAGTACTTCTCGACTCCTCTACTGCTCTTCCGTATATGCTTGCAGTCTTTTTCTACACCATCACCCCTGTGACCTTTAACAGAATCCGACTGTCGGTCTTGTTTGACACAATCTGGATTGTTATATCCTCGTTATGTCGATTTGGAAAAAAAGCAGGTGCAAAATACAAAAACCTCAACTAATTGGTTTACATCATGGAATAAAGAAAGAGAAAGAGACTACTGATTTCTCGTGATAATCTCATGAAACCTCTTTTCCGTGTGAAACACAAAGTAGGGATTCTTGGTTTTCCCCTGAAATGTTGCTAAAATCCTGAGGTGGGATTCCTGTGAAAGCATTGTGTATGATGTTAATTGTGTGTATGTCATTAAACCCCTATTCAGTACAAATAAGATGGAAACAAAAGACTGATAAAGTGAATTACAGTGGAAAAGGATCATGCTAGTGGCTTGACATGTTACTGCCTTAAAATATGCAACACAGTGGACAAATCATTGCCCAAAGTCAGCCTTGAACTGTGACTACAATGGATCTCTTGCTGCTTAGATCAGCAAAAATTCCTGTCTACCAATATATCCTCTACCAAACAAATGTAGCTTATTAGCAATAACCTGAAACCCGGATTATTTGAAAGCTACGAGCATGAAGGGAAGGTTAATGAGGAATACAGGGGAAAGATGTTGGTGACTGCTAGTGGCATGGAGCATATTATCTCTCAGATCTCCAGCTAAGTACGTTGCCAAGGAGGAAACGGGGGGGAGGAAAAAGGGCCCACTCTGACCAAGCGCTAATTATCCCACTGCTAGAGAGCTGATTGGAACACAAGTGCACAGTCAGCAGGCACTAATTAGGGTTTCTTTTATTCAAACTACTGTTTTTATTGAGAAAGGTTTAAGCAGTGGGGAAGCGGGGGCTCGTGCTGCTGGAAATTGCAGTTTTCGCACATGAGCAGGAAATTAGAACTGAAGGCTCTGTGTCAAATTAGACAAGTGGTATTTTTTTTGTTTGTGGGCAGAGGAGGAGGGAGCATTTCACATGAAACCTCTTCCTGCCTACTTTTTGCACTTTTGAGGAAGCCGATACCAATAGAGCAATATAACCTTTATAAATAAACAAGAACAAGAAGGGGAAAAAATAGTTTGTGCATCAGTAGAGCCTAAGAAGCGGCCCAGCTGTGTTCCATTTGTTCTGCCTACAAGAACCGAGGAACAAGAGCCACTTCAAGGCTCTTGAGTCTTCCTGAGAGGAAAATGGGCTGTTTTCTTCACTTGATATACTCCTCCGACAGCTTTTACACTTTACAGCCATCATCTGTTAACAGTCACTCCCTGATGATAAATAGAGCAGTTGCTCTGGCCTTGTCTCTGACAGCAGCCGGCAAGCTCGTAACTTTAAACGACTCTCACATCCTCAGATCCAGTCGCAGCAGAAGAGGCCGGCTGGTCGGCCGAGCAACGCGGAGCACTTAGAGTGAAGGGTTCAACAACAAGATTCGTTTGCTGATTCAGTCTGTTTTAAAACCTGCTGGCAGTTTTGGTTCACACATTTTCCTCTGCAAGTAAGGGATGAGAAGTCTGAGCAAAGAGCACATTGTTAAACCCTGCAAGCTTTCATGCCTGTATGTTTATGAATCAATGTTCCCTTCAGTAAGAGAATCATGTCTCGTCTTAGTTAGCTAGTTAGTTGCCTTCTCTGAAGGAATCTCTCAAACAGGTACCTCAACTTCAGGCCTCAGCCAATTTATATATATATATATATATATATATATATATATATATATATATATATATATATATATATATATATATATATATATATATAATGTCAGCAAATTATGTATTTCAAGTGTTGACAGCACCTGGTGACCTCCAATCAAACTCAATTTGCCTTTGAGTCTTACAGATCTTGACTGGTCCATTCACCCAAAGAATGCTTTCATCTAATCAGTTCCAGTAAGAATCACAGTCTTACTGGAACATGAATCTCCCAGTCTAATGTGTTTTCCAGTTCATAACAGGTTTTTCTGACCTGTATTTAACTATTTCCCTCTGACCAGTTTTCCAGTTGTTGTGGTAGAAAAGCCTTCCCAAAGCATGATACTTCCATTACCGTGTTACAGGGTGATGTGTAGTGCTGGTTTTCCACTAGAGGCAGGGTTCTGTGTGTCAACCAAAAACAGTTGAACCTCTAGTCAGAGGTTCAACCTTTGTCCACATTGACTGTGTCCCCTCCATGGATTGTGGCAAACTTCAAACAGGAATTTTGCTTATGTTTTTAGACAACCACTTTTCCATTACGGCCAGATCTCTGATCTATAAGACACTTCTGATCAGCAGACACCCCAACTGACAGGTGAATCCCTACATATCTCCTAATGATCCCTACAGCGCCTGTTTCTCACAGATCCATGATGTTAACTATGGCGTCCCTCAAGGCCCAAGTTTAGGTCCTCTACTTTTTAATTTGGACATGTTGCCGCTAGGTGGAGTCATCAGGAACCATAGAATCAGCTTCAGTTATGGCGATGACACTCAGCCATACATCTTTGAAATGCCTTGCTGCTGAAATGTGCTATACAAATAAAGTTTGAATGAATGATTGATTGATTGATTGATTGATCTCATTGTCTCAGGACGACCCCCAGCCTAACACTGCACCTTTTAATTATATTTCAGGCATAAAGACCTGGATGGCACAGAACTTTCTCCTGTTCAACCAGGACAAAAGAGAAGTTTTAATCATTGGACCAGAAGATCAGAAGGACATTATTATTCAAAAATTACAAACTGCATCTTTTAAACCTTCAAAACAGGTCAGAAGCCTGGGCGTCCATCTCGACTCTGAGCTCGCTTTTATTCCGCATATTAAGCAAATTGTTAAAACAGGATTTTAACCACAAAAAAAAAAAAAAAGCCAGAGTTCGGCCTATTCTCTCCCTCTTCACTGAGACTCTGATGCATGCTTTTATTTCCAGCCATGTAGACTCTTGTAATGCCCTGTTTTCTGGTCCCCCTGAAAAAAAAAAAAAAAAAAAAAAAAAACCTGCACAGCCTTCAGCTGTTACAAAACTCTGCTGTTCAAATGCTAACCAAGACCAGAAGGCAGGTTCACATCACACCTGTTTTAAAATCATTGCATTGGCTCCCAGTATGTCTCGGGGTTGATTTTAAGATTCTTTTACTGGTTTTTAAACGTCTTAATGGTTTTGCACCATCTTATCTTGCAGAGCTGATATTACTTTATGAGCCCTTGCCAACCCGGAGGTCCTCTGGCACCAGACTATTAACAGGTCCCAGAGTCAGAACACACTCTTATGACGAGGCTTCTTTCCAGTATTATGGACTCCGTTTGTGGGACGGTCTGCCAGAGAACCTGCAGAAAATGTTGCCGTGTTTCAGAGCAGGTCAAGACCCGACTTTTAAAATGCATTTCCTGAATTGAATCATTTCTGCTGAGTCTGTGCATTTTCCATGCAGCTGTGGGTTTTTCCATATGGGGGTGGGTAATTGTTTGTTTTTATTGATCTGTACAACACTTTGAGCTGCTTTTAGTATGGAGGGTGCTTTGTAGATAAAATTGATCGATTCATTGATCTAATCCAGAGTTACCATTGGCCTAAAGGCTAGCGTTAGGTCAACGCTACAATGGTTTTGAAAACCTGGGGTATTGAAAACTTTACCCCTGGAATTGTTTGTAATGTTTACATTGCAGAGGTGTGATACATCTGTACCAAAGAGAGACTGAGTTGTGTGGACTGAGAATGAAGATGCTAACACAGAGCTACAGGTGCTGGGTCCGACACTGCATAATAACTCTGAGAACTGAACTTTTCTTTGGCTCTTTGATAAAACAATTAAGAGCGAATGAAACAGGATCCATGTCTTTTCATGTAGCAGCGTCTGTTTGAAGAACAGATGAAAAGGAGAGAGCATTATAAAAGTAAAAGGGACGGAAAAATGGAAGCGAAATCACACTTCTTGGAATCGCTGCGCTCTTTGCGTCTCTCACTCCATCACGTAAATGCATTACAGTGTCGGGCAAGAAAAACAAAATGAGCTCCAGTTGTGCTCAGATGTGTCTTGGTGTGTCAGAAATGAAGAAAGAGCAGAGAAACAGTCTGGGCTGATGGCTGCGCCATGTCACAGGGCTGCCTGAGAGAGGCAACAGACGCTGGCACTTAGCAGACTCCCTCATGCTCGCTGATCTCCTGGGGGTTGGCTGATTACTGTGATTCTGAAATTACAGTCTTGATGAGCAGGAGCATTTCAAAAAAAAAAAAAAAAAATGCTGGAATGGAATAGAAATGGGTCAGGCTGGGACTGAGCTTCCACTCAGAGAAACTTAGACGGGAAGAAAAAGAGACTGTGATGAGGTGAAGCTGGAAAACGTAAAGGATCGGAATCAAAGCCCGGTTTTATTGTCATATGATCAGACGGTCCTTCGATGAAATCTATATTTACATATAATGACGGCGTGAAAGGCCATACTATGAAAAAATAAATAAAAGAATAAAGTCATGCAAAAATTAAGCCAAAAAAATTTGAATAAATTGATATTTCAAGAAAAACGACACAGTATTACGAGATTAGAGTTGTAATATTGGAAAAATAAAGTTGAAGAATAAAGTCAAAGTAATGAGAATAAAGTCATAACATATCAAACATAAAATTGCACAAGAAAAAAATAATACAAGAATAAACTCATTGAAAATAAAGTCAAAATGAGAGAATAAAGCGATAACATGAATTCAAGAAAATCGTCAGTTTTACGAGAATAGTCATAATATACCAAAAATAAAGCTGAAATAATGAGAATAAAGTCATAATATTTCAAACACAAAGTTGCACAAGAATAAACTAATATTAATACGAGAATAAAGTTGAAATATCACAAGAATGCAGTTATGTTATGACTTTATTCTCGTACAATTTCATTCTTGTAATTGTATTTTAATATTTCCTTAGCATGGCCCTAATACTCTGTTATAATGCAGAAATTAAACAATAAATGCAGCATTTTTTCGGAAGCAGTTCAAAAATGAAACTTCAACACATTTGTTTTTCGATTAGGCATTCACCACTCTTAGTGACCTTAACTTCTCCATTTGCACTGCTGGCTAGTAATGCTCAATAGTCTCCAGTTTGTCAGCAGTCGGGTAGTAAAACTCAAACACATTTAATTCAGCTGGCAAGCACTGACAAGTCTGCTGTTAAACCAGGGCAGCAGATTGCATCTTAAATTCATTCGCATTACAAGATCAGCGGGGCAAAACCACTCAGCCGCAATCTGTCTGCAAGTCTGACAGTAACCGACTCTTCCTGATGGTGAAAATTAGGCGAGATGGCTATGTTTAACACTCCGCCGCGACGGCTGCGTTCTGGGAAAGCACGCGGGGCCGCGCTGTTGTGACAGACACGTCTTCGCGGGGGACGAGGGAGAGGGGCGGGGAGCTAGTTCATCAGCAAATTAATGGCGCAGTTCATCCTAATTTCCCTTGAAGACAGATTTGTGCTTGAGGAGAACAAAAATATTCCCCCGTGAGTGAAAAAAAAAGAAAAAAAGAGAGAGAGCTGGAGATGTGGGATTTCATCTGCTGGCATTGGGATTGTGATTTTGTGTGTGTGTCCTGAGATCAGTACTTACATTTCTGCAGTCCAGTGTTCATCTGCGTGTGGGGGAGAAGCTGGAGGGGGAGGTCACCTGGCCCTGGCAGACAGGCCAGCATTTCACACAGACACTAATGCAACATGGGACACACACTTCTCCTCACACTGCAGAAAGAGAGAGAGAGAGAGAGAGAGAGAAGGGGGGGAGAGGTCAGACATAACTGCGAGGCAGCACATGGTGCGTGGCGATACAGATCCTGGGTCTGGACTAATAGAAGTCTGGAGCTGCTCCCTGGAGGCATGGGGCCATGGAGGACATAGTTAGCTTTCAATTAGAAACTGATTCACACCTGCAGCATCAGGTAAGGTGACATTTGAAGCCAATAACAACTTCAATTAAACATCAAACAGCTGAAGTGAAACGGGCAGGCTGGGCCTGAGGGACTGGCTGTTTTAAATCGACCC
Organism: Gambusia affinis; assembly: GCF_019740435.1. Lineage (NCBI taxonomy): Eukaryota > Metazoa > Chordata > Actinopteri > Cyprinodontiformes > Poeciliidae > Gambusia > Gambusia affinis. The sequence goes on from NC_057882.1 coordinate 16,454,364, forward strand.
AGTCTCCCCGCCTTCTCCTTCGACTCGCCCTGCATGTAAGCTAGTCAGACCCCGCTACCTGCACTTTACCTCTGCACCTGGCTCAGACCACGGCAGGAGAAATCATTCATTCAGGTAGGTCGTCCTGCGAAGTTTCCACATTTTCAACACACTTCAGAGGATTTTATTTGCTTCCTATGTTTTTGTGATCGGCCTCCTCAACTTTGACACCCCTCAATAAATTCTGCTGGAGCCAGTTTCATTCAGAGGTCATCTAATCAATTAACTGGAGATTTTAGGCGATGTTTAAAACAGTGCGAGTGTTTGGAAAACTCAACCCTATATCCAGGGTTAGTACATGTTTCCCACAGTAAAATTCAAGAACTTTCTAAGCATTTTGAAGGTAAATTTTCTTTCCAGCACCACACAAACAATACGAGTGAACTAAAAAAATAAAGTCTAAATTCGTCATGTGATACTATTCATTTCTGTGATAATATTCTATACTGTACACCAGGGTCAAAATAAGTTAACATATAACCAACTTATATTTTTGAAAGTCTTTCTCACAGTTCAATGGTCAAGGAGAGTTACAAAAAAAATCTAATAAGTATTCTTTGCAAATACAAATTTAAATTTCAGATTGCTTCAGAACAACCAAACTTCCTGTTAGTAATTAAACACGAGGCTCAAATGTGTGGACAGATGCTTTTAAATAGTGTATAAGAATCTAAAGTTAATAAAGCACCATGTCGATTGGGAACTGTGTTAAAACATACATGTTGACATATTACTTGTTTCAGACTGAAATGCGCAAGACCGTAAAAATCAGTTTTTTCATGTGGAGGAAAGGCCAACACGCATAAAAATGAATTTGTTTTCCCAGATATCCAGCTACGTGTGGACTAGGCCTGGGGTGAAGGATTCTGTTCCAACAACCTTCAACATAAAGCTGGGTGATGTGTCAATATTAGATCATTAACGGTAAGGAGACAGTGGGATCCTCTAAAGTCAGATTCTGTGTTTAGATTTCATTTTTAGGATGGGAAAACGTTTGCATTTGCTTGAGAGAATATTTCTGAAAGACCTGGTGGGTCTCCAGAACTCAAAGAGACCTTTGTTTTTTGGGACATAAAAGCAGTGGAGTTAACGTCAGGAAAATAAAGAAGGACAGCTGTAGCTCCTGTAAATGTCAGCCACGTCGTACAATAACTCGGTACGGGAAGGAAGGGGAATAGTTAGCCATGCTCCACTTGGCTTGCCGCTGTATTCCAAACACAACAGATGCTTGCTTAATCAGCACCGGGAGAACAGTCAGGGAGCAAATTAAGTCTACAGAGTCCGTGCCCTCCCCGTTAGCTGTGTGGCATCAGAGGAGGGCGGCAAGTGTGCGCAGACAAAAAGCTTCTATGAGAGAGGCAATTACCAACAAAACAACCTTGGCATGCCTGCCTGCCGCAGGGTGATGGCTTAAAAGTGTCTTCCCCCCCGCAGGGAGGATAGACAAGAGGAGGAAAGAGTGACAAAGCCGGAGAGAAAGGTGGTAAGACTGAAAGACGGGTGGCTCTAAAAGGAAAAAAAACAACAAAAAAACAAAAAACAGGAGCTCAAAAAGGTCAGGATGACAGCTCATTTAAATCCTCCCAGTGAGAGAAGAAAAACAAGGCTTAATGAAGCTGCCAGTAGTACACAGATACCTGAGGGCGTTGCACCTTGGGGTGCAGCAGGGGCACAGTGGCAAAGGGGAGGCAGGGGGAAAATGGCGGGTGGTTAGCAGTGGGTGGCGGAGCTGCTGTCTTCAGACGGATCTGGGAGCCTTGGAGGTGCTGCGTCACCTTATCCGTTGCCCTGATCCTCCGCCGCTCCAGCCTGGACGGCCATATGGCGGCGATCCCTGCCCTCGATACGGCGTGTCACCATGCATTAACTCTAATTGGCCTGATATGTTATTCTTTTTCCCCCCCTCCGGCCTTGGAAGGGTTTTTAGGTACACGGAGCCTTGATGTCAGCAGGCAGGATTTCCAGCACTCGTTTATCAGGTTGCCAAGATTTTGCACAAAGATAACAGCAATCTCTCTGACAACAGGCAGATTCAGGGGTGGAGGAGAGCGGAGTATCAGACGGATCAGAGTCTGTTTTTCAAAGCTTCCAGAAGCAAAAAGAGAAAACAAACAAACCAAAAGGAAAAGCACAGTGTCACACAGCAGAAACGATGCAGAGACGGAATACAAAATGCTAGCGTCTCTACCGACAATCCGAGGAAAAAAACGCGTTTATCGTATCGTTTATCATTCATCGTTAAAATTTAATTTGATGTCTCAAAATATTTCTCACAGTATGGTCAAAAATGTTTACTTTTTGCCATTTCCGCTATTGTTTGTCCCACGACAGCACCAATAAACAGTAAATTAAAAAATATGATTAAATGCAGCAACTTTGTGCAGCTTAGTGATATTAATCACCCTTTTTTAATTATCTGGCATCCTGAGGAAACCCATTTCCAAAAGGAGTTAGGGGTGAGCAATACTCAACAACTTTAATTATGATGTTTTAATATTGTATTGTAACTGTCTGTGTGTCACAGCAATTACAACCCCACAAACACAAATACTGCTTTTAAAAACATTCCTCTTTATAATGTGCTAATTCAGAACACCAGCCACATAAAGAAGTGGGATTTTTATCATTAAACTGAACAAATGTATTGATTTAGTCACTTTTTTTTTTAGATGAATTGCTATTTATAGACACTTTAAATGAAAAAAAAAAAACAGCTGAGAAAATGCCCAAAAAAAATTAATAATAAATCTTGACTATGGAGAGTTTTTTGGGTTTTTAAACATCATTAATTGGAAATTATTGTGACAATGATGAATCAAAACCATTATTGTGATAATCTTATCATTCTAAATAATAAACAACATGATAAATGTCCTTCCCGAATGGGAATATTTTCTAGAACTGCATTTGTGTTTGTGGTCTAAAAATGTTGTGACATGGAGTCACAGCCACACAGTTACAAACAAAAAAAATAATAAATCTGGCCTTTTTTTAAATCACAATATTTACCGTAATCACAATAGGCACCACAAAATATCGTGATAAAATTCTACGTTCATATTGCTAACAAGTGCACACACACATCAACACATTACAGGCAGAAAAAAAACCAAAACTAAACCCCACACATGCAGCAGACTGCCCCCCCCCATACCCTCCTGCTGCCCCACAGCGCCCCTAAATGTCAGAAAACGGTGCGGCGAGCAGCGCAGCGGCAAAGGTCAGTTTATGGTAATGCCTGAGCTGACTCTGGGCTTTACAGCACAGAGGCGAGTGGGGATGAAACCCGACAGACAGCAGCCTGACGTCCGCCGTGACATCAAATCCAGCAGCGTGCGCGCGCGCACACCGAACACAGGCACTTCTGACAAAGCCACAAACCCCCACGGAGGCTTTTTAGTGCCGGCTATTTCTCTGTGAAGCTGCTGGTCGACTTGACCCGACAATCAAATCCAGACGGAAACTCTGCTAGTTAAAAACAGCTGACTCCGAGTCCTAATTGGTTTTAGCTAACAGGTATTCAGCTCGGTGACCTGGCGGCTTTGTGGTAGAGTCAAGCTCCCACCTGGCATGAGAAGAAACAGAGCTGGGTGTGTGGAGACGCAGCAGGGCCAGCTGGGCAGGCCTGTGGAGTTAAGCCAGGCGGCTCATACTATCAACCTCGCGCAGACAGACACCAGGGGGCTCTGAAAATATTACTTGGGTCCCCACGCCCCCCTGTGACTCGGCAAGCCTCCGCCAGCTACTTATAGAGCTGCAATAAAACTGTGTGAATAACTGTGGAGCTTCTATTATAGACAAATAAAAGCGAGCAGACGAAAGCAGGGCTTGAGCAAGTGATGCGCATGGCTTGTGTCATGTGTCAAATTGCTCCCATAAAAGCTGACCTATATTTTCTTTTCATTCCTCGGCGGGGAAGGGAAACAAGAAAGCCAGCCGAAAGTGGGAAAAAAACTAGAATTGGAAGAGGATCAGGAGGGATGGAGGCCATTGAGGTGGATTACGGCAGTCACTCCCATACTGGGCCTCCAAAGTATTCACACACCGTTAAAAGTTAAAACCACAAGCTCTATTTTATTGTGTTTTTTATGATACACGATCAAAAAGTCGTCTATAAGTGTGAAGTGGAAGGAAAATTCAATGTTTTAGTTAAAGATGCACGATATTATCGTCATCGGCTGATATCAGCTGTAAAGGTTTCTATCCGACATCGGCCATTCCGTCAAAAATAACTTAGAAATATATGACTAACCAGTGACAATGGTGCCTGCAGCACAGCACAATGTCAAACTTGCACTGTTTGAATGTTGTCATTGTCTTAGAGAGCAGATGTCATGAATAAATTTGACATTAAACATAATACCAGTTGAAAGTGTTACATCATTTTCAGCCTCCTTTTTAACATTCGTATTTGGCAGCAAACTAAATTGACAAAGATAATGCAGTATTTCAATTCACAGTAGAGAAAGCCAGAAAGTTTCAGGATGTATCATATCGGTATTGATATCGGTCATCGGCTAAATAAGTTTTACAATATCAGCATATCAGATATCGACCAAAAATCTAATATCCTGCATGCCTAGTTTAATTCTTTTTGTACTGACACCACTAGGGATGCACCAATGGGAAAATTTGGGCCTATACCGATATCTGATAATATTTCCACAATGGTACATAACCGATATTGTATGTTAATCATATTTCCCAATCCTTTTGACACTGATAACTGCTTCAGTTGAGCAACCCACAATCCTTTGCAGCATCACGGTCACATGATCAACCTTTTCCCCCTCCACTTCCTGAAACAAACAGCAAATAAATATCAGATGATATCAGCCAATTTTTATCGGACCAATACCAACATGTTAAAAAATAACCAAGTGCTGATATATCGTTAATTCCTATATAAAAAAAAATTGCTCAAATTTCTGTTTATCTTTCACAAAAAACTGCAATAAAAGCATCAACATTTGTGATTGTAACTGTTATAAAATCTTCTCCATCAGATACTAAAATTCCAGAGAAGAAAATTAAGAATGGCAAAAGGCAAATCATTTGTTAAAATCTCCCCAAACAGTAATGAATGGGGTCTGTAAAAGAGAAATCAGCTCATTAGAAGATAAATAATGTTAGCAAAGAAAAAAAAAAAAAAAAAACAACGAAGGGAGGCAAATTAGGTGGGAACACGTTTGTTTGCTGTTTGAATGTTATTTTTTTCTTTACCAATTATTAGAAAAGGCAATTATAAGAAGCCAGTCAGCACACTGCACATGACTTGTGCTCATGGCTAAAGGAGAGGAGAGTGGAAGAGTGGAGGAGAAAGCAAGCTGCTGTTATTTTAATTGCATGTTTACCCCCAGGTTATGGGTCTGAAATAGAGCCAAGAAAGGGGGGGAAAAAAAGTATGTAGCTGCCGACATTCAGAGCAACTTCACCGTGTTGATTCTCTCAGGGACAGAGGGAGTGAAATTACTTTTCTTTGCGAGGCGAGTCTCTGAATAGGAGATAAAGAAAAAAGGAGCACGAAGATGAGAACGGCTTTTTACCGTTGAATACCGAGCCAGAGTAGTTTGTCAAAAAGAAATGGCTGAGGGAAGCAAGGGTTCGCCTTGCTGCCTTGAGGACTCTAGGAAAGAAAATAATTGTTTGTTAAGACCTTAATTAGGCTGTTAGGCTTTTGACGGTGAGATTGAGAAGGATTTCTGCTGCTTTGCAGAGGATTGTGGCCAAGTTACAGCGGGTCATCATTTCACACAATGCATATTGATGACATCCAGTTTGGGGGCAGCCCATTGGGGTTTTGTCAGGTGGGAGATACCCCCTCGTCACCCTACAGTGATGGATTAGCAGAGAATATTTAAAAACAAGACCACCAATGTCAGGTACAGAGTTGGGTTACAATATGGCGGAGTGCATTTTCTGCTCAGACACTTTTACTTCCATAGATCTAAACAAAATCCAACCAGGCCAATCAACGACACTCAGAAATCAGCCAATGTCGGAGTCCAAGTGGGGTGTTTCATAAAGTCTTAATGCTGCTGTTCCGTGAAAGCCTCCGAGGTTTGTTAGAGAGAATTAGTGAAGACGAAGAAACGCAACACAGATCAGGGACATATTTGTGGATCATTTTAAAGTTTAGGCCATAAAATAAAATCCTAACATCTCAATAGGCACAGCTCAGTCCATCTAAAAATGGAAGACGTACAACAGAAGTGCAAACCTCCCAAAACACAGGGGACACAACAAACAAAGAAAAGGTTAGACCAAAACTCAACTTTCTGGCAAATATCCCAAAACGTTGTGTGGTGGAAAACTAACTACACATCAAATATGTTGACAAGTTATTTCTCCCATGTTCAAGTCAAGTCTCTTGTAACTGATATGAAGCTTTGTGTCATCAGAAACAGGTCCCCTGCTCCGCCAATAACGCTGCACTGATGGGAAACCAAAGCCAATTCTGATTGGCTTTCATTAATGTTAATCTAAAAGTAAATAAAAGCCTAAAATCTGCACCGCTCCATCCACAAAAAGACATCTAAACCCTGTTAGAAACAATTAGAGACTTGAGACTGGGGAAAGTTCACCTTCCAGCAGGACAATGACTCCAACCCAGGAATACTTTAAATGAAAGCATATTCATTTACTAGAATGGCCTAGTAAAAGTCCAGACTTAAATATGGGCAACATTCTACGGCAACTTTACACTCTCCATCCAATCTACAGCAATATGAGCAAAAACTGTCAGTCTCTATATGTGCAAAGTGGTAGAGCTGAACCGCCGAAACAGTTGCAGCTGCATTTGCAATGAAACGTGACTCTACAAAGTATTGTGAATTTGAAAAAGTTCAAGTGGTATAGATACTTTTTTGCAAGGCACTGTAGCGCCTTAATTGAGAGTCAGTAAAATGGTGGTTTCTTGTGTGTCAGGGATAAAACTGTCAAGCAGCGAAACTGCTGCGGTAGTGTGGGAGAGAAGGAAGACAGCTACAGGAAAGTGCTGCACCGCTGAGGGAGGGGAGTTGGTGAGCGAGCTGCGGAGACGGTGTGAACGCTTCGTAACTGACTGATGAAAAACTGACAGTTCCCAGAGGTGAGGTAGTGGATATGGAGCGGAAAGAGACAGCGTGCCCCTGGAATACCGCACAGTCCGACGTCGGAGCAGCAGCAGCAGCGCCGTCTTTTTGCATACGCGGCGGCGTCACACATCGAAAGCTGCTTGGAAACTATGAGACTTCTTATCAAACTGACCTCATCCCTCCCCTGCTTTATTTGGATCACCAGCTCAGATCCTCATGTATGATGACCGAGTTTCCTCGCAGTGGAAAAGACGACGGGAATGATAGCGAGGTGAGCTGATGAGAGGATGAGGCAATGCGTGTTCTGGGCTGGCCTGGCTAGCTCTACCACATGGTCATTACCAGCCTAACACATCAGCGGTGAAGATGTCCCTTCTTCAGCCTGCGGTCGGCTTCCTAGCAGCCACTTAAGGCGGCCCTGCTTCCTAAAGAGCCCCGCAAATGTGGAAGGTAGCACCAAGTGTGCTCAGTCATGTCGAGGCCAGCCAAGGTCAGGTGGACGGGCAGGGAGCGTTGGCGGTGCCATGAATGCCAAGCGGCCAGGGCCCCCAGACTGCCCCGACTGACAGACGTGTTTACACCTGACAGAAAACGCCGTGTGCGCCGGCTGCCAAAACAGAGGCGATCCAGAGCGTGGGGTGCCAGCTTAGTTATTTATTTATCCGCTGCAAATCCACGGAGAGCAGAAGCCGGGCATGTCTCTGTGAGGAAAAAGCCAACCTACTCTGAGACTTGACAGACTTCGACTATTTTAGGGAGGAAGGAAAATAAATGAATTAAAAAAAAAAGAAAGAAAGAAAGAAACGGCTCTTGTGAAGCAAGATTAGAAGATTTGGGTTTGATTTTAACTCATCTCACAACGAGTTCTGATTAATTACAGCACTTCAATTTAATAAGCTGTTCTACAATCATTCGTGATAAGATTAAGATTGGGGGGAGGAGGGTCAGTCTTCATTAAAGCCGATGACAGCTCAATGCAAACAGCTGGAGACCGGAGGTGCACAGGAGAAGTGGATGTTGAGGATGCCATTCGTTTTCCAGCTGAACAATCAGAAACCAACAGATGGAAGAAATGTAAAACCCGACCTGAAGAATGAAAATCAGAACAGATCAAACATATTAGGACAGCTTGTGGAGACGTTCATGGTAATCTGGCCCTCCGATCGTACACTCGGAGCCAGCGCTCATACATATGCGAGAGACACTGCGCCTTTCATCTCCTCGCTGGTGCCACAGCATCTGTGTTATCTTTATAGATCCTCACATCACACCAGACAACAATGTGCCGGATCACGTTAAGATCTGTCAAACGCCAGACTGGTGGGTTTGGTACAGGACTGGAAAACCACGGTGAGACTTTATTTTTTAATTTTCCATGATCTGATCCTGTGAAAGTTCGTTCACCAACACCAGTTCAATTCAAAAACACTTTATCTCAGAAAGAAAATAAATGTTGGTAACTCATGGTATCCAAGTGTCTTTAAAAACTTGTGGATGGTGACGCTGTGAGAAGGAAGGATATACAGTAGCAGTCAGTCTCTCAGCAACTCTAAAGAAGCCTCTGACTGAAAACCTACAGTATGTCAGTCTCATGACAGTCAGTCCCACCCGGATTATGCGATTGTTGCGGCACCAACATATTTATGCTCGTGGTGCGTTCAAAGATGGCTTGGAAAATCACGTTACCACATCTTAACGACTGAAAAAAGTGTGGGAGACAAAGAGAACGAGAGAAGCAGGGAACATCCTAAAAGAGAGAAAATCCTACAGCACATCTTAAAATGGTCCCAACAAAGAAAGATAAATGTTACTGTTCAGCGTCACACATGCCTTTTTTGTAGGGGTGTTGTGATGCAATAATCTCACGATACAATATACAATTTCTGATCATGATACGATATGTATCACAACATTTGGCAAACGATACAGTCCGATACGATTCGGTGGACTTTTATGATTTTCTGAAAGATTTTAGAAGGACAGAGTGATTTTAGTGGCATTTTATGTTCCATAGACTTGGATTTTTAATTAACTAAAAACTGATTAAAAGCACCAACTACACAAGTGATCGACTCCTTGCAGCTGCGCAGCGCCGCCATTCCCCTGCTTGGATCTCTGAGTAGCTGCCTCTCAGACTGCCAGGATCTCATTGTACTCATAAAAATGATCGATCCATGGAAATCCTCACTGCGCCCAGACTGCGGCTGCGGGTTTCCCCTCTTCGTTTTCCAGCTCAAACCAGAGCGCCACTGCCTGCTGCGTGTTCTTTCTTCAGGTAATCCTTTATATACAGAACAGAAACCACTAAGCTAAAAACAAATTACGAAGTGGATGCCACCAGTCGCCCCGATATCCAAACTTTGCATTAATTTTGCGATCTCACTGCTTTCGCCGCTACTCCGTTCCGCTTCTCTTTCACGGTTACTTGCGCAACTTTACTTCGTTTCTTAGCAACAAAATACAGCCCATCATTATTTATTTTACAAAGGAATCTAACGTTGCGTTTCGTTTTTTACGTTTGGAAGCTCATTTCCTGTCACATAACTGGAAAAGCCGGTTTTTGACATTTTTCTGACATTCGGAAAAATATGGTTTACTTGTTTTAGCATAACTCCGGTTTTACTTGGCCTTTTAACACAATTTAAAAACTGGTGTGTGGTTTATAATGTTCACTTTAAGTTGAAAGTGAAACGGGGGGGAGGCGGAGTCTTACTGCTACGCCATCACAAACCAGACATGATAAAAAGACAGTATAAGCCAATGGACTCCTATGGTTTAACTTATCGTGGATGAAAAATCGATACCTTCCGAGGATGGAAAAAAATAATCGATAAATATTGAAGAATCATTATGATTATACAGCCCTATTTTTTGTGCAGGTTTGACTTTCAAGAGACGTCATGAACAATAAAATAAAAGACGGCTAAGGAGGTTGGTCAAAATTCAGCCTAGACTGAATTCAAAAACATTAAGGTGACTGGGCAGATTTGTACTTAGAAAGACGGGCAGAGAGACGTGGATGTGACCCTTGACCTTTATGATCAACGGAAGGGACGGTTTGAACTTCTCCTGCTCTTTGGTCCTGCCCTGCATCCATGAAGCCTCCTTTTATGCTCCTCTGGGATTCGGTGCTGTAGTTATGCATCACAACTGTTCAAACGTGCAAAAGTACAAATATTGGTAACAAATGTTCAGTGCCTCAGAAAGAAGCAATGAAGTCTAATCAAATCAAAGCTAACATAAGAGAGTCACTCCAACATCCTAGATCACCTGACTCTAAATCACCTGCCATGGGAGCTGAGGCAGGTGGTTTTTCAAGTTGCATGCCTTGTGTGATTACTCTGACAAACTGCAGAGTGACGATTTAAGCAAGATGAAACCTAAAGCAAGCAGACAATCAGGACTTTCTGATTAGATTCTGAAAGATACACAGCACATTGCAAAAGTATCCCTACCCCTTGACTTCTTCCTCGTTACAACCAGAAACTTCAATGTACCTCATCTGGGTTTTATGAGATAAACCGGCACAAAGCAGGACTTAATTGTGGAGGAAACAAAATTAAATCCAACATAAAACAGAGAATTAGAAGAAAATCGCAAACCACAGAAGACAATGTCAAATAACACGTGTGACGTTTCTTTACGAGCTAAGATTGAGCAACACAGACTATAAAGAGGTTTAAAAGCAGATGTCTGAACTCCTTCTCACTGTAAGCGAGGCATGCTTTTTTCCCCTGCTTAGTGGGAAATAACTCAATGTGCTTCAAGCTAAAGTGAGGTAGTATTGTTCCAGCTGGCGGAAAAAAAGAGGGGGGGGGAATGAAGATGGAGTGGTTTGATTTCATTTGTTAGCAGGTGCATCCATTTTGTGTTCTTCCCTATACCCATCTCGCCTCTCTCAGTCAAAGCGCTTATCAGGAACTCGACACCCCGGCGACAAATTGAGCCTGCGATTAAAGGGAGAAAGAGGGGCGCTTTGTTAAGTGCTGCTGATTGGGATCCCAGGCTGGCCCCGCACATGTGAGACGTGTGTTTGTGCATGCATGTATGCCTGGTACAGAGCCAGGAGCCGAGCCGAAACCGCCTCCTCCCCTCCCATTTTCCAGGTGTTCCCACGGCTTACGTTTCTGCTCAGAGTGCTCCGCAAACAAGTCCAAATCAATGCAGCTGTTCGTCTGAGTCAGCCCCCTTTGTCGCCCGCATGCGTAGGGAACCATACAAGCCCCGAGTTCACATAAACAGGAAAAATTAACCTCCTCTGGCATTTCCAGTGCATTCCTATCGACACGTACGCTGTGGGTTTAGCAGAGGGGGGAAAGTGGAGGCTCTTTGTTTGTCCCATTCAGACCCGTATTATTGACCCAGCATTAACCAGCTCTGGCCTGTTTGCAAGCATAGGGCTGATTTAAGGCTGGGGGGGATGGAGCAGCTCTTCTAGGCAGAACTGTGCAGCGCTGACTCTCACAAATCATCCTAAAAGGGTTTAACACACACACACACACACAAACCCTCCAGTGTTATATAGGCATTTTGTGAAAGATTTATTTACCGTGTCATTTAACTGGTAGCCTGTCTGAGTATAAATCAAAGCTTCATGATCAGACATTTCTGGAAAGAAATATGCAATGTAATGCCAAAAAGAAAAATTTATATGTATTTGTTACAAAACATCTGTGGAGTAAGAACTTCGGTGATTTTGTAAGCGTCTCATCTGTGAACACCAGCCACCAGAATGTAACATTCTGCCATATAAAGAGTCATTTTATCTGAATACATTAATTGGATCAATAAATTTTTTGGAAATAATCGTCAAGGGAGAGGTTGTGGACTAATTGGAGACTTCACTCATATATTTTGGGACTGTCCAAAATTATCAACATATTGGAAAGGAATACAAAAGGAAATTAAAAACTGCCTGGGCATTACAATTCCCCTAGAACCATCCTTTATAATACTAGGTATTTTCCAGAATAAAATCCAAGATCACAGTATGATTTACATTTTAAAGATCTTACTTGGCCTCGCAAAGAAAATGATTACGGTCTCATGGCTGAAGCCTCAGCCCCCAACGATTTCCCAACGGAAGAAGGAGGTGTACCACATGGAACAAATTACGGCAAAACGTCAGATAAAAAGTGATATCTTTATAGAAAAATGGTCCTCAATTCAAGCATTCATTTCAAACCACAATTGATGGAAATTAGGATTAATGAATGGGAGATTCCTCTGTATTTTTATTTTATTTTTTTCTCTTTTCATTTATCTATCTTTTTTTACTATTATTGCCGTTTTTTCTTGTCTTTTCCTTAAGACCCTGGACAAACAAAAACCCTTTTTTAAAAATATAACGTGAATTTCTACATGTAACCTGTAAGATGTGTGAAATGTGACATGCACTGGAAAATCTGAATAAAAACGTTCAAAAGAAAAAAAAAAAAAATCGTCAACTCCTTTAGTAATCGATTAATTCTTAGCTTTAGCATAATGACTCCGGAAAAGCTCATTTGCATATTCAGCGCAGTAATTAACCCAAAACTGTGCAAAAAGATATACATTTTGCATTCAAGATAAAGAAAAAAAAAACCTTTGTCTATAAATATTTTCTATCCAAATATGCAATAATTTTTTTTTATTATTTAAAAATGGAATTGAATTACTTCAAGCATATTTTTCAGTATATCCAATATTGTATTAAAAATGTTTAAGTGGTGAAATGAAAAATCTGCAGAATGTGGCAAAAGATTTTCTCCAATTATTCTGATGATTAATTGCTTGATCACCTACTAAAATAATCATTAGTTGCCGTCCTAATTATCAAACACAGCGGTTCACCTCTTGAACACAGATTACTGAGATTTAGATCTGGTACTAATCCGTAGCTTCTTCCTAATAAAAAGCCCAACCACAGTATGATGCTGCCACCTCCAAGTTTAGCCACAAGGAAGACGTTTCAGGGTGATTCAGTCGTACTTTTCCCCTTTAACTACCGACTCAGGGTGTTGTTGAAAACCAGGGAATGTACAACCTTTGAGCTTTTTGTTACTAAAACACAGTTAAAAACTGTGATTGCAATAACGTTCATAGTTCAGGTTTCTCATTGCAGATGGCTGTAGCAGTGTGTGTTGCAGTGGTACTGGAGGAGCCTCTGACAGAAAGCTTTCACTTGTTGAGCTACTGTAGATGCTGATGCTCAGGGTTGTCCATAATGCTGTTGAGTTTTTGAAGCATCCTCCTTTGCACCCCCAGCTTTAGATTCTCAAGAAACCTGTTTTATCCATTTCACCTCACAGCTACAAAATCCCAATAAAATAACATTAAAGGTCGCGACTTTAATGTGGGAAAGTTCAAAGGCGTGAACATTTTTGCGAGGCATGGCAAATGTTCCGCTCAGTAGAAAAGTAGCTATAAATAAACTCCGCACATATATATGTGGCAAGCTCAGCTGCTTCCACAGCAGCCTGACCTTCAATGCGACCAAACGAACATCCTCGTGTCTGCAGAGCAGACAAGGAGAAGAGAAGACTTCTGCTGAACTGCAAGGAGGACAGTATGCCATGTGCTCCTTTTGCCCCTGGCGATACACAAGACATGTGCGGTTGATCTTTGGTCTACTGCATACATGTGAACACCTCTCCGCCCCCAGCTCTTTCCTCAGCCGACAAGAGCCCAGAGGGGGGCTGGACGGCACGGTGACTCTGTGGAGAATCGGGCAAACACGAGACTCGGCACAGCAAACATCTCATCTCTGTGACTGCATGGGAACATCTGGCCCTCACAGGCTCAAAGGGCCGTTCGTCCGTCTAAAATGTGAGCCTACGCACAAGGCTAGTGTATCAGGGGGTTGTCATGGCACCAGTTTTTTTTTTTACTCCTACACAGGTACTGGTGGGTTTACAAAAACAGTCTCTGCAATATCAGAACAAGTAAATAAGTAAGTGAGCTGCTGAGCAAGCGAACAAGGAGCGATTTACCAGCTTTACAAGCCAAACCAGAGACAAACTTAATGTCTGTCTATTACAGCAAAACTGTGGTAAACAACAAATATTTAGATTTTTTTTTAAATCTAACACGGATCAACAGCTGTAATGTGAAAGTCTTGAATGTTGGAGGGCAAGAAAATGGAAACGGAGAAAAAAAATGTTCACGGCTGTGTTTTTAGACATGGACCACAAAATTCCCTCTCTAAGACAAACTTGAGGAAAAATATATTGGTGTTAAGGTATATATATATACACACACACACCAGCAAACACCATCACCTACTGGTGCTGAAATATGATACAAGCTGAACTGATCCAGGTCAGTTTTAACGCATTAAATCCAAGAAATTACAGAACAAGGACAGGACTCGAGAAGAAGATGGTGAAATGTCTGAATTGTAGGCCTGATTCATCTCTAATAAAGAATTACTATCATATCTCACTATGTATTTCAAACAAGAATAACAATTGTAGGAGACCTAATATCCAGTAGTTAGTTAATATAATCACATTACTGAAAATCAATGATAAATTGTAAGTATTTACTTTTATTCAGACAGGTGGATTTTCTTTTTCAATATTTCTGCCATTATTAGCTACTTTGTTTATGTCAGTCAAATATGATGTGAATAAACTTCTAAATATGGACCTAATTGTGTTTATTTAGCTGTAGAAAAGAAAAAGAAAGCATATTTTAAGCACACAGTCAGTTGTGCTACTATATATATGAACTGACTGTTTATGAAGAAATCCAACACCATCTTTGGAAATGTTTAGGAAATTCGAAAGTTGTGTATCTCACATATATTTTTCTAAATTATGTAGCACAATTCGGTTGCATGTGATTTCTGTGATAGCTGCTAAAATGAGTAGACATGTCAATAATATGATTTATCTAGTGTGCAGACACTGATGAATTTTTAAACTCATTAAGCCGTCAATACCCGTTTCTGGCCTGCACCCCCGAGACGCGTCATACAAATAATAGAGTTAACCCAGCTGAGGAAAACTGTTTATTTTCTCTTTGATTTCTCTGCTGCCCGTTCTTGCTTCATAGCCGTTTATACGGATCTCCGGTGACTATCCAATGATTCAAGACTGATGAGGCTTGCTCAAAGGTCTATGCCATTGAACACAGCATTAATGCACCAAGCAGCAAATTTTTGCTATCGACCCCGGTTCCCTGCAATAAGGACAGAGCCATCAATCAGACTGTGATAGCTGACACCAGACACGGGCTGATGAAGTAGGGGACTTTGGAGCTAATGATAAATGGATCTCTCAGATATGGTCACACTATACTATGACAGTCTACAGAGAACACTTGACCTTTAACAAAATCCTCAGCCACTTTCTGCAAGTGCTGTGCCAGGCACAAAACAAGAACTAAAACTGCAAATATGCAGGCAGCTGCTGCGGTTGAGAAAATATTGTGTGAGAAGTCCAGGGTCCAGCTGAGGGTCTCGGCCTCCTCTCTGTAAGATCTGCTCCTGGCTGGCCCAGCCCTCCTCGTTTCTCACACCAAGGCTCTGGGAGTGACCTTCAGCAGGCCTGCGAGTCCTGCTAATTGGGGTCTTAACTGAGCGCAGCAATCCACTCCCCACTCACAGTGAACTGAAGGGCCGCTGGGGCAGAGAGAGAGAAAGAGAGAGCGATGGAGATCGCGAGAGAGTCTTCTGCTGAGTGGTAAACAGACTGGACTTCAGAACTCAATTTTAGAATTTAACATTTTCTGGTGGTAGGAAATGTTCAATATGTATGATATGAAGTGTATAACATATGCTGCGCTCCCATCGATCATGTAATTGGGCAAATTGGAATTACGACAATAAATTTGCTTAATGGAAACAAACATTTTTTGATAAGTTTTAGCGATTTTATGAGGTAGTCTTTTGGTTGTATTGAAAGTATTGTATTTTGCAAAACTGCAGTGGAAATACCATTTGCATCATATGAGTCACAAGATGAACAACTGGATGTTTCTACTGCCGGAAAAGACAAAGAAGACGACAGGAAGTGGTAGGAAGACGATGAGGCAACATGTTTATTAATGACCAATTGTGTGAAAACTAATTATTGTGTGATTTTAATTGTGTTTCTTATTTAACTGAAACACTGCATTTGCACAATTGTCCTTTTTCAACATTAGCAGAACATGAACAAAGTTTTTGCACATTTCTAATGGAAACGCAGCTATTGTGGCACAATACTGATAGGTCCAATTAATAAAATGCAAAACACATGATTTCATGACTTTAGAGAGGAATGCTTTTTAAACTATAAAAAAAAAATATAAAAAGGAATGAAAGGACGAGAATGTGGACGATATTACATTTAAGAAAAAAAACGGAAACATACAAGATCAGAATTTTAAGAGTTTCTTTTATCTTTGGCTTCTGTATATCTTTACCTATTGATAACAATATTGCCCAATTCTGTTTCTCTTTAGTAAGAATAAAAGAACAGGCTGACATAAACAGAGCAATCAGTAAAAATCGTTAAGAGATCATTATCTTTATGCAAAATACATGAGAAATGTGTTTAAAAGCTCAAATGATGTAGTTTAGCGGAGAATCCTGACCCTGAAAATACAATTCAGTAATTTATAATACCGTATGATGAGGCTCATTTGTTAGGTTAAAATAACCGTTAAGTAGGAAATAACACTTTTCATTAAGCCCACATTTCTGTTTTACTATTTATTGGTCTCGTAATTATTTTAACCTTAAACGTTTTCATCAGATGTAAGCACAAGATCATCATACTGAACAGAAACTAAGTGAAAACAACATTTCACTTAGTTACTGAAATGACTGAACTTTTCAATAATATTCCCGTTTATCGAATATGGCAGTTATTGGATTGTGCATTGATCAGAAAAATCAATGCACAATCCAAAAGGATTTCAATTTACAAAATCAGGTTGTCTACTAACTGAAATGAGCCAACGAAATACCAAAAAAATATCAAGTTTGATAAATGTTTCAGAACCAATAGGAGCATCAGAAACTTGAATTTACAGTAGAAGTGATGGTGTTTTTCCCCGCTGATACGAGTCTTGAAGTCTGGAGTTCTAGCAGATGAAGCAGCTCAGAGGTCAGGCTCGATGTCTGGCCTGTTTCTGCAGTTTGTCTTCAGGGTCAGAGGTCACAGAGGTAGCTACAGCTGCATGCTAGGAAGATTTTTTCTGCTCCAGCAGGAAGGAAAGAATACTCTCTCATCACAGTGCAGGACAAGAACCGGGAAAGCCTTACCTCTGCAATTTTCAGGGTGGAGTGGTCACATGACTGTCCCGACAGAAGATTGTCTTTGTTGCTTAGCAACGTGTTGATTTTTACTTTCCAAACGGGTCGTCATCCCTTAGTTTCTAAGGAAAACAGAATCTAATATATCCAGTCGCCGTGCTTAATTAGCATCTGTAAGCAACTTCATGTGTCTTCTTCGAAACAAGGACTGTCGACTCACTTTACAGGCCATTATCGCCGCCTACAGGACGGAGTGTGAATAGATAAGACAACAAATTTTTTTCATGGCATCTCAAACCCTTAAAATGACTAAATCTGATGATTCTTCAGTTTGTAACAGTGTCTGCACTCGACAGTCAGGCGTGTGAATCGTAATCGGTCAAAGCGACAAATGGCAGTGAGATTTTTTTGTCACTGTTTTTTTTTCCCCCCACCAGGGTTTTTTTTTTGTTTTTTTTTCTTTATGGGCTCTAGTGTCCCTTATATGACAGTAGACTGACAGGAAAGGGGGAGATCAAGGGGGGAAGACATGCAGCAAATGTCGCCGGGTCCGGAAATCGAACCCGCAACGGCCACGTCGAGGACTCAAGGTCTCCAAACGTGGGTCACGCTGTCCCCTACGCCACCACAGCACGCCCCTTTTGTCACTGTTTTAAAAAGCCGGTCAAAGACATAAAATATTCAGCTAACCCGAACAGTAAGTAGGAAATACAGTCACTCACAGGTTAGCATTCACTTAAACTTAATATTTTTGAGCATTTTTAGCGGAAACTTTGTAATAAACTGCATAAGACCAAAATAAAAAAATAAAAAGAGCAGGAATTTGTTGATTTTGCGTTAAATTCCTCGACTGCAGAATCACCAAAACATAGACTGAAAGAGTGGTGAATGACTAGCTGCGTTTGCATTACAAATGCGCACAAATCTTTTGTCTATATCCTGCTAATGTCGATAAAACACATTTTGTAACTGCGATGTTTCCATTACATGAGAAATTAAATTAAAATCATGTGTGAATAAACTTGTTCATCCAATAAGTAATTAAAACCCTGACAGTAACAAATATAAAAAGAGTTACATAAGATTACATTCATAATTGAACCTTGTCGCCAGCTCTCAACAATCAGAGGAGACGTTGTCGTCTTATTCAGGTGTAGAAGCAACAAGCCCCTTATATTTGAGAGTGGTGTTTAGGGGAAATGTATTCTGCAATTTCACAGAAGAGTTATGGATTCAACACGCTAGAATGACATGTTTTATGAGCTGCGTGATGCTGTGAGAGCTCTGGTGGAGCCAGCTTCACAAAAACAGAAACAAATCGTCATCCTCCTACTAGTTCCTGTTGTCCTTTTCTTGGTTTTTGCCAGTAGTAACAGCCGGTTGTTGATCACGTGATGTGATGTGAAAAAACGTTTCCAATGCAGTTCTGCAAAATACGTCTATTTTGATACAGCTGAAAAACCACATCATCCCAAATCAAACATCCTTTCGAAATTGCCAAAAGGATGTTCCATTAAGTAAATTTCTTTTCAGAATTTCAAAAAATGTGTAGGTCCAAAGTTACAACATTACTGGCAGCAAATGTTTCAAAGTGATGCAAAAATAAGTTAAATTTTTCAGTGCACATTCAGGCAACAACTAATCAATAAATTAAACCTAGCACACTGTCAAGAGTTTTTATCTCAAGGCCAATAGGGTCAATATTCAGCATGCAGAAAAGTGGATAAAGCAGCAGCAGAGCAGGCTCAGGCAGGCTGCAGCTGTGCACTTTGCTAACACATCACCCTCATCATATCAGGGCTACTTCCTATATGAATGATCACAACTCGCTTAAAGACGGAGGGGAGAGAAAATGTGCAGGAAGTCATCCTGTAAAAACAAGATACAGAGAGCCTTTCTGCATGGGAAAGATCATCACGCTGCTTTATTTTTGTGAGGGCAAAAGACTCTTTCTGGAGGAGAATACAGTGAACATGGCTACCATTTGAAAGTGGGCTTGTGATAGATCCAGTGAATGAGACTTTGAGCGCGAAGGGCCATGAATAGAAAAGTCTGCATTTAATTTGCTAATCCATCATTCCAATTGTACATTGTAACAAAGGGAAAGGAGAGTGGTGGGCCATTCAGAGGCAATGGAGCATGAGAAGGGGTGCGTGTGTGGTTCTCCTCGGAGCCGGAGAGGCCGCGGCCCCTTGGCCCTAAAAGCCCAGGCAGCCCTGGGGAGAATGGGCTCTGATGAGCTCAACGGAAGCAGGACTAATCCCTCCATGTCTAAAGAATTGTTTAACTATGTTTGACTGATTAACCCAAACCCCTCGATTCCACTTACAATCTATTTGTTCAATCAAGTCCCCTGCACTCATCGTGGTGCAGTGTGTGGGTGGTGATGGCCGGCGAGCGAGCGAGAGCAAGATGGAAAGAAACAAAAGGGGGCAGCCAAACAATCCATTTGGTGGAAGAATACAAAAGTCAAAAGGACAGCTTTTTTTTCCTCTTTTTTTTTTTTTGTTCTATTTGCAATTGTCAAGATGCACGCTGCACAGGCGTTTCTGTGAGCCAGCTGTTGCTAACTTTTCAAAAGGTCACAGAAATCTTCCCAGAGGAGAGTTCAAGCATAAAACTTGCAGTGAGTTAACGCAGAGCACCGCCATGCCGCTTTTTCACCATGTTCAGGCGAAAAAAAGAGAACATTTAAAGACACTGTCCCTCGAGTGGAAAGGAGGTTGTCAGGAAGATTAACCCAGCTTCCTTTTATAGCCTCTGACAAGAGGTTAAATCACACATTACACTGCCTGAAATGTCTCCCAGTAATTAGATCAAGAATATTACTCTCTCCTCGTCCCCATCGCAGACTGCAGCTGATCAAAGCCTAATGATGGTGTCAGTGCCATTGGCTGTGCTGGCAGGGTAAATCTCCCCATCGGGGATGGCAATCTGTCAGGGCAGCGAGCCCTGCTAAACAGCACAGGACGTGAATACAATGGCGCTTGACGCAAAGTGGACTAAATGAACCACATCCTCCACCAACAAGCAATCCATCAGCTCTGCATCATTAAAATTCATCGCTTTGTTTTGAGTCCACGCCGGCGTGTTTACACGTACGCAGTCGGCGGGGTCGTACGCGGTGAGCGAGACAAGTCGGTGACATGTGCGGGCTTCCTCCACCGAGGAAAGTGAAACTCACGAGCCCGTTTCTTAGCGCCGGAGCGGATCCAGGCAGCACCTGGTCTCTGGACGGGGCCAGTTGACTCCTGGCTATTAATTACAGACGGCAAACATGCAGAGCGAGCAAACTAGAGCTGAAACAATTGATTAATCGTGGTTAGTCGATTAATTGAAGTAATCGCCAACTAATAAATTAATCGGTTAATGGTTAACTAATACAGACTCAAAAAAAAGGTCATTTGCTGGAAGAGCATCATATCCAGAGCATTGATGAAGCCAAATTCTACTAAAAATATTTACGTTTTCCACTAAAAAAATGAAAATCCAGGGCGTGTTGTGGTGGCGTAGGGGGTAACGTAACCCACATTTGGAGGCTTTGAGTCCTCGACCCAGCCGTCGCGGGTTCGATTCCCGGACCAGACTGTCTTCCCCCCCTCTCCCTTCCCTTTTCCTGTCAGCCTACTGTCATATAAAGGACACTAGAACCCACAAAAAAAAAATTTAAGTGGTTAAATGAAAAATCTGCCAATTTTTTAACACGATTAATCGTCTGACTAATTGATAGAATAATCGTTTCACTAAAATAATAGTTAGTCGCAGCACTAAAGCAAACCCTTACAGCGAAATTGCGGCGAGACGGATGCCTCTCTCTCACATCAATGCAACCTGCCGCAGGTCTTTCTTTACAAATTCTTGGGAGCAGCTCTTTCATATTGCAGACCCAGCCTTCTTTCCTCCACTATCTCTGCCATATTTTACAGATGTTACACTACAGCAGGGTACAATCTCCAAATAATGTAAAATGGATGTGTGCCTTCATGATAAAAGACGACATTTTCCTTTCCTAGTCCACCTCCTCTTTTGTAAACAACCTCTCCGTTTTTTTTTTTTAATGTGTGTGCATGAACACATAATGGTCAATGTCATTATTTGCTCTCGAAACTCAATGGTGGCAAACAAAAGCAGGAAATGGCGAGAGATATGCCAATCACCCAGCGCTGAAAGATGTCTGACAAAAAGAGGCCCTCGAAACATGACGGCTTTTCTTTGCCGCATCCATTCGCAGCGGTACCTGGCTCCTGAGAAAGAGGCCGGCCTCCCCCGAACAACAGAGTCCTCAAAGACAAATGACCCTGATCTTAACCCCATACAGGTGGCGCAGCTCTAACACAGCGGGCCCGAAGAGGAAAACACTGTTTTCAGAGCAGTTCTCGGAGATCGTTTGGAAAAGCACAAAGACACCTACATACCAGGGAAGCATGTTTTCACTGAAAGGCAAATCCTCTTGAGCGCATGAGTAGATCTTAGTGTGGACTACAAGCACCTGGTCAAGAGGAAGGCAGAGTCATAATGGTACGTTTTTGTAGCGGCTACTTCTGTTCGAGCGTCATCAGGAAGGCAAACAAAGCAGAAAACAATAGAAGACATAGAATAATGTATCTACTCCTCAAACAAGCTGTACTGATTAAAAACAAGATGTGAGAATTAGTCATTTCTTCATGACTAAAGAAAACATATTTGTTTATGCAAGTAGTGTCCAGATTAAGCTCATTTCAAAGTGACATGCAGTCATACAGTTATCTAAAAACAATGAAGAAAGTTAGAGCGAGGAAATCCATTTTATTACGTTTCTCCAAATTCCACTTTTTCCATTCTTATTTTTCTGAATTCTCCTTTTCCATTAACTATATTCATTAGGCCAACGAGTGTGGAGTGAATGAAAACAAGTCAACAAATCAGTAGCCAATTACTGTTAATCATGTTTCACAAATAAGTGAACATTGAATGATTTTAAAGAACTCAGACATTATGTCCCAAACAGAGAATCTCATGTTTTTCACATATTAAATCAGATGAAATCTCCTTTAAAGATATTTTACAGTTTAAATCAACTCTAAATATCTCACAAAGAAACCTGCAAACTTTCATCATGGTTACAACACTCCATTCATCTTTGTTCCCGGAAATCTCTAGAACATGTCAAGTGTTTTTGAGT
This sequence comes from Gambusia affinis, assembly GCF_019740435.1. NCBI lineage: Eukaryota > Metazoa > Chordata > Actinopteri > Cyprinodontiformes > Poeciliidae > Gambusia > Gambusia affinis. The sequence continues at coordinate 16,476,865 of NC_057882.1, forward strand.
TTAGTTTTTACCAAAAATGAGAGAAACTACAGTTCAGCCTTTCTTACCTGCCAATATCAACGAATTCTAAAAAACATTCCACGTTTTATTGTGGATTTCTTTTTTTCTGCGACGCAAAAAATAATAGCAATCTACATGCTAACATCAATGTGATCACTAAGATAAACTGAATAAATCAATGGAAGAACTGGAAAGAAAAGTGCAATCATGCAGTAAATACAAGTTGTGTAGAGTACACCCCAAAAGTATCTGGGGATATCTAAGCACCGTTCTGAGCAGGTCAGATGACTGACAGGACAACAGCGGCAGGAGTGAGTATGCTTTCTATTTCACTATGAAACGGTGAGAAAAACTTTAGCTGTTGGGGGGAAATAGATTTGTTACCTCACCAAAACAATATAAGCAGCCGACATCACAGTTACAGTTACATAAATAACTTTTAAGATGGCTAGCTAGGACAAAAATCACAAACATAACCATGACACTTGGAAATCGATAGAATTGTAATACACCAGTGCTCAAACGATTAATCGATTATTGAAATAAATCAATCATTCTGCGGAGTATAAATACTGAAAACAAATGACATTTTCTGATTAAACAAACGTATTCAGAGCAGTAAGCTAATCTACAAAATATATAACAGGGTTTCCCCCAGAAAAATCGCTAAGCCCGATGCTCGGGGCGCGAGGCCAGTTATCCAGCCGGCCATCGTGTTTTGAGTAAAAAATGTTTGAAGTGGACAGAAAATCTGAAAAAAAAAAAAAAAAAGTAAAAAATCACTTGATAGTTATCAAATGATATTTGATCATTCCAATTACGTATTATTGGAAGACTGGAAGATTAATACCTAAACACCAAATATAAAATCTTAAAAAAGCCAATCATTAAGAAAAATAAAAAAAAAACAATTCTTAGCCTGGTGGGGACATAAATAAAGCCTGGTGGCCCGCCAGGCTTATGATACACAGGGGGAAAACCTGCATATACATGTGTACATTTAAGGTGGGAACACTTTTGTCTATAAATATGTTTTGGGTAAAACTACTCAAGTTGTAAAGGTTTTGCTTCAAATTCACTACAAAATTGCTATGTTACTGAATTTTAGGCAATAAAATTTAACATGTACACAAAACGGCTGAAGTGGTTAAATGGAAAATCTGTAGAATTGTTTTCATCTCATTAATCGGCAGAATAATTGGTTACTAAAATAACCGTTAGTTGCATCCCTAAATAATACATTGTTTTTATATCAATGCATAAAAGCCTCTTGCAAAGAAATATGACTTTTGTTTAATTGTTCCTCTATCGAGTCAAACTGCACAGCTCAACTCTGCACTGTGATTACAGCCAACATCCCCCTGCAGAGTGGCAACTGCATCTCTGCACATTCCAGGAAAAGCAGCCAGCTGAAGGCAGCAAATACACCAGAGAGGAAGAGATATAAACAACGTAAGCTAGTTTGAAAGCTGCAACGATGTTTACTGTCTCACCGAGCGCATTTCATCCCCGCTGCTTTCACAGCAGCGACGATATTTCAGCTCGTAGTACGGAGGGGGTTGGCGGCGCTTGCTGATGCCACCGGTCTGCGCACAGAGGGCTCAGTCACAGGCTGGGGTTGGTTGTTTGGACAATGTGGGAGTCAGACACACTGCCTGTCTGGAATAACGATTCAGTTCAGCTGCTACAAAACACCCTCTGGTTCCTGAGGAAGTTTCATAGAAGAAGGAAAAAATAATAATAAAGTACAGTGAATGTTTTGCGGGCACAGCAGCTGAAAACCTCAGAAGAATTTCTGCCTTGTTTGAGTTGGTACGTTGCTATCAGAGAGCGAGGCCTGCATTTGCCTCCAACCGCCACTGAATGACATGCCAGAGATTAGCCTCTGAAGGTCACAGTCCTAGTCTATCCTTTCAGCCGCTTTTCACAACAGAACCCCGGGCCCTTTTGAACAACAGGAAGAATGTCATCTGGTTACTTTTCAAGGCACGGAGATACCATTCACAGCGGCCAACAATGGCTGCAAAGAGCACCGGAGGGTTAGAAGGTTATAAAGAGACCCATTCTGAGCAGAGCTGGCTCTCCAGTACAGTGCACGCATGGAGGAAAAAGAAAAAAAACAAAAAAAAAACACACCCACACACTGAGGCCTGGAGAAGTGGTGTAAGCCATGATAAAATGAGGAGGGTCGTGGACAAGTGGCTTGGCCTGGCCGCCCTCCTGAGCGGCTCGACTCGGTCTTCCTTCCTCTCCAGGACTGATCTCATCACCGCTGTCAGCCCTCCAGAGGAGCTGGAGTCTGTGTCATTTTGGGGAAATGACAACCACATCATAACATCACCATCTTCTATTTTCCAGTATGCTGGAGATAATGCATGCAGCTACTCATTTTGGCAGAAAAATGAAATCCTATTTGAATTTGCTTACAATTAGAGTTAGGGAAAGTTCATAATATCTGGAGTAAAGTTCTGTGATATCAGTAATTGCTTCTAGCTTGGCCATTGCCGTCCTCCTAGGGCACTAATCCACTTTTTTCACTTCCAATACCAATACAGACATTGGAGGTTTAGCATAGGCCAGTATCGATGCAACCAATGACAACGGAGGAAGTCCGTTTAATCCGTGTTGACCACGCTTCCAAATATTGAGATAACATGAACAGCCGCCTCGCTCAGACCTGCACTTCCCTCTTCACTGTGGAGGATGGTTGTTTACAACGCAGAATATTTCTGGTAAGCGTCAACGCATTGACCTGGCACATTATACAAGTCACAGGTAAACATTAGCAATGGGGTACAATGTAAAACTTCAACAGAGTACATCCCTCCAACAAGCAAACGTTTCACAATAACCAAGAGCCAGAGGTTCGTTTTTACCAGACTACATTGTTGCTGTTTTACTTTCAGAATTTTTTTTTTAAAAAGTGCATAAATCCCCACAGAGGAGAAAAGCTAACAGCTAGTCAAACAGGTACTCTCATTTTATCTGATTTTAGGAGTTTAAAACAAAAATGCCAGCATCACTACGCTTAGATTAGATTAGATTGAGGCTGTTAGTTGCGTCAATCCCCCTGGTCACCCGTAACTCTTCAGTCCTCTCCAGGTTCGCCCAGATTAAACATTTGAATAATTAAATTACTATATAATATTTTATATTAAAAAAAGTTATCCAGTAAATGGCTTGTGCTAGTTTAGCGCTTTTTCAAGTCCACACGACCCCAAAATGCCAAACTCTACATTCAGCCATTCACCCATCATTCACGCTGATGATAACAAGCCACTGGATAGTAGCCACAGCTGCCCTGGGGCGGTCAGACATGTTTGCCTGTCCTCTTTAAAACCCTCGGCTGGTCGAGGAAGAAAGACGCTCACACTGAGCCAGGCTCTGCTGATTACTGGTTTCCTGTTAAAATCAGGTTGTTCCGTTCCAGTGTGACCACATGCTTGCTTTAGACGAGAGATTGCTGCACAGCTAACAACTTAACTATCACATACTAAAATTAAATATATGTACATATTGCATGTGTATAAATCAGTGCTGTAATCTATTCATTTTATTGGATAGAGATGATTTTAAATTTTGGTGTTTAAATTGAATTAGTTTTTGTTTGAAGTGCTTGTGTCACAGAATATCAAATACGTTTTCTGCTCTGCTCTTTGCAGAAAAACAAGCGCTAACAAGTTAATATTAGCTTCATTTTAGCTCCATTGGTTTTTATTAGATAACATTTTAAAACAGCTAATTATGACTTTTATGTCCATGAGAGAGAAGTGAACAATTCTTTCAGCAATAGGTGGGGGAGAAACTCTGTTCCCCAACGCTACACAGATAAAACAATTGTGGTTCTGAAACTTTTTGAGCCATGGTAAACTTGACAACGCTAACTGGCTAATGCCATGACAGCAGACTGGAGATCAGCTGATCAGACAGAAGGAAGAAGCTGGTTGCATTAAAACAAAGTCATTTCTTGCAGCGTGACGGACGTTGCTCTGCCGAGAAAAGAATGCGTTGCACATGTAACAACACTCTTTTCAGAAGTGCAAACTGCAAAGGGTTGAAATAAAGGATTGTACCTCAGGAGTATGAACGCTTCAGTTTGAGTGGTGATAAAATCCCTCCACACACCCCATCTTAGACGTGCTAGACTCCTACATACTGTGATATCTACCTGCTGCTAAAGGTATGGCAACTATTGCTGAAAACTTCACAAAATCTGAACTACCCCTTTAACTGCAGCCATGTAGCATTTACAAATATGATTTAATGTTACCAAGTCTGTAAACCTGGCCCCACATCGTCACACTTGAGAGACAGATCTGAAACACTTGACTGATTTAGACTCTAACCAAGCCTTTGAAATATATAAAATAAAGCCCAATTAGCCTGCAGCATTTTACATCTTCTCCATCTCTAATCCTCTCATAACTTGGGCTTATTTAACATCTCACCAACTAGAACACTGAGCTCAATTTCCTCTCTCCCCAGACATCCCCCACAGCTTTACTGGTGCTTTGTTGTGAAATCCCTGCTGACCCCACCGCTCAGGTCAGCCTCTGAGCCTCTCTGTCGGTAGCTAATGACGTCCTGATATGTACAGCTGGCATCCACATTGGAAAAGTGCAGCAATAACCGCTGACATGCTAATGGCATCTATTGGGATTACTTAAGAGCGATGTAGGGCTCGCCTAGCAACCTTTCGCCGCAGATCGTTTGGTAGCGCGGCTGGGGAGCATCAGCGTAGGGTCAGTGATCCGATTGAGACGACCTTATCTCGCGCCATAAACAGATAACGGTATCTGCCCTGCTCCTCTGCTGTTCCTGAGAGATGGAGGCGGATAAACAACGCCGTCATCTGCAGCGTCTCTGACTTGCCTCATTGGACAGACGCTTTCTAAAGCAAGCCCTGTTGATTCTGCTGCACTGACTCCTGTTGCTGGGAGGCTTAAGATTCCTACATGATTACCCTCAAGCTGAAGACATAACAATTTCAGAAATCCCTTTGGTCCAAGTGTTTGTAATGTCAGTCCCTGGCTTAAAACCTCAGGTTTGCTGAGCACAGACTAGGGCTGGGTGATGTGGCTGTAAAAGGTATCATGACATAAGCATTTCATGTCAGTCAACAGATAATTGATTTGGTTTTTTGTTTTAAAGAACCAAAAACGGCTAAACTAGTGACATGACCTTTCCTCTTTTATCCACAACTTCCTCTTGAATACTAATTTTGCCTTTTCTCTCAACTCCAGTCTTTTTTTACTTTTTAATTATCTTCTGACAGTTGAGACTTCATAGTCAAGCAGACCGATTGCCTACATTTCCCATGACAAATTACTTAATTTCCCATAATCCTATTGGATACTAGCAAGCTGAGCTAGTTGGACGTCTACCTTCTTTTTACCGGGCCAAACTAACGCCTTTCCTCTGCTTTCATCCCCCAGAATGCTGTGCGCTTCTGGACCAGTGAAACTATAAACACTTTATCAGACGTATTTTCCATTTATATTGATTATGTGTCTATCGCAATAGATGATGTTGGTGTTTCATCGCCCAGCTCTAAAAGAGAAACTAACCAGCCACAGCAGGGCTTTCTGTCCTATTTCTCTCCACCGGCTAGCAGGAAAATCTACACAACACACACAAAAGCATGACTAATAAAATCATAAAGCTTATCTCAAACTTTACCTGCAGTCGTTGGAGATAAAATAAAGCAAGTCAGGTGAACCATGCAGCCGTGCAAGGCAGTCATTTCTCGCTGATGCACTTCCTAAACACCTGATCTAAAGTGCATTATGATTCCAGGTATCCTCTCTGAGCGTGACCTAAAATTGTCCACCAACTCCAGCAAACATCTGCTCAGAGACACCAAATACATACAGCAGAGGAATCGCAGGGCAGCCTCTCCTGCTGGTGGATGGCTGAGTGGGTGAGTGTGGGCAGACAGCTCCACTGGTGACTAGAGGGGCTGAAAGGTGGAGCTGCCTGGCAGATACCAGATATAATCTCTGCCCTGCTGCCTCATTTGCTAAATGGGTAATATCCACACACACAAAAAAAGCTACTCTAAAATGACTAGGTGAGGAAAGTGAAAACCTGCTATGCACATCAAGCACACAGGCACCTGTGAGAGATTTAGCATGCATGGGTTCCTGCTGGAATATGAGAGAATCAAACGCATTTCATCTGGGAGGGCACGCGGTTACACATTTCCAATTCAAGTACCGTCACTAAAACCCTGCGCCAAATCACTGGCTCTGAATAAACCCAAAACGAGCGCCAGCCAAGTGGCTCATTTCAGCTCGGGAACATCATCACATCAAAAAAAAAAAAAAGAAAGAAAGAAAGAAACCACTCCGGTTAGCCGAACAATTTCACAGTCAACAATCACCGAGTCCAAACTGTTACTAATCAATGTATTTTAATGAGGCCCCTGTGATTTCCAACAACAGCTGAAACATGAAAAGCTGCTCATGTTCTCTGGTTCACTCTTTGTACCTTGTGATCTGTTATTCATGGACTGCTCTGTAGTCTCTGAGAAATAAAGCAGAGCTTTGATGTTATCCTCTTCTGACTGCTGTCCGACACAGGCCTAACGCTGGGGTTCTTCTTGGGCTGTCATGAGGCGAGAAAAACCTTTTTGCAACACAAAACAGCCAGGCGTCACAACACAATCCACTGGGGAAAAAAGAATTATTTTAGCCTCGAAAGCCAAGCAACACTCACGCCCGTCTCCAAGGAATAGGATTTAAAACACAGAGAAAACATCTGCAACTGTTTTGGTATTTTAATCAGATTTTGTGTGATAGACCAACACAACGTGGCTCATAATTGCAAAGTGAAAGGAAAATTATGTAGTTCTAAACAGTTTTTGCAATATTTAACAAGTGTGCTGTCCTTTTTTTTATCCAAGATTCTGATGCAACACTTAGTAAAATCTCTTGAAATTAAAGATTTGGGCAGAAAGGCTGTACGCTTTTTCCACGTCTAGATCCCTTTTTCTGTCTTAGCCAAATACAAGATGGAGATCACCCTGAAAACATCGGTTTCACTTCTACTACAGACTCTAGAGTGACCTTTCACCGTGTGCACCAATTAACCAGATTCCCTGTTCATCCCCACAGCATAATGGAGCCAACACCGTGGTTACAAGCAGTTATCTGTCACATGTAGCATTTCGCTTGCTGGCTAAAAAGACCAGCATTTGTTTCTTCTGACCAAAACGCGTTCTTTGATACGTTGGCTGTGTCTAGAGTTACACTGGGCAACCGTGCCTTCCTGTTTTCATTTCTAGATGATGGGTTATGCAGTGCTTGATGAGATACTTGAGGATTGTTTTCCAACCTAACTCTGCTTTAAACTTCTTCATAACTTTCCCCCCGTTTCTCAGGCTGTGTGATGCCGTTTGTTCATCAATACTCTCCAACAACCAAATAGGGTCTTCAACATCCTGATACTGAGGTGGATTTTATTTACTGATTAGGTGACTTCTAAAGCACCTCTGGATTTTATATAGGGGCATCAGAAAATAGGCGGTTGTGTAGAAATGCATCCACTTTTCAGAACTTTTGTCAGAAATCATCTCAACTTCATAGCTGTACATTACTCTATGTTGGTCTATAGCAGGAGTCTGCAACCTGTGGCTCATAATTGGCTGAAAATAATGAAAATTAAATAAAGATACAATAACAATTGCAGGTTTTAGCCGTTTTTCATCATTTTAATGGAATAACTGCATTGGAGTTCCACTACAGAGTGACACTAAAAGTACAAATAACATTTATTTTGGTTGGTTTTTCTTATATTCGCAACTCAAGGTTTTTCTTTACATCTTTCCACAAATAACAGCCAATTGATTACAATGTATCCGTCCTCTTTTTGCCTAAATTTCACCTTTTTTTTCCACTTTAAAACCTATAAATAGTACTAAAACGGTGACAATACATTAACATCCATAGGAATTTCTTTTAAAAAATTTCCTCTCCTCAAAAGGTCATGCAACATTTCCAGCTCTAAACCAGCCTTATTTTTCCTGAACTGAGGGCCAAAATGTCTCTTTGTCTTGGTCTAAAACATCACTCTCAATAAAATCTAATAACATTTGTGGTTTTTATCCAACGAAATTGGAAAAAATGTTTATGAATGCTTGTAAGAAATGGCAGTGTAGCTACGTAGGTGAGCATTGCATTCATAGTGTGCTCTGTTCCCTAACCTATCTTTGGTTTTTCTGCAACACTTTAACATCCCCCATCAGCAAACTGAGAAGGATCAGCAGTTGCAATGCCACACCAAAGTTTATTGAGAAAACTACCCTCTTAAACCACAGTGCAAATCAATATGCTCAAATATACTTGTCAGTATCTTCCTAGGGAGAGAGAGAAAAAAAAAAAAAACAAGACGAGTTTGCTTTTCTGTCGGCTTGCCCTCAGCAGAGACTCTGGATTTGCAGTGACAGGTCAGAGTCAGCACATGACTCACGGACAGAGGAGGAGAGGCACTCTGAGAAAGCCACGCAGAGATCTAATTAACACATGCATTCAAGTGGTATTTCCATTTGGTGGAACGCAGTAATTTTCTGCATTGCTGGCCAGCGTGACACGAACAAACGAACCAGGTGCTCCTGACACTCAGACTGATTGCCTGGCTTTATGACTAAGAGCAAACACGAGCGTCATTTTCAGACTCAAACAGAGAGAGCATCGTGAGCACACAGGGAAAGTCACACCTGCGGCACCAGAACCGCACACAGAGCCGCCGCGTTCCTAACCGGCGATAACCTCCGCGTCGCAACGCATCTCTGGCATCTTCAGGCGGAGAGTTGTGCGCGATTCGTCGGGCTGTCGTCATTAGAGATGAGCCGCGCTTTACAGATGAGAAGAGCCCTTACAGTAATTTACTGCAAAGACCTAATTAATCTTCATTGTGCTGGGAAACATAGCACCCAAACGCAAAGACGGTTTCCTTCTGCACTGATAATTGCAGGGAGTCGAGGGGCTTGAGTTTCCCCAACAACAAGGTCTGAAATTTAATTATCTGCTCTTTGGAAAATGTAGGGGGAGAAAGCTACATTGCAAAACTGCACTTTGGGGCAAGTAATATCAGGCTCTTGTTTGAGCAAGCACAGGATACCACTGAGCCATGCTCCATGCTGCCATAAATTAAACAGTCTCACCTTTGTTTTTTGGGGGGGGAATTGGTTTGTCACATGATAACAGATTCGCTTTCTGTTGGTTCTGTATCCAACTGAAGGTTCTGATGCAAGGTAAGCAAAACTCCAAACAGTACCTGACTTCAAAGCTGGGTTTCCATTACAAATGTGCTCAAAACTTTTTCAATGTTTTGCTAATAAAATAATAATTTTAAAAAAACAACACAATTTTGCAGTTCTGGTGTTTTCATTACATAAGAAACGCAATTATAAATCACACGCGAATACGTGCTGTCGTGTGGCAAGCCATTAAAAGACATGCAGCGCCATCGTCTTCCTACCACTTCCTGTCGTCGTCTTTTACCCCAGTAGAAACATCCGGTCCAAGACATCTTGATGCATAAACCAAGGCAGATTTGTAAAATATATTGCCTTATTGATTGGTTTTAATTTGCCACAACCTGTCCAGATGGACTTTGGTTAGAAACTAAAACTGATACAGAGTAAAGAACAGATACTGGATTGGTTTAGTAGACGGTTCAATTATCTTATTGATATTTTCGTTAAGATGGATTATATGCTAAACTGCCTGACGTACAACATTATAAAGCCATTGGACCTATTGTTGATATTGAAAATGAATCAATACAGTACAAACTGAACGCGATGTGTTTGATACAAATTTATTCGTTTTTTGATGCTAGGCTATATCTAAATGTTAAAATTTACTTCAATGACCGTTTCAGCAAAACAACTGTTTGGTCTAATGTTTCCTAAATAATTTAGACAAACGGACTGAAGACAGGAACAAAGGTCATGACTTAAATTTACAAAGTAATTCCATTGGAGAGTACTGCATTTTAATAAATATAGCTTAATATCATCACACTTTTTATGAAAAAGTTAAACCTTCATGTTTAGAACATTTACAGAAAGAGATTTAAACTTAGAGGAGTGGCAAAAGCTAAAGAGGCAGATTAGCAGGACATTTTACTGAGGGATATCGTCTCTTCTCCCTGGATATTGAGCTCTCAGCATGTCATGACTCAGATGAGTCTTTAGATTCATTTGTTGATTAAACAATAATAATAATCATACAAAGAGTGGGGAAAGATGCCTCGACACATGGATGTGAAAATAATATTGTAAAATTTCTTCAATTTTTGTTGTATTTTAAAATACCTCGCTATCATTTTTTTTCTCTTATTATATAAAAGCACAATTGTTGGACTACAGAGAAAAAAAAATAAAAAAATCGAAAATCAGTATTGGCCCCGAAAAGTCTGATCGGTGCATTTCTGATCCACACAAACACGATCTTTCTCCCGCATTTTGTCATTATGGATCCGCTTCCCCAACAAATAATAATAATGATAACAGTCCTGAATAGAACAGCTGATATCTTCCGATCATTTCCTACCCAACATTAATCCAGCTTCATCTTACCCTGAGCCGAGGGTAAGACCTTCCCGGTCCCATCAGTCGCTGTGGAGTTGCTCTATACTGCGGTATGCCTCTCGATAAAATCCGTGACATTACAGAGCGATCACATCAACGGAGCCAGCGGACCCAGAGCAGCCAAAGACAACACGGACAGGCTGTGGCAACATTAACATTCCTCCGTCTAAAGACCAGGCTCACAGGAGAAGAGGAGGAAGAGGAGGGGGGACATCGATAGGATCCCATTAGTTAAGTGCGCCCTTAGGATACCCGAAATTTGATCAGAGATAGTCCTCCTCCTTCCAGACACGATCCATTAGAGCTCTCCTGCTCCGGAGCTGCTCCTCCTGTTCTCCTCCTCCTCCTCCTCCTCGGTGGTCGAGGTTGTGCGGCAGGATCAGGATGAGCCCGGTGACGTCAACCTTTTGTTATCACCTTTAACACTTGCCTTTGCAGGTGCAAACACTTTCCTCTGTCGCTGCGCGTAAAGCTGCTATTTGCACAGCGCACACATCCCCGCGTCTGTCGCGAAGAGGGCTGACGCTCACATCTGGATATTTGCTTCCACTTCCCGAAGATTTTAGGGAATATCATCAGCGAAACACACTTTAAATTTGAGCAATGTAATATATATATATAAAAAAACAAACTCAACTTTATTTCAATTAAGCTTTTTTTTCACATTTCGCCTAAAACATCCTGGGAGAAGTGGTATAAAACCGCCTGTATGTGTAGTGCAAATTACGTATGACAATCCTGTGGCAGGCAAATGAATAATCCCCTACGGGTTGGTGTCACATCACAAAATACAACTAGCTAAAAAGCCCAGTTCGCTCAGTTAACATCAGCTTCCAATGATAAAATTAGGCTCCCCGTGTGCCTATAAACATGTTTGCCACTACTGAGAGCCAAAGCGTCGCTGTGGGGTTTCACAACAGATAAGCTGGGATAAAACGGGGTCAGCAGAAAGCTATAAACCTCCAGGTTGCCAGTCAGAGTGCCAGCTGACTGCCAGGGCTCCGGGCTAAGCTAGCCAGACAGTCTGAAACATACACAGTCCCATTGTTGCCTTCCCAGCCTCCCCTCATATTTCTGCCTCGGTTCAGGGGGACGTCACACGGCATCGAGCAGCAAACACGGGGAAAAGACGTAGGAACTTACCCTCCGTTCACCTCGGGGAAAAGCATCATTTTAGACCGTGGCCATGGTTTAAAACGGACAGATTTTCTGCCGTCGCCCTGCGCTGGCCGAATCACTGCTGCTGCTGCTGTCTGCGGCACCAACTTCCGGCGCATGCGCACTGGCAGGTGCCGTTCCAAACAGAGCCGTGCGACAGAGAGCGTTAAAGGTACAGCCGACTTATCTGAGCTAAATGGCGAATTTAGCGTTTGGTTTTAAAATATGCGTGTCATTTTAAATATTTGCTTTTCTAAAATAAAATACATTTCTGAAAAATATCACCAATGGCTTCAATACTTCATATTTTATGACAATATAGAGCAGGGGTGTACAAAGTGTGGTTCGGGGGGCCATTTGTGTTCCTCTGAATGATTTTGCAATTCCAGAATGATGCAAATTTTTCAGACTGGCACAAGCAGTTAAAAGGTTGCAGCAAGCATTTTTGAAGAAAAATGCCTTTCATTTAATAACACTAAAGTATTTCAGATCTAACATGAAGTACAGACTAATTTTAATACAAAAATCTGAGCAATTTGCCTGTATCATTAAAGCATTGTATGTTTTAATAATATAAAAGCTGTTGAGGTTTGAAAAAAAAAAGACATTAGTTGTGGTGTATTTTAAAATCAGGTTTTGAGGCATGTGAGAGCTTTTCACTTTATAATTTTAGCCCACCAGGCAAAACACCAAGAAAACATTTTCAATACAACAAAAATAAAGCCTGGCTCCTGGTAACCAACTAATTACAAAGGGAATTTAGAAGTTTTGAAAATACTCAGAGCTGGACCAAAGCATATGCAATCTAAGTCGTGCTTAGAGAACTTATATTCTCAAACTTCAAATTTGACTGAGAAGAATTGTGAACTATTCTTAATGTTAATTTGATCTTTGTTTAGCACATAAAAGAAGTGGCGGATGCCTTGCTTGCAAACATTTAAAGGAATAACCGTAATTTATTTAGCAGCTGTCAACTTCTAACAGATTTTATCCAAAGTCCTTTTTAATGCAATAAACTCACCGATGAAATAATGTCATGAATTGTTTTCTTATGAGTCAACCAGATATGTATTTAATGCACAAAATGTGGTTTCTCAATCGCATTTGAAGAGATGAGAGTAAATAGGCCCCTAAATCAAACTTTGCTTTAGGCTCTAAACAACCTCTGAATTTTTTCAAAAACCAATGAATAAATACTCAAAGCCTATTTTTTTTATGTTTAATGGACACCTTCTTGTTTGTACATGTAGTGTTTATCTGGTTCACCTCAGTGTTCCCCGTGCGCTATTAGGAATCTTGCTGGGAAAGATAAAGCCAAGAGAGAGCACTCCTGGTCAATAGTGTCACATGCTTTGTGATTTGATGAAATGTTCTATTTGTGCAGCCTGGTGTGTATGGCCCCCTAATCAAAGACTTATATTTCTGTGACAACTAAAATAAATTACTCCATTACAATCGCCCACCTGCCCTCTCCACAGTATTGATACCCTTTTATTACCAGACGGAGGCAGACGGACAACACCGACGATTGGCCTGAGTTAGCGAGAACGCTCCAAAACGTGTGTTAGGTGGCCGCGTAATGTCATGTCAAGGTGGAGTCTCCACAAAAAGTAATCACACTTTGATTGTCCTGGAGAAAATTACACACGTTCAGAGCCACAAACACGCCTGATGTGGTGCATTGTGAGAGATAAGCGCACGGCCCCCGGCTCCCAGAACAGGCCCGGCTTATTACAATACTTCAGCCAATTTAGTGCCTGCAAGCTTCACTTCCCCCATCAGCGGCGGCAGAAAGAGGGAAGAATTTGGTTTGAAAGCCCAATCACATGCAGCGCTCCGAGTTCAGCAGGTGGGGAAGTAGCAGCGAGCGGGACCCCGTCAGGCAATAATACAAAGTTAATGATGCAGAATGGAGTCTTTCTCCATGGCGAAGAAGACGTCAATACAGGATGTTTAAGAACGTTGTTCCTAATTACGCTTTTTAAATTCAACACTGACGTGATTGATGATTTCAAAAAGAGGTATTATTGATCCACTTCACAGACAAGTCTCATCGATTGCAAGTCTAGAATGAATAAAAGTTTTTTTTTTTCTTTCCCTTTACACCCCCCAACCCTTTTATTTCCCCCGCTGAGAAAGAGATTGTACAATCAGAGCATAAGTGTGACCTATATGGGTAGTTTGGAGCCAAATCACATCTTTTACAAAGGAAGTCTGAGCAAGGACGTATGGAACGGTGATTGCTGGATGGAGGGACCCTGGGGATCTTTTACGGCGTCGCACGCAATGCAACAGTTGAACCCCGTGCCTTTCTCAGTCTTTACATATGTGACCTGTGGCACTATCGCTGCTAACTATAGCGAGTGGCAGAAGAGCCTTAAATTCTCATTTTTACCAACCTTTTACACGGATCAGTATGGAAGAATTAACAGAGGCATTGCTTGCAAATTAAATACATTTTCTTTTATTCACAAGAACAAAGAAGTGCCCTGTCTAATGCAATGAACTAATGTTAAACTGCTGCAAGCACGCCCCTTCCAATCAACATCGCCAAATTTTGAGGCAGCAGCTTCTAAATCTAGTTGGTCTACTCATACGAAGATGCATCCATATAGTCATTGATCAGTGGGATTCTTTACAAATAGTCCGACTTCGCTGGGGGTCTCAGCATGATTAAGGTAAGAAGTGGCTGTTGCACAGAAAGCCAGTCACGCCTCTTGCTGCAGTCAGCAGTGATGGAGTAACGGATGCACTGACAGATTGTTTTTCTTCCTCCCCTTCACCCCTCAACACACACCGCCACTCCCCCGTTGACATGCCCCCATGGCTTCTGCTTATACTTTGTTATTCCCTGAGAGAGGAGAGGTCTCCTTATTAGTGTATGAACCTGACGCTCGTCGCATGTCTAATCCCAGTAAATCAACAGGAGAGGCAGCAAAGGCCGGAGCATCATGACACCACCTGGTACAGCTGCAGAAACGTTCTGCATATTCAGGGTGATCTAACCTGCTAATGCACCGTTGGATGTTGAATTGCACAAACCCGGATTGGTCAGGAATCAACAACTCGTCAGACTGCCGCAACAAGGATGAGATTTTTTTATTTTTTTATTTTTTTCCCCATCACTTCGTGCTGGATCTCATTGGCAAGTGCACTTCAAACAGCAAAAGTGCTTATGATTAAATGGTACGCAGGCAAATCATTTTCTTTTTTCTTTTTTTTCCCTTTTGGTCGGGGTGTAGTGGGTTCTTCTTCCTGAAGGCCAAAGTTAATGCTGTTACAGAAAGAACTCGGATACACTCCCACATGAAGTGGCCATGTGAGGAAAGCCCAACGGGAGGGGGGGGGGGGGGGGGGAAGAGCCTTGAATGAATCTGAGAGGCAGAAAGTGGAAGAGAGGCAGATGTAGGGAAAGTTCAAACATTACTGATCCTCAAATATCCTTTTTGGTTTCTGGTTCAAATGGAATTTGGCTGTAAGTGTCTGCTAAAAGCTCCATTTTTGTTGCCCCCCCCCTTCTTCGTCGCCGCCGAGCTTTTAGAGCTAGATGATGACAGATTGTGAGCTACCTGATATCCTTCATCATTCTCCCCCAGTGGAGGTGTTTGTTCCAACCCGAGCAAGTCCTCAAGGACTAACAAACAGCCGGCGGGTTTTGATGGACTACAGGGAGACATCTGCTCCGCCTGCTTTCGCCATGCATGTTTGGAACACCGTGTTACAGTAATCAATCAATATGCAAGCCTGGGCTTTTCGGCCTGTTGATTAACCTTACAGACCTCACGGTTATAAAGTCATTATGTCGGCCTGTCATTGTGAATTGGTTTTTGAGGAGCTGCAGAGAGTGGGTATGACAGCAGGCATGGCAGAGTGCTCAATATAACCTCAACAACATTGTCACAAATGCGCTTGGAGCGCCCTCGGGGATAAGCTCTGTTCTGTGCGCTCCGGGGAGCCAGGGGAAAGAAAAGCGTCTGCGCGGTGCAATCTGATTTGTGGTTACGGGGCACAGCAGCCCTCGCCAAATGATCAACAGAATATCATCCCCGGCCCCCAAAAAGATCCCGTGAGCGCCGTCATCCATTTAAACTGCAAGTTGCTCATGTCAGCAGATGTGTTTCTGCATTGTGATGAGCTCTTATGGGATTGCCGTTGGAGGTTTTTTCGCCTCTAAATGTCCTCCCTGCTGTTGACAGGTGGTTCCAGAGCTGAGGGGGCCCCCCAGGTGTCCTCTGGGAGTTACAGAGAATTTGCTGCAAAATTATGCACATCAGCTTGTTTCCTCCCTAATTTCTCGACGGAGGCAGTATATAGCTGTCAAACATGTGAACAGAAATAATAAAAATCCCAGGCGTGGAATGCACGATGTATCGACACTAACGTCAGCTAACCTTAATGACCCTAAATAAACAACCAAAGCTACTAAAGAATGGTCAATGCATATCTGTGGCCTGGGAAAATCCAGTTCAGAATCTGTCAAGACTTTATAAGATCCAAACGCTGATCTCCATACACATTCTGCATATATGTGTATGTACATAGATGCCTGAAATTGTTTTGTTCCAAAAAGGATTGGGGAAAAAAATAATAATTTCTGGAATTTCATAATTCAAAAGACTCCTGTAACTGTGGTGAAAGGTGGATTTACAAAGTAGTGGGTAAATGCATATGAATATCAAACTTTGCCAATTATTTTGTATAAATATATGTTGGTCTTTCCAAAGAAATATCTCAATGGGTGTGAAAAAGGGCACTTAAGCATTCTTATATTTTGAGAAATATTTATAAATTTTTTTATTTATTTGCTTTCTTGTCATTTTGAAACTAATTGTGTAGTAAGCACATTGAAGAAGTTGTTTACACATGTAAAAAGCTGACTAAGATTTCTATAGGTAAAACTAAGCATGGATAAGCCCCAAATCCATGCAGGTCAAAGAAAGGTTGTCTTGAAAGAAAGGTTGAGGTTAAAGGGGGAGCAAAAGGTGAAAGTCTAAATTATATCTTCCCTTGACCCTCATGAGAAATTTTAAAAAGAAAAATGAGAAAACCAATCTTGGAGCAAAGGCAGTTCCCATAAACCAAGAGTAAATATTGCATGTCACAGAGAAAATGCTGCAGGGACATCTTCCAGGCTTGAATTCCTCTCTGTCTCCGATAGGATGGTAGAAGTAACGACAGAGGAATTGCAGTTCCTGTTGACAGCAGACAGTGCTTTCCTGGATATGTAAATATAAATGAATGTCTGCGCCGGACATTAGCCAGATAACTGTGAATTTCTATTCATAATCTTTACCTAAAAGTCAAAAGAGCAATGTCTTCCTTGACCACAATCATAATCATATTGCGTTATTAAAATGACTAGATTTGTCCATTATTCTTCCAGTATTTATATATGCTTGCTTGTATCAATACATTTTTAAAGCATTACATTTCTTCTTTGATAATTAAGAAAATTGCATTTAATTAGTATTGTGTCAGCTATGATTCTAATAATCACATCAGTTTATTTATGCTCTTCCTTTGGGATGGACTTAATCATGCATGTCATGGACATTTTAACAATAAACTAACATTTTGAATGAACAACACTTTTTCTAGTGTTACATACATAAGCGCCAATACTAGCTAACAGTCTACGTTTCTTTCGACACTCTTGGTAAATGCACATGCCCTTAACCTGCGGTTATTAACCTAAAACACGGTTGACAGCAACGCATCTTGGTGTCAGCATTAAGGTGCTGCAGTTAACACGGTGGTCGTTAGGGGGCGGTGTAGCCTTCACACAGACGTCATACGGACGCTCTCCAAAGCGGAAACTGCTTGTCGTTGACTGAAGCAACATGGTGTCACCCTTGAGGCAATGTGAATGTAAACAAGCGGCTCATCTCTGTCACAGTATTTAGTGTTTTATAGTAGGAACGTTTCGGGTTTAGGAGCATCATGGCTCTTCGGGTGTTCGGCCGTCTGCTCAGAGATGGAGCCGTCATCTCCATGCGGCTGATCGGGTCTGCTCGGCAGGAAAGTGCGTCATGCCTCCTCGCTGCGGGTCAGTGCTAACATTAAGGTTTCTGCTGCTCCTCTATCTGACGCTGTTTAAGCAGGAAGACATATC
Organism: Gambusia affinis; assembly: GCF_019740435.1. Lineage (NCBI taxonomy): Eukaryota > Metazoa > Chordata > Actinopteri > Cyprinodontiformes > Poeciliidae > Gambusia > Gambusia affinis. The sequence continues at coordinate 16,494,732 of NC_057882.1, forward strand.
TGAGCATTATTAGAGCAAGCCACCAGCTGGAATCATTTGACATTTAGCTAAATAAAAGTACTCTGAGGTTCTTTTTTTTTACGTCGAGTGGGATATTAACACTGTTAGTACCCCAATAATTATAAAGGCCAAATATAATTATTACGGTGATTATATTACTTCTAAAAATAAAGGCACTATTCTTAAAGATATGTTTTGTGACTATCATGATTATTGCTCAACTAAACTAAGCTTTTTCATGTTAATTTGATTTTTTTTTTTTTTTTTTTACCCGAAATTAGCTATTCCTATGTGCAATAGTTTTTTTTAAAGAGTGGATTCATTGTGATTCAGTTCAAGTGCTTATATATTTATTGGTCTGTTTATTTTTTCTAAATATTTAAAATATTCACAAATATGTTTTGTAAAATAAGATCATTTTCTTAAATAATAAGAGTAAAATTGCTGCAAATTTTCAAAAACGGTGTTTTTCAATTTCTGTTAACCTCTGACCCCCCGCCCCCCCCAACCCCCCCGCCCCCCCCCCCCAAAAAAAAAAAAAACACAGCAAAAATGTTAAAAATTCAGATAAAGTAGAACAATAAAGCAACAATAATATTAAGCTGAGATCACCTTTAATCCCAACCTTTGTCAATGCAAAGGTTGGGATCTGTCTGGATTTAATAAACTATCTTGGTTGCTTTTGCTCATTGGATTGCAGCTAAATAATTTCAAAAATGTGAATGTAAAATTTCTCAGCTGTCCATTATAGTTTTGCAGTTTTATACGTAAGAAATGAAAACCTGCGCTCTTTCTGTAACTGATGCTGAATGAGTTTGTGAGATAGTGAGGAGGACATATGTGTAGACGGTGCAGGACGTTCACCAGGGCAGTGAGACAGTGGTGAGGTGTGCGTTAGGAGTGGCAGATGGCACAAAATACCTGATCAGTCTTCTTTAAATGGTCAAAGCTAATCCTAACTTTGGGCCTGACATAATAACTGAACTCTAGAGTGGGTCACTTTCACTGGGATAGATGAAAAATAGCAACTGAAATTCTAAGCGTGCTGAAATGTGGCATTGCTTCTACTGTTTTGTTTTTATTGTAAGCAAACATTGAGTTCCTTCATCTACCTGCTTCCCCATAGGATATGGGGAAGTTTTGTAACTAAGCGTGTTTAGAGAGTTGGTGTGACGGAAGAGAATGTCGTGGATTGGAGGAAATGGAGGAAAGTGATTCAGAAGACAGATTTTTTTAATGCAAAAAGCAAAAAAAAAAAACAAAAAAAAAAACTGCACAAGACATTGATAACGTCATGTGGTTCCCAGCATCTGCTTCATTAGAATAAGAAGTTTTAGATGAATTTTCGGGGAGACATTTTTGACAAGAACCCTGTGAATAAATCCTAATAATGTTCCAAATCATTCATCATCCAGGAAGCGCAATCAGTCATCTCGCTCTGACGCGGGCATCAAAGTCACAGAGATGTTGATGTCTTAACAGGAAGCGCTGCCGTCTGCAGCCGAGGCGGGAGGCACGGATTCATCTTCACTCCGGCTTGTTTTATTACATCTGAAGCATTTCTCGGCGGAGTGATGAAAGGCAAAGCAGCGGAGACGGACGGCGGCGTTTATCACCTCCCAGCCTCAGTTCCTCCAGACAGCAGTAAGCAGGCCGTTGCCTCGGAGATTTACCGGTCTGACTGTGCAGGCCTGGCGTTATTTTCAAAAAGTGCTGATGATGTCGTCCTGTCACCAATTTGACACGCCGTTGTTTTTCCTTTCTAATTATCTTCCTGTGCGTCATGTCTTTACAGGTGAACAGGTCTCCTTGTTGAAGAAACATCCTGACCAGCCTCCCGACTCAAAGGTGCTGAAGGTGGCTATAATCGGAGCGCCAAACGCCGGGAAGTCCACGCTGTCCAATCAGCTCCTCGGCAGAAAGGTCTTCATCTGTCTTTGAAACCTGCTTTAGCTGTCGTTTCATCTTACTGTAGAGGAGGCGATGCTCACAAGTCTTTTGTCGTTGCTCAAAGGTGTTTGCTGTATCCAAGAAAGTTCACACAACGAGGTCACGTTCTCTGGGCGTCCTAACAGAGGCCAGCACACAGATTGTAAGAGCTTCACCAGAGACTGAAGCAGAGGTGTCTCGATACATCTTGATGATACTGATATCGGATCTTTGAGTATTAGCCAATACCAACATTGACCCGATACGATATGAGCATGAGTCATACTTTTATTATTTATTTTAGAAAAGGCTCGATCAAACGGATCAATAGTCAAGGACAATAAATATGAGAACAACTGACCAATTTATCATTTACCAAGTGAGTGAAATACTGGAGTGAATGTTCTTTGGGCATGCTTACATCCCAGATGCCAGATGCAGGCCAATATAATCTGATACAGTTTTTTTTGGCTGTGATCAGACCAATATCCAATATCAATATCGGATCGGGACACCCCTAGATTTAAGCAAATTGTGCAGCTGTAGAGAAAAGACCTGTATCAGTCGGTTTTGTGCTCATTTTGCAGATTTTGCTGGACACCCCTGGCCTCACCACACCGTTGAAGGCTAAAAGGTGCACTTCGTGTTCACTTATTTGTTGCTATTAAATGTCTCTAGTCTGTCTGAGGTTGTAACAGATCCTCTGCTTTCACAGACACCAGCTGGAGAAATCCTTGCTCGTGGACCCCTGGAACACCGTCAAAGAAGCTGACCTGAGTACGATATGTCCACTTCTAGATCTGAGCTGCGCTTGTGGTTTGAATGTTTCCGAAAGCCGTACGAATCGAACTGTTGTCGATTTCCAGTGGTTGTCATGGTGGACGTCTCAGACAGATGGATGTGCTCCAACCTGGACTTCGAGGTGTTGAAATGTCTAGCCAATCATCCGCATATCCCAGCAATCCTGGTGCTCAACAAGGTATTCATGTCTCATACTGTCCTCACATTATGATGCTGCCACCAATGCAATGTCCAACTTCTTGTTGACATTGGGGCTGGATCATGTGACTGAAAACCATTTCACAATATAAGGGTTTTATATCGGTCGATATTGATAATTATTGATTCTTTTTTTGTTTTAAATATCTGAAATACTGCCAAACTGATGGCATAACTTTTCCTGTTCTTGTCAGTTTTCACTCGACGTTGTTGTTTTTTTTAGGCAGTTACAAGGAACTGTGGTAAAACATAAAACTGGTAATGCAAAAGTCACTCAATAGGCTGTTGCTAGGTAACCAAAGAGGGAGTCGGTTAGTTGATGCCACCATCCTAGCTTAGCTGACTGTGGCAGGTTGAGTAACTAAAGTCTTTCTTCTGCCTACATCCTCCAGAATGCTTTGTGGTTCTGGATTGGAGTTCAGTGAAATTATTGAATATTTTATCGGACATATTATCTATTGATATTGATCACGTGTCTATTGCAACATATACATTTTTATTCATTTATTGTTCAGCATTAGTTGTTTAAATTTTGAAATGATTTTTTATCTCTTGTCCCTGGGAAGTTTGTCATTTTTCAGATAAAAACAAAGGTTATACAAAACAAGGCTAAAATAACTTAACTACACAAGTGTAATAGCAAATGAATATAAATATCCCACAAAAGCATTAAAGTTTGTGGCTGTGGTTTAACAAAATGTGGAAAAGTCAAAGGGAGCGTAGACCTTGTGCTTCAAATTATTAAAGGAAATCTCTTATTATCCGTCAAACATCTAAAAGAAGCACTTCCCACTCTCACCACTCTAACTCTGCTTTATGAGCGACGGTAAAAGATCAATCTATTCTGTCTTTGTCAGTCTGCCATGCTGTCTATTCTAACTTCTCAAATCCAGTTTGTGGCTCTTGGCTTCAAGCCTTTTGGCTCCTGCAGCTCTGCTGTGGTTCCTCTCTCCTCCACTTTCAATCTACATCGTATAGAAGAGCCAACTTTTTCTTGAACATAACCCAAAACTGTAAGGACAAAAACAACAACCTTGTGCTTCCATGTGCACTTTAAGAAAAGCCTTTTGTGATGTTTTAAGGTGGACCTGTTGAAGGCCAAGAACAGGCTGCTGGACATCACGGCGCAGCTGACGTGTGGCGTGGTGAACGGACGGAGGCTGCGGGTCAGGCCCGTCATCAAGCCTCCGTGGGCTAGAAAGAAACCAGAGAGGAGTTCAGAGTTATCTCCAGACGAGGACGCGGCAGCGCTTGAGGGCGGTGAAACGCCAGACTCTGTGCTGAGCAAAGAGAAACTGAAGCAGCTGAAGAGTCAGCAGGGCTGGCCTCACTTTAAGGACGTCTTCATGCTGTCTTCTGTGGACAGAGAGGATGTGGAAACTTTGAAGGTGAGCGGTCACACAAGACAGGGATGCATGGGGTGTTTAAAACTCGTTACACCGTAGTTACACTCACTGCGCTAACTATCCTGGTAATGTGGAACAAAATAAAGAAAAAAGTATGTTAAGGTAATAACATAAAGTTTCCAAAGTGTGAGTTATTTGGCTCCTCTTCTATAATTAAACTAAATAGCGAAAGTGGAAAAGCACAATTAATGCTGTAAATATTAGAAGAATATTTCTAAGTAAATTAATATGATAGTTTACATTAAACTTCTATACTAATATAGTTGTTGGAGTCAGCAGCAGAAAAATGACATTACCTGCAGTGTCCTGTAAAAGTATTCATATGTTTCTGTCATGATACATTTTACTGGATGATAAATTGTCAAAGTAATTATCACGATAAATGATACTGTTGTTGTTTTGAGACCATTTTTACATAAACTGATAATGACATAATAAATCAAGTTTGCCCTCATAAGGAGTAATACATTTACATATCCCTTAATAAACAGGGTAAGTTTTGAAACTTTGAAAACCATTCCTGCTCCGTCTTCCTCTTCGTAAATATCTTTCGGTTTGTGCCGGTCCGCCACATAAAATCGAAATAAAGACGTCGAAGTTTGCGGTTGCAACAGGCTCAGATGTGAAAACAACCGCACACGGCCGTCAGTTATGATTGCATTTTACTTGTTGTTTGTTCTTGCAGAGCTACTTCCTGGTTGAAGCCAAGCCCGGACCCTGGGAGTACCACAGCGAGGTTCTGACTGACCAGAGTCCAGAGGACGTCTGCACCAACATCATCAGGGAGAAGCTGCTGGAGTATCTGCCACAGGAAGTGCCGTACTCCATGACCCAGGTGAGGAGAGCCGTCACAAGTACGTGTTTCAACTTGGCCTGAACCTAATGATTATTTTAGTAATCAATTAATCTGTCAATTATTAGAAAGATTAATCAATTAATAGAAATATTGGTGCATTCTGCAATTTTTTTACTTAACCACTTCAGCCTTTTTTTTTTTATTTACACAATATTAGAAATACATTAAATGATGCAATTAAATATATAACTCAGTTCTCTTTCAAAACAACCATTTTAGGCACTTTTTGTTGATCTTTTTGCTAAAGCTAAACAAATGCTTCTGACATGTGAAAAGCTCAGCCTTGCTGCTTAACCTACATCAGTCTTTTATTTTTTTTTTATCTATTAACCAATTAATAATTGGGTAGCAAAAGATGCTTGATAGGAATTTTAACAGAATTTGAACCAAGTGAAGCTAAAACTGTTCCACTTGAGGACTTCTGGATAAAACATATTTTACAGACAAAGAATTTATCTTAAATGCAAAATGTATATATTATTTGTTCAGTGTAGACTTAATTTCTGCTCTGAAAATGTAGTTCTTGTAGGAATTTTTAGTTTTTTGTTTTGTTTTAGTCTGGATAATTCAGTTAATTAATCGATTACTAAATTATTTGACAATTATTCAAATAACTGATCAACCACAATTAATCATGATTAATCCAATAAATCGTTTCAGCCTCAAGTTCATAAAAGGAGGTTATTTTCTTCATGCCATCATAAATTACACTGCCGTTTCTTCTTGTGTTTTGGAATTTTGGTTTTAAAATTAGTTGTGCTTGTTGCCTCTGGTGTACTTTTGACAGCTTAAATCATCTAAAAGTATTTTCTTATATAAAAGCAACACGTATGAAATAGGAACTATATTTACAGCCTCCGATCTCCATCAGAGCTCCTTTTTTAAACTCCCCAGCTGTTTATTTGACCTAACATTTAGTTTTGTTAGTAACTGCAGATAGTTTCTGCTCTTAAAATCTGTCCTTCTTTTCAGTCTATTGAACTCTGGCAGGATGGAGAAAACGGGGAGCTGGATATTTCCGTGAAACTGTACACCAAGAAAGAATCTCACATGGTAAGTACTCCAACGTTTCTGTCCGGCTGTAAAGCGTCTGGCAGCTTCACGCGCCTGCATGTCCGCTTGGTGGTTGGACATTAACGTCCCCTGTGTTTACCTGCAGTTTAGCCTGTATATACACACTGCATCATTTAGCTGCGGCAGCTGTCCAGCAGCTTAACCCAGAAACGTCTCCGCAGAGACAAACGTGCACGTCCTGGTCGGTGTAAACGCCTGAGACTTTGGCTTTCCTCAAGCTCTTCATCCGGTGACATCACGAGGTCAAAATGTGCAGCTGGACGCTGTTTACAGACAAGCATCACATAAGTATGCTGATGTTAACATTTATCTGCGTGTAATCTTTAAGACTGGCCTCCCAGAGTCACCCTGGTTGACTGTGAATGTGACATTTTGTTTAGAATGATTGATTTTATGGATAGAAAAGTTAAATTGTTAGTCTGTAACATGTATTCTGTTTATGTAGCATTCATTGAAACAAGAACATTTGACTCAATTTGGCTTTTTGTCAACCTAGAAATTTACCCAAAAAATCCCTTAATATCAAAGTGAAAACTGATTTCTGCCAAACAGTGACAATTAAACAGAAATGGGCATCATAAAATAAGTGATTGCGTAAATATTTACTCCCTTTGAAGCGACTGACCTAATTCAACAGCCAAATGGTGCCGTTAGTCTCACAATGAGTGGAGTGGGGCTCAGTGACTGTGTGTCAAGTGATTCTAGTATAAAGACAGCTGGAAGGTCCTTTCAGTACTCCTGGCTATCACTTATTTTAATGTTACTTTTTTTATTATTACTTATTTTGTAGAAAGCAGTTTTTACTTAGACAAAAACTGATTTCTGTCGTATAAAAAAGCCACATTTTGTTGATCACGATTGATTTGTAAAAGAAACTAAAAGGAGTAAAACACCTTTTTAAAGGCACTGTTTATACATATATTCCACATCTACCCCTATATTAAACGTCTTTTCTTTTTTTATCTCATAAATATTTAATCAACCCTTTTGGACTCTGCATATTAGATGCGAAAGAACATTTGTAGATGCATCTGTGCTGCTGAATGTTTCAAGGCCACTGCCCTCACAAGGAGAGGTACTTAGAAGAACTCGGTTTTCCAGCTTGGGTAAGGAAAGCAAATTGGAGCTCTGCAAACCGATGACTGACCAACAGCCTCTGAATAATGTTTGACATCAAGTTATATTTTATGGCCTTTCTGGTCATTTCTTAGAATGGACACAGGGAAATGTAGTTTATATGCAGTGTAATTGTTTGTAATTTCCAACAGGAAAGCAGGTGGTCTTCTAAGACATACCACAAGGTTGGGTCACAGAGAGAGAGAGGCACCTTTACTCCATCTCTCTAGATCATCTGGAGCTCCGGGTCGTCTCTCCTGCTTTAGTTCTGTTAGTTTTAGACATGGAATGTGTGCAGGTTTTAAAGCATATCCAGGTTTTAAAAAGTCATGGCTTTTCAACCATAATTTGAAAAAGGGCTGAAATGATTAATCGACTTAATCGTGATGATTTGATTGTTGAAATCATCAAATAATCTAGTAATTGATTCAACGTTAACTGGGGTATACAGACTCAAAAACATGTCACTTACATATGCAATCAGAAGAGTAATTGGGCGAAATCTATATAAAAAAATATACATTTTGCATTTAAGATAAAAAATACTTCAATCTGTAAATATGTTCTATCCAGAAATACTGAGTTTTACCTTCACCTAATTCAAATTTTGAACAAAAAATATCTTCTATGAAGCACATTTTGCTATCCAGATATTAATCCAAATTGAACTCTTTATTTTTCATGTATTCCTAATAATGCATAAAATAATCTTAAGTGGTTAAATATCAAATATGCAGAATATCCTTATTTTTTAATTGATTAATTGTCAGAATAATCTATTACTGAAATACTTGTCCGTTGCAGCCTTTGTTACATTCAGGCCAATATGCAGTGGAGATTAAAGATATGGAACAAAATACCAATAATAATATTTTATAGATCACATATGTCTGATAATCAACCCATACCAATTTATCAACCTGAGTAACACAATACACTAAATCGTACTGTAAATAAACCAACATAAAGGAAGTTATTGTTTATTTTACTAAAGCTTTCTGCATATTTTTATACATTATGCTTTTTTTTCTGAATCTTATTCTATTTTAAATTCATTTCAGTTCTTTATTTGTCTTATAACTTGTGTTCCAGTAGTTTTTCCCTCAGATCTGTTTTTATTTTTAGTCATTTAATACTAAGCTATTAGGTCAAAAATGTATTGTTTTTATCGATAAATCGATCATATCGAGACAGAATGAAACCTGTTGTCTGCAGACCATGGTGATCGGCGCGGCCGGCCAGATGGTGGCGCGGATCGCCCGGGAGGCGGGGGAGGACCTCAGCCGGGTCTACCTGAGGGACGTCAGGCTGAAGATCTCTGCCAAGATGAAGAAGTGAAGAAGACCGAAAGCTCCTGGAACCTTTCTGCCTGCTCTATTGTGACTTTTTTCTGCCAAAGACAGAACCGGAGATAAAGAGGTTATGGCCTCATCATGAGTACGACATGGAGCCGGGAGGCAGCATATGCTCCATCTCCAGTCCAAGAACCGCCGCGGACCTGGCTCCTGTCCCCTAAAAGGACGTTTTACTCCTCCTTTGTTTTATTTCAGGAACCCACTGTGTCTTCGTTTAACCCGTTTGCAGGGATATGTTGCTGTATTTTGAAGTGAGAGTGGGGTGTCCAAACTTTACTCAAATAGACAAATCGAAATGTTGCAGCAGAATAAAACCCAGCTGAAGTGTCGGCGTATTTTTAAGCTCCGGTACCTTTTTGGTAGCAAACATGACACGGCGGCTCATCAAATGGATGTTTTGACACGACTTTGACAGCTCCTTCATGGCTGAGCGGGTTTGGCAGGCTGTGAAAAGGCCGACGTTTTTATCTTTGGCTCTCAGGGCTTTTTCTTCCCTCGGCGGCACAAACGCTGCGCTGTAGATAAACCGAAGGCGAGAGCTGCACCGTCATGTTCACTCACATGTCCCTGATGTACCGTCCAACCCAGTTCCCTTCACTCCCTTCATCACTTTAGCCGTCTCTGCTGCCCTTTGAAGTGTAGCCATCCATCTCTGCGACCATCACTTTCCCTCTTTTTCTTCTTCTTCTCCGTGTTTTTAACGCTCACTCCGTTCTTTTGGCTCCTATAAAGCCCGTCTCTGCCTCCGAGGGCTACATTGTCTCCTTAATGGATGGGGAAAGTGGAGCACTAACCTGATGCTAAAGTGGGTCAGATAATGGGGATTAGATTCACTCCCGCTGCCAGTGGGTTAACTCAGCAGTTCAGGGCGTCTTGATGAATAACCAGCTAGTAAGTGTCCAGATGTCAGGAAAGGAAGTGTTTCCTCACAGACAGAAGCTGTGTCAGTCCCCGAAGCGCTCCTTGTTCTCCGAACAGCTGCTACCTACCCTCTTGATTTGACAGCAAAGATCGCTGCCTTAGACAAGCTAACTCCACTTCAGTCCAAAAAATTAATTTAGATCTTATGCAGGGTGTCCGCGCATTCTTAAAAAGTCTACAATTTATGTAACTGATTTTTTAAAAAAAAAAGTAAATTTGCCTTAGATAAGTTAATCATAATGGTAAATTAAAATTTTGTCTATTTAACCGCGTATATTTTATGGGTTTTTTTGTTTTTTTGCTGAACTTTTCTGTCAGGCAAAAGCTTGAATCGCACTCTTCATTGCGATTCTCAAGACGGTTGAACCGTGCTAGCTAGCTATGTTCATTTTTTGTTTTTTTTTCTAGCTAGCTAGCATGTGTTGTATAGTTTTATACTTGTCATGGGTGGGTGAAAATTTTACTGACGTTTGGACGATATTCATACATTTCACTCATAACTGTTTTAAAAATATCTTAAAAAGTAAAAAAAAAAAGTCTTAAATTTGAATTTTTTAAACCTACAGAAACCCTGTTATGAGTAAACACAAAACCATTAAGAGCAGATTCTACAAATAAAGAGGCACTCGTGTAAGGGAGACAACCATAATTTTTATTTGACATTATAGGTTTAAATGTAACAATGCTCCAGCTCGTCCTTTCCTTCGTTGTCATTGAGCGAAGGCCGTAGAACCCTTACCATTACTAAAACTCAGTAATGGTAACGGTTTAACTGCCCTCCTCGGCTGTGTGTTCGGCCCCCTGACGTTTCAGCCAAAGTCTCCTCCAGCGTTGGCGGAGGTGGAATGATACCCTGGATAGTACATCATCTATACTGTAGTGTCTCTTTAAAAAACTTACAGTATAAGATGATATCCTGTCCAGGGCACAAGACAGAACAGCCAAGCAGCTCGTCTGGAATCTGAAACAAAAAATTGGGGTGAAAATGATTTAAAAATACAAATAAATTCAGATTTATTGGCTGTAGCCTCCTGTCTGAGCTGTTCTCACCTGTTTGCACCTTGTCATTAGACTTCTTCATTACAAGTGTTGACATCTGGTCCATGTCTCCTAACTGCTCAGTCTGTTGGGCTCCAGCACTTAAGAGGTTGCCCCCCTCAGCTCATTAGCATACCGTGATGACATCTGGGGTGGACCAGAGAGGGTTTTTTTTTCTCCTTATCTTCTCAACCTGATTGCCACAGTCCAGTAAAGGTCCACACCCTTGTGCCTCATCCTGAGGCTGTTACGGAGACACCACAGATGTGTCCTGAATGCAAGAGCGGCAAGAAGAAAGGGACTGTTGAGAACCCAATGAACCCAGTTAGCAGTTTCCTACATGCCATGAAGGGAGCATGTCGAAGTTGGATTAGACCAAACTAATATTTCAGTCTACAGGTACATTTCCAAATGTAATATTGTCTAAAGGTTCAACAGCTTTTGTCACACATTTCAAAAAGTGAAAATCATATCACACAGAATTACAACACGAATAATGAAATGTTTCAACACCTTTCATTTCTTATCATTTTGATGATTATGACGTAAAGATCATGAAAAACCCAAATTGTCTCAGGAAATTGTAACCGCAGTCCAAGAAAGGTTAAAGATTTGGCCAACAAAATAGAAAACGACTAATGACCCTCCAAAAATGTGGCAATTAATCTTTTTTATTTTAATAAGGCACTTTATATTTTGAATCTGTAAAGATTTATATAATTAATTAAAAATATATATGTTTATTATTGAGCAGACTGCACTGAAGAAAACAAACTATAAACTAATTTTTCCAGTTTAAATTTGCCGGTTTTAGTACCAAGGGCAAAAGGTTTGGTACTAAAACTTTTAGTACCAAACTAAACAACCTGCTATAGAAGCTGGATGTTCGTAGAGTTTATTAAACATATTCGTAGAAAGGTGAGTGGAAGGCATGCAGACTGAATGCTACAAACGAGCTACAAATGTCATTTCTTGTATCGAGTCGCTCCTGAATCAGAGACGATGTCAGAAGCTTGTAGCCTTGGGATAAGGAGAAAAATAGCTGGATTGTTGTCCAGTGGTTAAAATTTCCTCTTTTTATATTAAAGTAAATTCCATATTTCATTTGGAAGTGAAGGTCCCAGAGTCTGGAGGAAGAGTGAAGACCGAAGTTTACTTTATTGCTTTATTTAGAGCCATGCAAAAAAAAAAAAGAATGACTCTTATGCTTTTTCCTGGATAAAAAAGGAACAAATAAAATGGCTGCTACACTTTAGAGTACATAGAAATCCAACTTGTTTGTCTTCTTGAATTAGAAACATGACTGCACCATAATGCTGCCACCACTATGCTTCACCAAGAGGGCCTTTAAATTTGACTTCTATCGCAGGCCACATAGTCCAGACTTTTAGTTTTAAATAATAATAATAATATTAATAATAATGATAGTAATAATTAACTAAATGTTTCCCTTCCATTTCACAGTTATGCACTAATTTGTGTAGGTCTATCATTTAAGGTTTCAGCGTAATACATGGTCGTAATGTAGCCTAAATGAATTCCTCTGTGTACTCAGCCACACTGTTTTCCATTTTTCTGTCTTGCTGTGGCCTTTGACCTTTCTTGGCTGCACTCTAATCAGAAGAATCCCGACAGTCAGCCAAGACAACGTTCCTTCATAAAGCCACTAAGACCTTTATCTCCCCATGTGGAAATAAATCTAACATTCAGCATCTCTTCACTCCTCCGGATCTCCTCTCTGCTGGATTTATGTGCAAAGGGTTCGCTGTTTGGAATTTAATACTTCTATATGTCAGTTGATGTGGCGTTATCTGACTTATTAAAGCTGTCGTGTTTCTTTCTTTCTCTTTTTTTTCCCGTGTCCTCAGCCAGGTTGCGGGATGAGGAGGAAGGCATTCTCATCCTCGTCACGTTCGCGGCGTCAAATCACGGCTGAGCTGTGATGGAGTGCGTTTCCTGCTGCGTTTTGTCTTTAATCGCTGACAGTTTGTTCACGTGCGTTTAAAAATAAACCGTTTCTTCTTCTTCTTCTTCTTCTTCCTGGAGGAATCAAGTCGTCTTACTTGAAGGTTTTCAGCTCTACTCCCCCAATAAACAGAAAACAGGATTCAGGCTGGAGAAAGTTTGTGGAGCTGCTAGCTAAAACGGCTTCGGGGCGATTTAGCGGAACAGGGAGGAGGTTTCCTCCAGGTATGCTGACTTTTCAAGCGGCACTGATGAATGCCCCTTCCTCTGAAACCGAGTCATTAGTATGGAAATACCCTCCGTATTCTTAATGCGCTCCTGTAAGGTCAGTGTCATTTATCACACTTCCTCTCCTGTAGGGTTGAGACAAAAATCCAGTAATTTACTCTGGGAATGATGTGCGTGTTCCTCAGAAAGGGCCCGGGTTAGGTGGGACCCGGTGACTCCTGGTCAGTGTGTGTGTGTGTGTGTGTGTTGTCCCTCCTGCTGGGGCCGATAAACACACAGGCCGGATTATCTGGGTGGTTTCCGTGGCGTCCAGAAGCTTTATCTGCAGCAGAGAAGCCGCTGCTCTTTCTGCAAGACAGATTAAGTTTTTGCTTGTCTGTGATAATTAGAAGACGCTTTCATTGAATGTTAAACAACCTTTAAATATGCTAAATTGAAACGTTTAGTCACATGGACCAAAAATCATCAAGTTAAAAAGATTTGAGAGGCACAAAAAATGTTTTTCCACCAAAGGTAGTCACTAATTTTCATTTTTGGCCGTATCAGATCATTAATATCCTCAAACGACCGCTAGATGTAGAAAATAATGATAAAATCCATTAACAAACTGTTACGATATGAATGAATAGCTGTCTCTTCAATCAATAAGTACTTCTTAAAGCGAAATAACACTGAACTTCTTTTCACATTGAAGTAATTTGGCAGTAAATACATAAAAGCTGCTTTGTTTTGATTGGTAAAATAATATCAGTATCAGCACACAAATGTTACATTGAAGGTTAATTTTATGTAGGTTTAGAAGCTAGTGGGCCTCAAAAAGCTATGGCAGGCCGGATTTGGCCCCCAACCCTTGAGTTTGACACATATGTACCGACTCTACAGAAAACTAAGTAAGCAATACTTTAATTAAACAAATAAAGCAGATTTGTTGTTGGAAAGGGGAGTCATTATAGATGTAAAACATTCATTTCTGAGCAGTAACGTCAGGATTTAGGTCAGTCTTTCTTTGAAAACATTAATTTCAAAAGTAGATTTGGATGCAGCATGTTCAGCTTCTGAGTAAAAGCTGCTACATTTGGTCTTGGGAAGAGAAAATGCAGAAAATTTGGTTATTTAAAGACAAATAGTTGAAGTCTGTCGCCAAAAATGTTCTATTTTACTTAAGATGTGATAATTTGGTTGTAATCAAACTTCTGATGCAGCCTTAGTTCCCCCTTAAAAAGTAAAACCAGCTTTTTGGTGCAAACTGTTTTCCCACACTCAAATTGGATCTTTTTTTTTTCTTTCTTTTTTTAATACAAATTAATTAAGAGTTTGGAGACGCATCAACAGATCTCATTAACAAGCAGAGTACCGTCTGAACAGCAGCTAATGTCCCACGTCAGTTTGTTTCTATAGAGGGTTTTCACAAGATGAGGTTACTAACTTAAGGCCAGCTCATTACAGTTCTTACAGCAGATTACAAAACGTCCTGTAAAGTAACAGAAGGTTCTTTTTGTTTTGTGCTGAAAAATGAGCTTCTTATCAGCTGAGATAAGGCTGAACAGAACTGCGTACAACTAGAAAAGAGGACAGGACATTTTAATCCTGCTCTGAAGGGGAACTCTGGGTGTTTTCGATATTCATGAAACAGACGCAAACCGCTTGTGTTTTAAATGTCTGAGTTGGTTTAAAACAAAAGGTTCAGTTGAGTAAAACCTTTATTTTATTTTTTTAAAATTATTATTTATGTATTAAAGAGCTTGTCCAAGGCAGTGGTTCCCAAGCGCTTCCTCTTCCCAAATTAATATTGTAAAACTGTATTTATTTCATATTTGTGATTGCAAAGACAGCATCAACAAGCAACTTATTGTTTTTAATTCTTTCCAAGTGTAGCCTTTTAATCTGCTGTAAAGATTATAACAAAAAATATGTTTTAACTGCCATAATTTTTGTCAGCTTGATTTCTGAATATCTCAAAACATGTTGATTTAAGAGCCCCAACTTTGATCTTTTTGTCATTTAGCAGACAGAACAAATCATCCTGCTTCTAAATTTTCAAAACTATTTCCAGCCGGCATACCTGACCAATAGGCTGAGTAAAAAAATTAAATCTAAAAAATAAAAAATCCCCCACAGTGGCTGGTTTGTGTCCTGTTCCTGACTGTTTTTGCATTTTGTCCTTTTATGATCTTGTCAACATCCACCAGCATGAAATGTGAATATTTTTAATTTCTTCCACAGTTGCTTACTGTACAAAGACAATAAATGTAATCTAGAGTTAAGGTTTTATTCCGTAGAGTAATGATGCACACTCTGGTTGGTGGAGAAGCTCCTCAACAAACTGTTAATTTTATAGTTTGATCAAAGTGAAGTTGAGCAACAGTTTACCAAATTTTCAGAAGGTTGCTGCTTCATTCTCCTACCATGACACGACTGGTATGGATTACATTTATGTTTCTCACCTCAGCGGACCAAAAAAGTGCCTGATTTCCTTTCTTAGAGTTACAATTATCGCAAGAATTGACAATCATAAAACGGCGTAATGCAGCAACAAGATGACTTGAGTTTGGTCAACCCTCAAAATGCTTGCTTAAAAAGATTCTTGATGCTAACCATTATGTGAGTAAGTTCATTTTATATATATATATATATATATATATATATATATATATATATATATATATATATATATATATATATATATATATATTTGGCTGATGCCACTTTGAGAAATACCAAGCTTCGTTCAAATTCAATTTCAGTGTGATCCAAGTCTTCTTCTTCTCCAGTAAATTTACTCGTCTGAGCTCCACTCACATTAAAGTAAGAAAAACTGTCAAAATAAATCGTTTGGTGAGTTGACTTCAAAGAAAGAAACGCGCTTAGAAACTCTTCAAATAACAGACTAGTGGTTCCGTCCTACACTTCCGTTGGCTGGAAAAGTGTTAAAAATGTCCCTGCAGTGACCTCTACTGGCCTGAACTGGCTATGACGGCTCTGTTAGAATCAAATAAATACGCTATCCTGTGAAGGATCAATGTTAGCTTTATTAGCCCTTGTTACACATGATGTAATTCATTTTATTTACGTGCATAACAGAAATTGAACACAGAGACGGACTGAAGGTGATATAACTTTATATTAGAGTGACACAACACAGAATAACATGAACACATGCTTAATCCTCCATGCTGCGTGACTTCTCCTTACAGTCATTGGTACACGAGAAGCCATGAAATAAAACCGAACAAAAACATCAACAGAGAGAATAGATTACAACAGACGTGTTTCACACAAAGATGAGAGTTAAGGCATAGGTTGAAAATGTTTTTGGTGGTTTTTATTTCTTCCTCAAATGCTACACCAAGTCACAAGAAGTTGCCTCTGATTAGTCAATAGATTTTGCATTCTTTGGCACAAATATGATGGCCAAAACAACTGATGAGGTCAAAAGTTTCAAAATAAAAACTTTTTACATATGTAGACTTATTTAATAACAATTCAGCTATATATTCAAGTTCACTTTCATCTACAAGATTAGGCGAAAGCACATTTTTAACAAAAATCCTGTCACTTCTCTGAGGTGATAATCTGCACAGAGCTCGTTACTTTGACAAAGGCACTAAGGAAATCTAATTTCCTAAATTTAAACAAGTATCACAAAGAGATTCTGTATAGTGAAAATGTGCATCGCTGCTGCACAAAAGTTCAGAATTATGACAAATATAGATGTGATTATAATATATCTACGTTTCTTTTTTTAAAAAATACTTTAACATAAAAAGTGTGACTGTTTGAAACCGGTGCTACCAATTATTTAATGTGCAGCCGAATGACATCAGAGTCTTTGAATGATTCTCACTGACAGGAAAACGATCCATTCGGAATGACACTTCCTGGAAACGGCTGAAAGTAACCGTACTGGCCGACACAGACGAAAGAGGGTAACGAGACAAGCTAGCACGCGAATGCGATTCCCGGAACTGTTCAAGAGCATTTTAGAAAACAAAAACAAGAGAAAGGGTTTTAAAACTTCACAAAAAACTACAAACGGAAAAATTAAAAGTCAGAGGCAGAATGTAAGAAAATGTTTATGGTCACAGACTCGGAAAGTTGTAGTTAAGCTCCTCACAGAGTGGTTCATCAGCTGTTTACTAAAAATAAAAATAAAATAAACGACAATAACAAAAGGCAGGCCAAACATTCACAGTATGCTGGACAACACAGATGATTACAAAGTTTTAGATTTCTGACATTATGTAACAACTACAAGCAACCCTCCCTTGTAGGGAGTTTCAGTCAACCCTTCAGAAAACATCAACCTGACTACGATATTAAAACCAGAACATTTATATCACAATCGCTACGGTCTGACATAATAAGAAGAACTGGATCGGAGGAGCTTCATATTCTGTTTCTTCATACCAAAACAGTTTCTCTAGAAATCCTGCTTCATAGTTACGGGTCCTGCTGCTCAAACTCAGGCATTCATCAGATCCGCCAATCAAAAGAGCAACAAAGCACAGATGTCATGTGAAGTATTGCCAAACTGATCACATGCTTGTTTTCTAACTTGTCACATTTCATTTCCGCTTTGTCAGCGTGGATGGAAGAGGATGCGCGCGGGAATCACGATGTGATTACTCATGATGCAAACGCCGCTTCAAAGGGGGGGAACAAGGAAGACGAACAGAGAGGAGAAATAAAATGGCAGCCTAACGTTTTGCTACTTGAGGTAATAGAAAAGGTTTCAGCAGCCCCCAGCTGGGATCCACGGTCTCCTTTAAGGCTATGTATGGCTTTCTTCTCGCTTCGCAGGTGCAAATGTGTTTAAACGTGATAAAATTAAAAGAAAAAAAACAAAAAAAAAAACAAACACCAGATTTACTGTAGCCATGTTTGAAAGAAAATAAACTCCATCCATGTTCGACAGGCATAAATCCAAATTAGTGCATGAAGGTTTGAACAGGCACTGGACATTGGAAACAGACGGGCAACATGATAAGGAGGATCATCATACAGCTGATTCAAAAATCCACGTCTTACAGCTACACTCAGAGGAGGTGGAGGAGATCAGCCAGAGCTCGGAGCTCGTCTGTAACGACAGACAGGAAGAGGCAGCAGCTGCGTCGCTGCACAGCTTCCAGCGGTGAAACAGCGTCACAACGCTGGAAAGTCCTTTCCTCCAGCAGGAGTCTGCCCTAATCTGGACTGGAATAGACAATACATCTCTGGATCTTTAAACAATACACTCTGCTCTGTTGCGGATACCATGTAGAAGTGAATAGACAGAAGCATCTTAGCTAAGGAGAATAACGACGAACTAAAACCAAATTTAGAAACAGCTTGATGCCAGTATTTCTTTTTCCTATACAAAACTAAAATTTGCTTACAAATAGTAAAAAAAAAAAAAAAAACAAACAAAAAAAACCTCTTGGTTGGTGTCAAGTGTTTCTAGTTGAAGGCAGTTGCAACGAGGGATTATCTGACTGAGCCTCTTCATGCTTGAGGCCTTATTGTCTCATACATCACACAGCCGCTTGGCATTGTGGGCCGGTCATCTTCTGGAGCAGAGGGATCTGTGGGACCAGAAGGATTAATGCAATAAATATGGAGCATGGAGATTGATTTTCTTCCATCATGTAGGTTTTCCCAAAGTAAAATTCAAGAACTTCTCAAGAATTTTCAAGGTAAGTCTACAAACTTTTTTCCAGCACTGCACTTTGGAGATAAAAACCAAACAAATTAACAGTTCCTTATTACACAATATTATTCATTACTGTTATTAATAATGTCTTATTAATGTGAATCGTATTCTACAGTCTAGGTAAACAAAGATTTTGAAATGTCTCTCTTACACACCCTATACACCCTGACTGGACTGAGAACAAAATTTAACAAACATTCCTCACGTATAAACTATTATTTCTATTACACAGATCAATAAGTGATTGAGCCACTAGGAATAATAAATACTCACTAAATTAAAACAATTCAGATAAATTCTGTTAAGATAAATGACTTTCCTGCTCAGATTAAATGATTGAACACAATATACAAAGAATGTTACATAAGAAACTCTAAAAAAGTCTTCTCGCTAAGTTTTCTGGCATTTATCAAATAGAAATAATTCTTCTAATTTTCCACTGACCTAAAACGAGAGAAGTTTAGTTTGATTAAACTTTAGACTAAGCTAAAGGTATATTTATGTGTCTTTTTATTAGGTGTATGAAAATATCTGATTTCAAATGTAAATAATATTCTCCAAATTTGGGATTTTAATCAAACATTAGATTGGACTTTATTACAAAACTGCAGTTTGAATATCAAGAGCTCTCTAGGACTTTATACAGAAATCAAGCACTTTCCAAAATTATAATGTAAACATTTAACTGTTCATGATTCATAGGCAGGAAAGAAATATTCTGAATGGTGCTTAGGATGATTTTGAATAAGAAAAACAGAAATTAGATCAATCTGATCAAAGCTTTACAACAAAAGAAAAAAATCTGAGTTTGAAAATGGGCCACAAACCTGTATGATTTTAGCTCATAATGGAAAATATTTCCATAAGAAAAAAAGGTAAATAAATGACTAATCATCAAGACAAACGTTGCGTTAAGGTAGACCTGGCGAAGCGTGAGCTCTGATGGGGAACGGAGGAAGACCGGAGCGCTCACCTTGGTCAGATCTACCCCAGTCAGGGCGTTGATGGAGACGGGGAGTTCAGCTAGAAGTCGATTCACCTCTCCGGTCACGCGGCTGCCTTCGCCACTCAGGATGACGATCTCACTGGTCTTGGCCAGAGGAGCAGCCACCTTACTGGTGATCTGCAAAACACACGAGGAAAACATTAAAGCCTCAAGCACTGGACCGGCGTCCACTGGATGGAGACTGAATCTGAAGGATATGTTTGAATGGAACAGAAACAGCAACACGTTCCGCTCCAATTTAACAAGAAATGCATTCATTCAGGGCCTCATATAATGAGTATTTTAGTTACTGATTATTCTGGAGATTATTTCTTTGGATTAACTGATTATTTATTGGACAGCAACAGATGCTTAATGGGATTTTTTTGCTGCAGAATTTGAACAAGGTGAGGCTAAAACTACTCCACTTGAGAGCTGGCATAGTTTGGAACAGAGCTTAATCACAGACAAAGGCCTTTTTAATCTAAAATTCAAAATGTATACAATTTTTGTACAGTTGTAGCTTCATTACTGCTTGGAGTATGTTGTTCTTTCAGCAAATTGTATTGTTTTTTGTCTGTATGCTCCAGTTAACGATTAATCAATTTGCAAATTAGTTGATAATTTCTCCAAAATTTAATTGATTACGATTAACCGCTTCAGCCCTACATTAAGTGCTGGTTTACACAGCAATCTGTTCGTGCAACATGGAACTGATTGGAGTTCGGATTTGATGCCACATTAGCAGAAATGGCTATGTTACGTGAACAAAACATACTAAACAACAGACGGAGGGTTAAGACGGACTGAAACCAGATGTAAATAATCGTGTAGCGCAGAACCTTAGGTAGAGCGTCCAGCACCAGCGCCGTCTTGGCAGCTTCTCCGTACTGCAGGTAGGCTTCAGCCTTCAGCCTCATCTTCTCAGCCTCTGCTTTGCCCACGGCTTCAATAGAAGCTGCTTCAGCCTCACCAATGCAGCGGATCTTCTCAGCTTCTGCCTGCGCCGTCAGCACCTTCTTTATCCTGGGATGAGACACCAGAAGCAGAAATGGGTCACGAGTGACTGGTAACGTTGGCAGCCTTCTGCCATATGCAACTTCTGTACATACAACCAAATATAACTGCTAGTACAAATGCTTGTTCTAGTGTGTAGAAGGAGGCTCCAGTTAGTTTAAGTCAGTGCTTCTCAATTCCGGTCCTCAGGGCCTGCTGTCCTGCATGTTTTAGGTGTTTCCCTTCTGCTACACACCTGGATTGAATATGTGGGTGATTAACGGGCTTCTGCAGCACTTGATGGTCATGCAATCATTTGAATCAGCTGCTCTGGAGTAGAGGTACATCTAAAACATGCAGAGCGTGAGGACTGGAATTGAGAAGCACTGGCATAAGTGTACAAAGATATTTTCACTAGAAACTAGACCAAAATAACTTGGCAAGATTTTGTGTTTTTTCAGTGTAGATTAGCCTAGATTAAGCACAGACAACTTTAAACAGTTAGAAAAGCAAAATGATTTTTTCACATCATATAAAATTGACATTTTATATGATAAAAAATGATTCCATTAATTTCCTGACTGCGTAAAACTAAATGAAACGCACTTCTGTCCCTCGGCCAGCTGCTGCATCTTGTAGGCTTCGGCCTCTGCAGGTCTCTTCACGGTTGCAATGAGCTCCTTTTCAGTTCGATCGATCTCCTTCTCCTCGATAGTGATCTGCTTCTTCCTCTGCACCACCTCGATCTCGATCTCCTCCAGACGGATCTTCTGCTGCACCTTGGCCGCCTGCAGCTCATACGCTAGCTGAGCCTCTGCTTTCTGCAAGGAATATTCTCTTTTTTTTCTGGAACTGCATCTAGAATTTCAGTTGTCTATTTTTGAATTTTGCAGAATGCGTTGAACTGGATACCTTTGTGTTCACTTCCTGGTTGAAGGAGGCTTTCTGCATCTCCAGCTCTCGTTTGGAGTCGGCCATCTTTGTGTCTGCGACGAACTTGACGTCCATCATTTCTTTCTTACACTCAGCTTCCTAAAAACAAAAGAAGAAAAATTAAAAACGGTTACAGTAAGATGATCAGCGGATGGGAAATGTGTCTTCTTCTTGAAGCTCCTCTTACCCTGATGCCTGCATCTCTCTCTGCCTCTGCCACACCGATATCTGCGTCCCTCTGTACTGCAGCTGTCTGCGTTTTCCCCAGGGAGCTCAGGTACTCCACTTTATCGTAAACATCCTGTCAGCAGGGAGAATAAACAGAGAGGTACAAAACAGTAAGTGGTGAAAATATCCTATGGGTATGGCAAGCAGAATTAAAGCCCAACAAAACCAAACAATAAACCTGTTACAGACCTTGATGGTGAAGCTGAGGATCTCGATGCCCATTCGGCCAACGTCAGGCGCAGCCACCTCCCTCACCAGAGACGCAAACTTGTCTCTGTCTTGGTAAATCTGTTCAACTGTGAGGGTACCTGAAGATTAAAGAGATCGTTAATGTCCTTAATTAAATGCCTTAAGACAAGCTCCTACTTGTAAGTTAGATTTAAATACTTCAAGTGTACTATATTTGCACAAGAAACTAAATCAGAAAACACATCTTCTTGCAGCATAAATAGTCCTAGATTTAATGTATTACTTTGCATCTTATTTCCTCTACAATTTTTTTTTTTACCATTTTTACTGTGAAACACTGACTGCTGTCTAAGAAAAGTCCTATTTAAATAAAATTTACTTACTTACTATTCACCCTTTTACTAGGATATTTAACCATCTACACTCAAAAGTAGATTCTTTCAAGCTAGTGACAAACTGAGTGATGATCTAAAAGACTGAGGAATTTTAAAATATTGCTCCTTCACTCTAACTTAAATCTGATAACTGGCTGGAATCGCCTTTGTTGACAACCTCAATCAGAGAATCTCCTTAAGTGAACCTCTATCTACAACAGGTAAGCTATTTCCAGCCAATAACTAAAAAAAACCTCCAAACTATTCCATTAGCAAAAAATATGACCAAAGATTGTTTTTCTTATTGAACTGCAGAGCCACTGAAGGTATTGAGTTTATACACAAAGGAAACGTCAGTGATTATAGCTAATCTTTCTATGTTTATGCATAGAAGAGTGTAGAGTTTATGCATAAACCTCTACCCACCCAGGATGGCACGCAGGTGACCCTCCAGGGTCTGCAGGATGACGCTCTTGATCTCTATCACGGACTTTCCCAGGAACTGTTCACAGGCGAAACCAAGCAGCTCGTTTTCCGTCATCACCTTCACCTGGTGCCAGCATGGACACAGATTGTCAGCTGAACACACATTCACAAACCCGGGAGCGAGCGGCATGCATGAAAACGTGTTAGCTTCTCGGCTATCTGAGGGCAAACACACACCGTCCTTCCATACTCACTTTCACATCATCACTGGGGTATTAAAAACAGGTGACTGAACGCAGCGAATCATCACAGGAAAAAGTGATAAAACTGGTGACATTATTCAGTTCAGTGACGGGAATGCATAAGTGGTGACATTTTGAAAGACATTTTAAACTTTTTACATCTGACGGCTGGCTGCAAAATATCATTCCTCCACATCGAACTCTGTTTGTCTAAAACTATTTTCACATGAATTCCCTAAGTCAATGCATTTTTGGTATGTATAAAACCAAACTACATGGCCAGACTTTATCCTTGTGACTTTCTCAATCATAATCCAACTCATTTTTAGATCACTTTATAATAAAAATACCATATTTAAAGCTACATTTTACTCCAAATCTACTTATCTAATCAATAAAGACAAGAAGAGATTTACTTTAAAATGTAATTTAAATGGGGCATATTTAGTTTTACATTTCAGTAATAACTGCACTCTGGTCACATAGCTGCAAACAATGTAAATTATTTAAAAGACAACTAAGAAAAAAACTGCATTTGTCCTAAGATTTACAAAATGAAGGCATTTAAATGTCACCAAAAAGCTCTAAGAAGATTTAGCCTGATAATGTAGTCCACAGGAGATGAAACAATATAAAAGACAGTGAGCTGGGTCCTTAGGCGAGAGGTCTGCACATGGTTTTGCTTTACAACATGCACTCCACTCCAGAAACAAGGGAAACACAAAGTCGGGAAAAATGGTCGTCATTCCAAGGAAACTGTCTGCAAACAGAGAAGGCCGCAAGCCAACCACATCAACACACACATGCAGGCGCAAACAGACAGCAGGAGGCGCTGTGCCACAAGTCAGGCTCACACAAGGACTTGTGAGTAGTGATGGTGATAGAAACCCTCCTATATGTTGTGCGACACCATCTTTTTATTCCTCCAACTTATGTCTTATTAAAAAACTGACATATTTGGGACTTATTCCCAAACTTAAAATGAACTTCAAAACTGATTTAGGTTATAGGTGAAAATGTCCAATCAGGTGAATATTTGAATTAAAAAAAAAAAAAAAATTATCTGTAATAAAATAAAAAGTCCAATCTCAACATGAACATTATGTTCTTCTCTGGTTTTATTTGAAAAGCCACTCCTCAAGTCCAGACATGTTTAACTGTGGAGAAACATATGACTTGTTACCATGGAAAAGGTTCTCTTTAAAATTGTGATCCAGAGCCGCAATGGCTCTGGATTAGGTTGGGTGCCCAGGATGAGCTGCTGGGTTAAACAGTGAGAGTGAGAGGAGTTGTTTAGCAGCAGACAGTGGGCTCATTGTCAGTTACAACTAGGGAAACGGAGAAGGGAACAGTGTCATCGCTGTGGCTGAAACGGAGAACTAATAATCCCACTCTGTCATGCAGACGGGAAGAAAGAAAATGAAACAAAGAGATGGGTATCATTTAGAGAACAAAATTATGCCAACAGTGTTTCACAATTTTAAAGAGAAAATCCACTAGAATCCCTTGGGAAGCTGACAGGTTTGCTTCTTGAACAAAGTAGATTTTTAATCTGTTTCTAAAATCAGAAACCTAGCGCAACAGAGTGGCTATAAAGAATATTTTAGTGCAAATTCAGTTACACATTAACGTAATATGTCCTGTTTCAAAGGATGCGATGACGGTTTTCTTCCTGTTTGGCCATGAGGTTTATTTTGACCATATTAGACTAAAGAGGGGCTCTAAGAACAAATCAAAAACATGTCTTTAGTGATGTCACGACATGGATCACAGGCTCTTGGAAAAAGGAAATTTGATCCTAAACAGAAGTAGTTAAACTGGTTCCTCACAAGCTCAGACACTAAAGACAAGGTTTCCCTTTAGATAGTCAAATAGTATGTCTGTCGCCACTGAGATCTTGATGAATTAGATTTTTTTTTTTTTTACAACACACAAAAATAAGGGTGTGCCCACAGCATTGCTGAATCTGTCACAGCATGACCTTAAAAAGAAAGTGGATTTTGTCTTTAGTATCGTCTTTGTTTACAAAAAAACAAACAAAAAAAACATACTTTGGCACTGAACAAGTCTGGGCTGGCGCTGTTTCAAACAAAGTGTGAATGACCTGAGAATCTAACATGAACACTCAACACAAACTGAATTACGATCCAATATAGTTTAGAGTCTTTATTGCTTTTTGAGCTGGTAAGTAAGTCCTCTGACTGGTTCGTGTTTTAGACCGACAGTGATTTTCCACTACACGGTATGGTTCGACTGTGTTCATAGATCAACATGACAACGATTTCCTGCTTTGCTTCTCACAGTATCCTCTTGTTGTTGGCAGGATAAGCTGTTTATTCTCTTAGTGTGCTCAAGGCTTTTTTTTTTTTTTTTTTTTAAGAAAACACACACTTCCCTGAATGTGATAACATTTCACAAACCTCCACTTTGGATGTGCATTTTAAAAATAAGAATTGCGAAGGAGTAGGAAGCAGATACTGAATTGAATCACTTTGTGAAAAAGCAACAGAGAAGGATTTGAATAACACTTATTAATGTATGACTTTATGCATTAAAAAAGCATTTTGGTTGTGCAGATGAGGTTTCAATCAAGGCTTTTTTAAAGGACTAACAGCTGATACTCCTCAGTTGCACTTCCACAAATATATGTAAATTTTTGCACACTGACTGCAAACTTTAACTGATGTAATTGTTTTTTTATTTTTTTTATTTTCACCCTTTACAGTGATGCAATAGAGGCTGCCCCTGCAGCTGCAGCTTCAGCAGGCGTCATGTGACAACCTCTACATCGGCAAATGCTACACACTGATGTTGGTGTAGAAAGGAACGCTCTGCAAAAAGCAGCTAAAACATCATTTCATTTTAGGATGTACAAAGCAAAGTGCTACATTTATAAGCGATGAGAAAAATGTTTTTGTAAACTTTCTCCATTAACTGGAATTGAATTCAAATCTCACGAGCTGAATCATCAAACACTCGAGAGTAAAAATGCTAGCAGCATTAGCTCAGCACTTCAGCTATCTGCCTTTCCTCAACAGCTGCTGTATGCATCTAATTATTTAGAAACAGAAGATAATCCTACAGAAACTCCCTTTGACAGATAATACCTGTTGCTACCAAGAAAAACTGAGATTGCACAGGGTGAGTAAATTAAGAATATGGTCATAGTACTAACATAGACCACTGAAGGGTGATAAAATGAAGTGTTATCTTTCTGCACTTTAAACCTACAGAGTTATTAAATGCACTTAATGAGGTGTCGGATTGAATTTCTGCACTGTAAAAAGATTGTGCTCGGGGCACACCTGGACATTATAACTGGGTTCCTGGTAGGTTTTGCTGGCTACAATAATAAAAAACTTTTAAAACCTCACAGTTGGTTTTCAGCAGATTACATATAGATTAGAGGCAAACAAAATGGGGCCGTCACTGATTTAGCAAATTGCTTTGGGTTGTGCTGTGGTGGCGCAGGTGTTACGCACAACCCACATAACCCCCTTAGTCGTCAACATGGCCGTCGCAGGTTCAAATCCCGACCCGGTGACCTTTGCCACATGTTTTCCCTCTCTCTCTTTACCTACTTTCTTGTCTTAGCACTTTCTAATAAAGACCACTAGAGCCAAAAAAAACCTTTAAAAAAAGAAAAAAAAAAGAAAAGATTTGTCAAAATGCAGTTGGAGTTTCTGAACAGTTGCATCTTTAAAAGCCTGAACATAATTTAAATTCAGGTAAGTAAGAGAAATTCTAGATCTGGACACTGAACTACTGACGCATTTTATTCTGATGCCCAACAGCCAGCCAACAATAACATGGCCAACGCCACCACATTGCTAAAGAGGAATAATTCAACCGGCAGATGAACTGTGCATTTAAAAGCCGTTAAATGGAAAGATAAAAATGGAGTAGCAGCATAAAAATGATAAAATGGAGGAAAGAACTGTAAAGTAATTACAGCATTAGTTTTGCTTTATGCTACTTTGTTTCAATAC
The DNA here is from genome assembly GCF_019740435.1 of Gambusia affinis. Classification (NCBI taxonomy): domain Eukaryota; kingdom Metazoa; phylum Chordata; class Actinopteri; order Cyprinodontiformes; family Poeciliidae; genus Gambusia; species Gambusia affinis. Next base: position 16,521,670 of record NC_057882.1, read on the forward strand.
ATAAAGTGTCCACTCTATTTCAAGCTAAAATAGTTGATACCGCACCATGTAATGGAAAACTGGCTTGTGGCCATACACTGTAGTCAGAAAAATGCTTTTCCTTTGGATCCAAGTTGGGGAGAAAGAAACTTACTAACACTGTGCCTCGGCTTTCTTGCGGCAGCTTATTGATGCAAAGTGTATCACTACCAGATGGTAGAAAAAACATTGAGAATAAAGGAAAGGAAACAAAATTCTGCTGCCTCTGCTTTAAAGCTTTGGATTTTTTCACTATGGATAATTTACCTTTGAATAAAACATTACAGCCCTGAAACGATCAAAAAACACAACACTGCCTGCAGCTAATCAGAGGATTTCAGCTCGATGCATTATGTTTTAGGATGATATGAAATCATGCAAACAATTTAGCCCAAAGTCTGAGTGAATCTTGAAATCTATACATAAAACTCCTCGTCTGCTTTGATTTCTGGCTTTTCTGCCAAAGAAAGGAAGGAATGGGTAGAGGGGTTAGTGGAGTTTGATCTGGCATTCCCAGAAAAGTGTGATGATTTACCTGAGCCACCCCAGTGACAGTTATAGCTACACCCTCCGCTGTCTCTACATCCTCACACTTGGGCTGCAGGGTCATAATCTCAAGCGTTATCCTGTGAAGAATGTGGAAAAATACCAAATAAAAATTGACATGTACGCAGGGAGAGGAAATGAACGGAAGGGACAGATAACACACAACAAAAAAGAACAAAAGTGAAACCATTCACCCAAGGACTCCAGATCACCAGCAGCAGAGCAACAAGACACTTAATCCAGAATTCAGACTCCTTCGAATTCTGATGTAATTCAGGATTACGCATGAGGAAATCCAGCACAACTTTCTTTGGCACTGAACTCCTCAGATCCCCCATTTGTGGCCAAACAGAGATTTTATTGGTTAGTTTGTTAGTGGCACCATTCTCCTTTGCCTGTCTTTGGCCCTTTTTGGACCTGTTCAAGTGCGTTACCTGAGCCACCCCTGTCACAGCCAGGGGAACACCCTCCGAGGTTTCGATATTCTCACAGCGACAGAGGATGGTCATAATCTCCAGAGACATTCTATGCAGACAGGCGGGCAGGCAGCGGGAATAGCATAGGCAAAACAGTAAGTTGGACAACAGTTGTTAGGAACGTCAATAACCATCGACAAGCAGAAGAGGGAAGGGAGACGGGGACACACACACTGCACAACTTTGCCTTTCTCTTACCAGATTTCATTCTGATAGTTAAGTAAAAGAGAGCATCATTAATTAAAAATCCAATTTAATATTTCTAGCTGATCCTATTTTGATTGTATTTTTGTTTAAAGTGTCAGAGCTGGAGATAAGAGTCTGTTTGCAGCTCCACCAATTTTCCAGAACAGCTGGATCAATGAGTCAAATCCTTGAGCATTAAGATAATTGCTGCATCTAAACAGGAAGTCAGGCTCCCACTGCTTTAGAATGCCGTCTATGTTACATGGTACAAACAGAACTTTTAGCACATAGTATGGGATGCACATTAAAATAAAATAGAAGCTGAAGACAGTGCATAATCTCTGGGATGACTTAAATCTGAATGTTGCGTCATCATTTAGGTTTGGTCTATCCTCACGTTTCCTAGCAACCACAGACAAAAAGCAGCACTTAATGTGAAATGAGTGACTTCAGGTTTTAATGCTGAGACGGGCTGATCAAAGACAAAGCAAAGCATGTTAGATAAGCACAAACAAGGAGGGAGGCAAACAAATTATAAAACCATTTACAACTGGAAACTCCAGAAACATGGAAGATGGAGATTAAAGAGATTATTTCTCAATAGGAAATAAAGGTTTTGTAGTTTTTTTATGTAAAAGTAAACTAAACTCAGCATCTTAAAGGTATAAGATGCTGAGCTGCTCTTTTTACACATGTGAAAAACTCTGGATTTTATGACAGACGTTAATTGTCTTCATTCGTTAGCCCTGTTTGGTTTCTCTAGTGATTCATTTCCATTGTGTAAATATTTTATCAGCTTAAAAGTCAGTTATTAATGACCTGTAGTTTGTTAAACTAAAAGCTGGTATCTAGCCACCTAGGCGCATAAAATTTAAGAGACACTAAATTAATGAAGCAGGTCTATTCCCTGCTTTGCTAATTTAGCATTTTAGATTAATTTTAGGGAACAAGAATTATAATTCTGATAAGAGCTTATGTTGTTATAACCCCTGATAAAAATAATTAAAAAAACAATAATAATAATAATAGTCAATCAAACTCTGGCTACATTTCATGGCAATCTTTAAAGAGATTAAATTTTTTTTTTAATATCTCAAGGCAGGCGGTTTTCTTGTCCAATGGAAAAACTCAAGTAGAAAATGACTAAAACTGCAAAAGTACAAATTGACAAACTGCTTAAATATCAGATTCCTCTAAAGTCAGCAAAGGTTACCAACATGTGTTATAGTTTAGCAATCAAATCAGCTGGTTTTTCTATAAAACCAAACACAGTGCAGAAAAAGATCTATTTAATCAAACCGACAATTTACTTCATGTAATAACCAAACCTTCATAAATGAATAAAAATGCTGACTAGTTCATCCAAATTATGTATTTGCCAACTAAACTGGAGGATTTTTTAAATAACGGACTACAAGTTCATGACCCACAACGGCAGCAGTAGATTCATCCTCCCAATGTGCTGCATAAAAAGACTCGCCTTTATTCTGATTTTATGTAAATTTAGAAGAATGCAAATAAGAACGGTCACTGAGAATGGAAAGGTTTCACATGGTGTAAAGAACTCATGAATGGGAGAGAAGAAATCTGACTATTAGAAAACAATTGTGTAATCATATAATCAAATGTTTATGTTAATAAAGAGAAAATATAATTTAGTAAAATTTGTAGCACATTATCATAAACCAATACTAAATCAAAATCCATTTGATCTTAAACCTTATTTTTCGATTTGGTGATAAACCTGATTTTACAAGACAAACGGTGGTCATTTCAATAAAACCACTTCTCCCAGACATTGACATAAACTAAGTTTTATAACAAGATGACTGAAAGTTGTTTGGATGCTTCTTTTTACTTGACACTAGAAATAAACAGCCAGTTAAAGCAGTTACTCCAAAACAGGTCTCTGACGTGGACAGTTTATGTCGACCAGCAGGCATCCTGCCCTGACAACGCAATTAGGAAATGTGACTCTGTTACGGCCACAGCAGACAGGTTCTTACCTCTGGATGTCAGAGATGAGCCACCAGGCCCAAGCCCAGCCCCCCACGACATACGTCTTCTGATCCGAACCACAGCAGCCACCTTCACACACATTGAAGAGGGGTCACATGGTTGTCATCATATAAAATATACAAATATGAAACACAGCTGGTATGTTCGATTTTTTTTTTAGACGGCTGCTTCAAAACGATCAAAATCAAAATCCAGAAGAACATTTTTAAAAGAAAAAAAGAAATCAGTCATTGCTGTAGGTTTTTTTTTTCCTTTTACTGGAATCCGTTAGTTACTCAAGAGGAAGTTTGTGTGCAGAGCAGTGTCTCACGCTTCATTCCTTGTTTCGCCCACAGTTCCCACAAGTTCACAAAAGGTAACCATGTTGCCTTTGTTTTTCACAAAGTCGTTTTATCTCACCTGATGATTTGAGGCTGCACTAGATGAGGTAAAACAGCCTGCAAAGTCTTGCACCTTGTGGTTTTATGACAAACATTCCCACGATTGCCTGAGCTTCATGTATTAACCAAACCTTCATAAACAAATACAAATGCAGAGTAGTTCATCCAAATTATGTATTTGCCAATTCCACTGGGGGATTTTTTTAAATAACGTTGTTAACAGGAACTACAAGTTCATGACCCACAACGATGCTAAATCAAGACAACATTGACAATAATAGAGGAATCTTTCAAGATGGGAAACGTGCCAATAGCAAAACAGGTCTCGGCATTTCAGACTGATTTAATCTGGACTCTTTAGTGCGACATTCCCAGCTGTCACATGTTAACTGACAAGGCAAAGGAAAGGGAGATCTATATTTACTGTCTCAAAAAACACGACCTAACAACTGATAATTGCAGGGCCTACTGACCCACACATCATCAGCTGTCGCACAATGACGAAAGACTCTTAGAAACAGTTCTCGTGACATTTCATGTCCCAAGCAGAAGTGTCACTGTTGGACAAAGGGTCATTTCCAAAAATCTGAACTTTAAAGGCAATTCAGAAATCAAAACCTGCTGTAGTCATAAACATGCAAGGACACTCTCTTTGACCTTAAATTTTAAGTGTAATGCTAACTGGTCAGGTCACCTATAGAAACACACCGGCTACAGACCGATTTAGACAGCAGCATAGATGAAATTCCTAAATGCACTCATTCCACAGACAGGGAAGGGAGGGTTCCTGGTTAATAACATGGAATTTATAGTGTGATTTACACCACACCAGTGTCGTGCGGTCAGGGGAGACATTCAAATGCTCTGAAGTGCAGCCGGTGAGGCAGCAACGAGCTGAGCCTCACATGGGATTGCGCAACCTCTCGCTAACTGCCATTCTATATAGGAGCCTGTTCCTCCTGTCTGTGCGCCACCAATAAAATGGTTAATAAACATTTAATGTCAGAACTGATTTTCCATAATTTAGCTTATGTATATAATGTACAGTATTTTTTGTCACCAACTGTGTGTGTAACGTGTTTCGTGTGCTGAGGAGCGATCAAAAACGGCATAGAACAGATTCGAGGTGAGATAGGTAGTACTCTTGCCTGATGGCAGGGGGCGCTCATGATCCCAGACATTGTAACTCCACAACTGTAGAGTAAGAGACAGTAACAGCGAGCTAGAAATACAGTAAAGTCAAGTGCAGCGATATATTTATAGCTTTCTCCTCGTACCACAGCAAACACTTAATAATGATCACAAAATAAACATTAAGCCTAAAACCATTGTTACCACTGCAACAGACTGAATGTTCTGCTCTTTGTGTGGGAAATATCTGAGCGGTTTTTAGTGGCGTTATTGTAAGTTGCTATGGCAACGAGTCTGCGCGTAGCTGCGCTGTTACAGAGAGCGAGAAAAAACGTGGTTTTGAGTTGTACTTTAACGATTTTTCCCTTTGCTATGGAGCACAGCACGAAATTAATAATATCTACATGTCCAAGTTTGATTGAGCTAACGGAATTATTCTACGGCGGCAGCGCGGCTATGCATGACATGTAAAAGAATTGTCCTTTTGCAAAGTCCGGATGCGCGAAATTTTCTTATGTAAACAATAACATGCAGAAGGCCTATATTCGTAAATCTGATTATGATTAAGTCAATGCCTCACCATCTATAAACATCAACGCATATATCTGATATTAAACCACACACCCTCTCCTTTCAAAAAGTTGGAAAAATTGTTATTTTCTAAATCAACTAGCCCTGGTTTCAAATGTGGAGCTTATGTTGTTACTCAGCTCTGGTCTTAAGCCGCTCATAAATGTTTTGGTTTCACAATGAAGCTGAAGTGAGTGAGTGAGGAAGAGCCCCTTACAGATTCAGTTAAAGGGGCAGGAAATCTGTACAACAAACCCAAACAAAGGTTTCAACAAACCGTGGATCTGCCACAAGTGTGAAGAAACACAGGGGTTTTAAAATATGAGTTTTAAAGATCACAAACTCCCTGATACCAATGGTGTTTATACCGTAACGGTAAAATTTTGCTATAAACAATTTTCTTTCCCACATACATGAATCTAAACAAGCGCAAGGCAGATTTTAAATTACACCAAACTATTGGCCAATTTTACCACAATACAGAAAACATTTGTTTTCCAATTTACTGAATGCATCAAAACTAAAGGCTCTCTCTATTTCAAGACTATAAAAAGGGTCAATCACCACCATGCACTTTAATACGTTATAAGGATAACAAATTAGACAAAAATGCAATTCCTTCAAAATTACTAAATTTTTTTCCCTCTTAAATACTGTATTATAATCCTTATGGGGGGAAAGTAATCAATCAAAATCAGAATTGGTAGTTGAGATCAATTTGAAAAGTGGATATTGGTATCTTCGTCTGATTGGTGCACACACTTGTGACATTTTGTTCAGATCAATTGTGTTTGACTCCAATGCTCCATGAGCATTTGTGAACATGATACACACATATGTTTCTCTATAAAGAGAGACATATATATTGAGCACAATGTCAGGGGTTTAAGAAACATGAGCTCTGCAGACCAGAGTCAGTACAGTGAATGTACCCGCCCTTCTAATTTAATTACCTCTGTTTCTTCAGGAGAGCACCACCATATGTTTTCACCAGTGTTCATGGGAAAATATACAATTATGCTCAACCTTTATTGCTCTTAAGTCTACTTTTCTGTATACATAGCGTATTAATAAAATAGCTGCTTAATTTTAGCAACGTAACCATTCTAAAAGTTAATAATGCATGTAAAGGAAAATGGCTGCAACCAAAAATTATTCAATCTATGAGCCATATACTGCAGGGATGTAATATAGATAAACTTGGTGCTATAATCAGGACTTTTTAAACATCTTGAACAGACTACACTGCATAAAAAACAACGCTGGGATATTGCTATGGGAACATACTGTACATATGCGAAAATATGGCGGATATGATCATTCCAGTCACAAAATAATTATAAATTACATTCAAATCATCATGAGAAAATTTAACCTGCCATTTCTCCTCTAGAGGGAACGGAGGAGAATATGTCGACTTAAAATAAACCGAAGACATTAATTTGTTGTCATATAATTTATAATACTCGGGATTTTTTCCAACAGAAACGAATTTGTTTCTTATTAAAAATATCTAAATAATTCAACTGTTAAGCTTCAATGTTATTTAATAGTTTCTCGTAATGTGTGCTTTAACCAGAGTGACGCTTCAGGCAGGAAAAACACGGCGTCACAGAAACGTTTACGTTACCTGAAACAACGAGGGCCTCGTTCGGTCCAACGGTGTGGCAATTTCCCATTTTATCGACACAAAAATACGTGAATCCACACCGGCTTATAACATACAAAAACAAATATTTTTGTTTAGAAACTTCACTTGGTCGCTTAAAGAGCAGCCCTCTTCACGCCCCTACCGTAAATTACGGAAGGAGGGTTTTTTTCCCCCCCCCTTTTTACTTTTTTTTCCAAAATGGAGACCGGAGGATACATCTTTCAACAAGGGAATACAGTACTTCCGCTGCATACTTTCAAAATAAAAGTTTCCTAGGCAGCGCTCGTTTGTGGTAGCGTATTCTGAACACCTCAATGTTGTGTTTTTTGTTTGGTTTCGCAGCAACTTGACTGACTGAAACAGCTACCACTCTCCCTCTTCCTCCGTTAGCCCCCACCCAGGATTACTGGATCGACCAATGTAGGCGTGGTAGTGTAAATATCCGCACAAGGAATTCTAAACAGGATTCCTGTTACTTTACAAGAGGGTGGCTTGTGTTCATGAGTTCTCACATGATATATGTGTCATCCAAGACCAATTGTTTTAACACGGGAGGAAGGGGCTGCTACAGATAAAACTGAAAAATGACATTAACAAATATTGTGGAGAATTTTGACATCTAGAAAGCTCTTGATTCCTATATTATGAAACTGTTGATAACAGAAACAATGCAGAAAATCTATTTAATACCTTAATTTAATGTCTTAAGGCCACATTCAGCATGACACAAATGACGTTCCTAAATGGCTGAAGCATGTGTGTTTGAATTTTTTGGGCACTCCAGGTTCTTCTGCCTGCAGCGTCTGCGGCCCAGCTCCACTGCTCACCATCCTCACTGCCTCTCCTCCATCTATCAAATTATTTGTTGCACCATTCTCCAGTTTCCACCAGGGTTGGCTGCAGCACAAAGCTTGAGGTCCAGGGACTCTGGGATGTTCCTATTGTATATCTATGTTCCAGAGGCTTGTCCCCCCCCTCTATTCTCCGAACTCTGAAAGATTTTTATTTTTTAAAGAGAAAGTAAAACATCAGCATTTTTACAGACTCCAGCATGGTTCTTTCAATATTTGGTGATGCGCCTAAAGCCAAATTGTATTCAACATCCGATGAAAAAGCTGAATTTAGATATAAGCCTAATGTTTACTATGAGTTTAAGTTTACTGTAAGATAATATTCTGTTGTACAATCACAGTATTTACACCCCTCGAATATTTTCACATTTTGTCACATCACAACCGCACAATTTAGTGGCTTTTATGGTTTTGTTGTGTGAAAGACCAACACAGAGGAACACAATGGTTAAGTAGAATGAAAACAAACGCAAAAGCAACAGATTCTGGCCCTTAACCAATCCTAGTCAACCTTTTGTTGGAAAAGAAAATAAATTTAAAAGCCTGTTTAATCTTTAAACTGTTACATGTCATAATACCTTAAAATAAACTAAACTTTGTGGCCGTGTGATTATTCCCAAAGCACTTAAAAAGTTTTGGAGGCACCACAGAGTAAAAGTGTAGACACCAATGTATTCCAGATTGACATGAACACAAACAAAAGAAAGTCAAGCTGATGTGAGCACTTCAGAAAAGCTCTCTGTGGTTAATGCTGCTGGTTGTTATTCCACTAAAGAGTCTGCACGAGTCATAAATCTGCTGACCATGAACCACATGGGCAGAAAGATTATGGTTTGGTTTAATAAGTGCATAACTATTCATAGCACAGCATGTTGACAAGTTGTATGAGTTCAGCTTAATTTTACTAGCAAAAGCATTTAGCATCCAATTGGTGTTAGGCTAATGTTATGAAGAGCTTTTGTCAATGTAGTGATTATAATTATCTCTCTCTGTAAAATGCCACTGCTTTTTTCCAATATGTTTCTAAATAAATGTTAAAGCATAAAAACAAACATTCCCACTCTCCATGGACAACAATAATGCTACATGGTCATGTTCACAACATTTTAATACAATTAAAAAGTATTTTTGTTTCAGCAACTCAATTCACCACATGTAGCATTATATTCCACACAGGCTGATGTTTTCAAGATCTTATTTTTCTTAGTGTGATAAGCCGCATTTTCAGTTTTACTTTAAGAATAACGTGACATTTTAGGGGGAAAAAAACAAAGAATAACATTGCTAGGATTGTGGCGGCTTTATGATCTGAGAGATTCTTTTCAGCAGAAGCTAAAAGTTGTGAAATCATAAACGTGCAAACAAACAAACAAACAATGGCTTCACCAAAAGAAAACGATTTGGAAACGTTTTGATCTGGTTAAATTTTAAAACTACATTTATGGAGAAGAGAGATGTGGACAAGAGATGTCCTCATAATTTAAGAGATTTTGAGACCTTTTGAATGTTTAAAGACATTTTAGATTTTAGTTCAAATTTATTTTGACAGATTAGTTTGTTTTTAGGTTGAATTGCATATAATTGTCAAAAAAAAAAAAAAAAAAAAAAAAGATTCCTAAAATGATTCTCAGTGGATCAGCTTTTAAACTGGGGTTTTCACACTTTTGAGAGCTACTGTACAGCAACAGATATTGAACAGCATTCCTCTGTGTTAAGTGTTTTATTGTACTTAGAGTGGCTCACATGCTGGTCGAATCTCTGGAAAAGCAGGTAAAAAACTTTATCAGAACAAAAAATGTTTCTATCATTCGCAATTTGTGACAACAATCCACAAAACTTCTTCATGCCACCTCTTAACTTTGACCAACTTCTTCCTCGATGCGAGTCTTGGAGCTGCCACATACTGGAGTGTCTGTGGTAGGCTAATCATTAAGGATAATAAAAAAGGCAGGTTATATCACCCCAGAGCTGCTTAAATCGCCGTCAAGCTCTCCATGGAGTTTGGGTCCAGTCCAGCAGCCGCGATGAGCAAGGAGGAAGCCACGGACCAGCAGCCCAGCAGACCGACATGGAGCAGGCAGATAGAGTTCACCCTGGCAGGGATCGGCTGCGCTGTGGGTTTGGGGAATGTTTGGAGGTTCCCTTATCTCTGCTACAGGAGTGGAGGAGGTGAGAAAGCAGGCTGCACACAGAACAGCCTTCTCCATAATGTTTAGAGGTCTTGAAATTAGGGGGCAAAGTTTAACCAAACACTTTGGTTTTCTGGTGAAATGAGCTCTGTGTGTGCTGGAATGTGTTTTGTAAATTCATTTGAAGCCCTTTAATGCCACCTGGAGTAGGAGTTGGTTGTTTTATAGTCATAAAAATATATTTCATAGAGCTAAACCTGACCTGACTATTACTTCACAAAAGCTAAAGATTGAAGCGATGACTCACCATACCTGTCCGCCAGGTGCCTTTCTGGTTCCCTACCTGCTCATGTTGGTGGTGTTGGGGATCCCTCTGCTCTACATGGAGCTGACTCTGGGCCAGTACACCCGGAGAGGCCCGGTTCATGCTCTGGCCACTGTTTGCCCACTCTTAAAAGGTACTTTGCTCTCGTTCCCCTATATCCCCAGTCTGTAAACAAACAGAAAAACTCTACTGATTTTGTTTATGAAAATTTGACCCCGTCACCTTAGCACAGATATAAATTTGATATAAATTTTGACTTTCTATTTTTAATTATGGGAAAGTTATCACAGATCTTTTTAAGACAGGAAACGCTGGAAGCAACACTAATTATTAGTCTTTAAACAGCCATACTTTTTGTATTCTCTTTCAAGGGCCAAATGTATCCAGTGACTTTTATTCAAAATCTGACTACATCCAAATGTGTCTTTGATTTGTTTGTTGAACTTGGCAAAAGCAAGTGTTTTCAAAGAAAGAGTGACATAAATCCTGACTTCATTGCTCAGAAATAACAAGAATAAATAAATCAATTTGATAGAAAATGTGCTATTGTTTTTAATGAGGTAAACTTTTTCAGACATTTTGTATCTATAATGATTTACACAACCCTTTCTAACAACAAATCTGACTAGTTTAATTACATACTTTAATCACTTCAATTACAACTATCTTTTATTGAAAAAAATGTCATTTATATTTTTTTAAATGATCATCATGTCGTTACAGTAGACAATAAGATTGGTGAAAAAAATCGAGCTCCTCTGCCTTCTCTCAGTGTGTTTACTGCAGAAATACTCAACTAAGTGAGTAACAACCAATCGGAGCCAGGGGGAGGGCTATAGCGACGTCAATCACTTTTGTGCTCACACCCTCCCGCTTTCTTATTGCTAAGCTACAGCTGCTAAGGCTAGTTAGGATCTCCATCAATGACGGTGGATAGATGGTTTACCTGTAACAGTGAGTTGTTTTTCCACCATTAGCACATTGAGCAGCATACAGGAGGATGATTGACAGCGCTAAGACCCTCCTCCTGTGTGTAATTGGTTGTTCTTGACCAGGAGCTGTGCATTTTTTTCCGACTGCAATAGCAACTCGGGGAGAAGCCAGAGGACACAATGACAGTTTTAATAAATATGAAAAACAAAAACATAAATTTGTATGACGACTCATGTCACCAAAGGTTTTGACTCCCCTACCGTACACTGAAAAAAGAAAAAAAGACTACATCTGACCTTTTATTTCCCTCTTTTGTCTAACCTCAGGGGTGGGCATAGCATCTGTGGCCATCTCCTTCATCATGTGCACCTACTACAACATCGTCATCACCTGGGCCCTGTATTACCTCTTCAACTCCTTCCAGGCGCCTCTTCCGTGGCAGAGCTGCAACAACACCTGGAACACGCCCAACTGCACGGACCACGCCACCAACAGCAGCTACTCGTCCACAGCCAGCCAGGAGTTCTTCAAGTGCGTATGAGAAGGCGTCGGTCGCTGCTCCCCACAGTGATCCAACCAAACCTCGCTAATGATTAGTGTGCAGCCGCATTACTGAATAACCTGCCGCTTTCAGGAGGCTCTCACAAGTTAACGCTCCTGCAAAAGTGTCACAAAAGTATAAAAACATTACAGCAATCATTAGGGGAAAAATTGAAATGAGATAGAAGGCTGATTAAAAACCGAGTTATCCGAGTCATGTGAGCGGTATCGGTTAAAGTGAAGGTCAGCGATAAGGAGCTACGAGATAAAATATAGCAGTGGAAGTGTGTGAAATGTTGAGTGAGAATTAACCCTTAGCACCGACTCTAAAACGTTTCAGCTCTCTCATTGGGAATTTAGAGCAAAAGGCATGCTCCACCGCTGATCTTTGTATGTCACTTGGAAAAGAGACAGCAAATGGAGATCTGGTGCTGTTTTTGTGTACTCGTTGACTTATTAACCCCAGGATCTCTCTGTGCAGAAACAAGGCTTATGGAAACGTAAACGCAATGCTTTCCTGTAAAGGCTGCCATGCAGAAAAGATTAGCTTTCATATACAGATTATGACTGTAAGGTACTTAGTGCTCTGCAAACATCATGAGTCATACCTCATTTCTTTGTGTTTTTGCATCGGAGGAGTTGGCTTTTGTTTTATGAAAAGAGGTCTTGAGTAGCGCCCCATTTTCTGAGTTGAAACTGCAAAAAAAAAAAAGAAAGAAAAAGAAAGCCACTAAATTGTGAGAATTTATTTTGATATACACAAACCTGCATTCACTTCCAGCAGGATGTATCCCAAAGAGATATTAGCTGAAAACCTTGCAAAGAGTGGATGAAGCACTGAAGGATGACCTTGTTTCTTAAGACGCGACTTTTTTAAAGTGTGTTTCATAGTTTTTGTGCTTGACTCTTTTTTCTGTCCGTCATTGTTTCCCCCCCGTTGCTCCTTTGAAGTCCACGCAGCTGTCACAATCAGTGACAGGAACCGAACAGTAGGCGACAGAAAAGCCAGCCATAAAGTCTAAGAAAAATTTCAGAAAGACTGGAGAACTGGAAATGGCAAATAGAAATATATTAGGTTAGCTTAATATTTTTCAACAGGACTCCGTGTTCTTATTTGCAGCTCATCAAGACGTTTTAAAAAACAAACGTATCTGTAGTCTGGTTTAATTGATAAAGAAAATGTAAATAAAGTGATCCAACAATTAGCTGTACAGACTCCAATATGGTGCCTATAGGGTAGCTCTGCCACCAGAGAAAACGATACACTTAATCCCAGAGGGAATTTATTCTTTTATTCAAAGATTTATTGTAAATGCTAATGGCTGTGGAAAAGTAGAAGGCTCTCCTGTAGCGGCTTATTTTACAGTGGCTCTGACGGAGTCTCTGACTGACTTTTTTGGTTTTGATGGTATATTAAAGTAAAAACAGGAACGAAAGTTATCAATCGCAAATTGTTAACAACCACTTCTATTTCCTTACATGTGAAGGTATAAAATGCTGGGCCAGACTAGCGGAGTGGAGGAAACAGGAACCCTGCGGTGGGAACTTTTCCTCATCCTCATCCTGGCTTGGATTCTCATATATCTGTGCATCTTTAAAGGAGTGAAGTCAACAGGCAAGGTGGGTTAACCTAGAGGTGACTGGACCTCAGGGCCGGCCCAAACCTGTTTGGGGCCCTGAGTTGCCTTTTATGTGGGGCACCCCAATACCAACAGGTCAACACCAGATGCTTCATCCCTAGGCTGCTCTAAGTGTGCAACAGGACATAGCGTTAGCATCATTTGTAATTAGCTTATATCATACCAGTCTCATTGTAGATATTAATTTTAACTTTACAGGAAGTAAAGTAAAACAATTATTTGGGTTATACAAACTAAGTATCATTTAGTTTGCATAATTTAATGTTAATATATATATTTAAAAATATCACGATATAAGTGTTTCATATCTGTCGATACCGATAATTATTGATTCGGTTTTTTGTTTTAAATATCTGAAGTACTGCCAAATTAGTGATGTGACCTTTTCTGTTTCATCCACAGTTTCCGGTTGAACTTGAAAATTTCAGTCGTAGAAAACAATCCATTTTCCCATTTTGCGCTCCTTTCAATTGTTTACCGGAAGTGAAAATAGGCATGCAAGTTCATTTCTTGTCACGAGATAGGATTTTTTATTTTTTTATTTACTCTATATATAATTATAAAACGAGTTGTGTTTTACGAGGAAAATAACACAAGCACACGTTAAAATGTTTAACTTAGATGAGAAAGAAAATAATAATTAGATATTTTTTACGCAACCACAGTCTTGGGTGAGAGCTGAAGAAATGAACCTGCTCTCTGTTGGTGCTGCTATGTATGCAGGTGGTGTACTTCACTGCTCTGTTCCCATACGTCATCCTCGTCGCCCTGCTGATCAATAACGTGCAACTTCCGGGGGCTTCGGACGGGATAGCTTTCTTCATCGTGCCCGACTGGGACAAGCTGCGGTCCGTGGAGGTCAGAGCGGCGAAGTACGAGGATCCGGCTGGAGCGCCAGCTAGTGGAGAAAATACTTGAGATGGTGTAACAGACGAAGGCGTGTTTTTCAGGTGTGGGTGAACGCTGCGGCTCAAATCTTCAACTCCATTGGGATTGGCTTTGGCTCCCTGCTGGCCATGTCCAGCTACAACTCCTTCAACAACAACGTTCTGAAGTGAGGAGACCCAAATGAATGGTGGAAATGCTTAGAAAGCAAGCTGAGGGATATTTTCCTGCCTCTACAGGGACACGTTGTTCATATCCATCACCAACTCCCTGACCAGCATCCTGGCAGGCTTCGTCATTTTCTCTGCCTTTGGCTACATGTCCTATCTGCAGGGCATTCCCGTCAGCCAGCTGGCGGTGGATGGTGAGACAATATTGGCTGCGTCTTTAAAAACCTCTCATAATAAAACTATTGTACTTTTACGCAGTCACTACAACTGTCATCGTCGATCTTCCTGGGTCTTGGCAGGTCCAGGACTGGTTTACGTTGTTTACCCACAAGCCTTCGCCAACATGCCGGTGTCCCAGCTCTGGGCTGTCCTGTTTTTCTTCATGCTGCTGTGCCTGGGGCTGGACAGTGAGGTAGACAAACTGGAAATTTGCTGTGTTCATACCACTGCAAGCTTTTCACATTCTATCACAACAACATCCACAAAGTTCTCACACTTAAAAAAAACAAACAAACTGGTAAAGTGAGGTGGTATTCAGACTAAGTTGAGTTTATTTGTATATCTCATTTCACCAACAATTCGAAGATCAAAGTGCTCACAACATAAAATCATAATACAGTCACCAAATATGAAACAAGTTATAAACATAACTTTTCAAATGCCATCATCAGTACACATCAAATATGTTGACCAGTGTTCCAGTGAGCACTAATCAAAGGTAACAGATGTCTTGATTTAAAGGAAGTCTGTGTTTCAGCATCTTTTCAGTTTTCTGGAAGTTTGCTCCAGATTTGTGGTGCGTAGAAGCTGAATGCTGCTTCTTCTCCGTGTTTGGTTCTTATTCTGGGGATGACCTGAGAAGTCTGGAGAGTTGATACTAACTACTTTATACTTTCTCCTGGCCTGTCCTGCTGTGTTCGTGATGCTGTTTGTTCCAGTGTACCCTTTGTTTTGTGACAGTTTGCGATGGTTGAGGTGATGGTGACCAGTTTCATAGACGAATTCTACCAACAGCTGATCCGAATTTTCAAAAGGAAGGAACTGTTTGTTCTTGCAGTCTGCGGTGTGGCCTTTCTGTTAGGGATCCCGTGTGTGATGCAGGTGAACCTCATAACCTATCAGGCAGTTCTTAACTAAAAAATGACGAAGGACGACCTCCTTAACTGGTTTTTGTGCTTTCAGGTAGGAATTTACGTCTTCCAGCTGATGGACCACTACACTGCCATCGTCTCCATCATGTTCCTTGCATTTTTTGAGATTATAGCCATCTGTTGGAGTTACGGTGAGCGAAATTTGGTTCTTGCCGCTTATATGCATTCATATCCAACCATAGAGATGTCGTATATTTTCTTTGCTCAGGTGTAAAGAGACTTTCGAGCAACATGGAAGAGATGACTGGACGAAAGCCAAACATCTTCTTCAGGTTTTGCTGGCTCGTAGTTGATCCTGTGCTCATCACTGTAGGTCTATCGCATAAAAAAGAGAGAAAATATCAACGTTATCACCTTGCACCGAGTTTCACAATTTTTTTCTTTACCCCTATCTCTTTGTGCCAGGTCATTCTGATTTTCTCCATCCTCCAGTTCAAACCGGCTCGCTATGGGGACTACGTCTTCCCTCCCTGGGCTCAGGGCGTTGGCTGGGTCATTGCTCTGGGCTCCATTATCTGGATTCCTCTGGGTGCAGTTCACACTTTGTGGGTGCTTCCTGGTTCGCTCATGAAGGTGAGTTCTACCCCAACTGAAATTTAGCGCCTCATTGTAGTGACAGCTAAAATAAATTCAGCTTTGATTACACTGATACAATCTTACACAAAAAAGTGTGTAAGAATGACAGAAGCTTCAGATGCCTATATTCAATAGGAATATATAGGAGTACCAATATCTGTGCAATTTTTAAAGAAAAAAAAATTATTTACTGCAATCTGTGTGTCATAAAAAGCAAGGTCAAATTTTTGCTGCATATCTGTTACAGAAACTGAAACTATCGATTACACCGTATGCCCTGAATGCCACTAAAGGTCTATATAACGAGAGGGGAGGAGGAGCAGGAGAACCGGACATATCCGTCATCAGCACCAGTCTACCTGACAAAAAGTCCGTTGAGACATACTTCTGAGACATTTAGTGTTTTGCTTAAAACACTCTGCTCCCATCAGAAGCAAACTCTGAGAAACTCCAGCCAGTCATTATTGACTACTTTGAACGAGTGCGCCATCTTTTGGTTAAATCTATGCAACACATTGTATTGGATAATTTTTAAAGCTTCATTTCTGTATTAGAAAATAGGACAATATAACTGTTTAACATTTGCCAGCGTGTCTGCTTGTTTCAGCAAGTCAAATTTACGACTTTTTAATGCCGTAAATTAAAAACTTGAATGAATTTTGAGATCTAAAAATATATACAGACGTTGGTGGGGCAATCCGTACTGTATTACAGACAAGAATAGCAAAATCGGCGACATTTCTGGGGCATGTTTGTGTTTCTTACACTGCCTATGGCTCTCTACAACTTAAAAGTTGTTTTCTCCCCTCACAGAATGCAACTTGTTAATCAACAGAAGAGATTCAATGACAAGGAACGTTGTTTACCCATAACATACGCAAAAAAAGCTAATTCGCTAGCTAGCAAATATATTTTAGCTGCTAGTTACAGGTAGCTTCGAGTCAGACGTCTGCACGTGACTCCTACTTTTGGCTAACAGAAAAGATTAAAAAGTCAAATTAACATATTTAAGGCTATCTTACATGTAGAAGACAATCTAATTTAATATACTTATTAAAATTTTATTTAATTTTTGATACATGTATATTAGAATTCTTAAAGATGCGCGGACACTCTGATTTGCAATCCACTGTGGTACTGCCATTTTCTTATTGCTGCTGACTCATTTATTAGGTCAAACACGACAGGGAACTGCAGATAACACTAATCGGTCATGTAACCCCGTCATGTAAGATATAATAAAAACATATTTGACCAAAGTCCACCTTGTGTAGTGTTGTTTCAATACTAAGATTTTCTTAAAAACACACACATTACACAACGCACAAATACCATGAGAGGAACAGTAGCTATTTATTTTGTTTAAGTACATGAGAAAATTCCAAAAGAAAGATAACATGTTGCACAGCTAGTTTCCTTTTCTGAACTCCATAGTGCAGAACAGACTCTTCACAGGCAAATAGGTGGACAGTATTCAAACCCAGTGTGCGTAAAACAACAGACATGTCTCCCTAAATGCACCCTGATCATTTGTAAAGTCACCAGATCCAAAACCAGGGCAACTGAATGTGTTTGTGAGATGAGTTAATAACAGAGTGGGATGTACAAACTGTTTCTGGTTACTCACAGTAGGTATGACATAGCATTGTCTAGGATTAGTTTGTGTAAGACCACCGCTATATCTGCAATTAGACGTCAGAGTATTTATTTAAAAAAAAAAAGAAAAAGAAAGTTTTTCTATAAACAGCAATTATTTCAATTAAATTTCCAAAAGATATGTCATGTAACCTACAAAAACAAAACGAAACAAAATGTGCAATCAATGACGTATTCCCTCTGAGGTGACAGCCGTGCAGATGACCACACAGCGCAGCAGCAACTCTGTCCCAATTTGTTCCTACTTCACTTTAAAGTCGGCTCAGCTCAGGACTGAGACCAGCAGCTGACAACGATGCTGTTCAGTAGTATTTTTATTTTTTTGTAGTGGTTTACAGAGTCCATGCACGTTATTCCTGGCACAGCCTCTTTAAGGCTCCAGCTCTTCTTGGTTCAGCTCCTATATACCCCACACACCTCCCTCCCTTCTTTCCCTCCCACATGGCCAGCAGAGGCCGCTAAGGAGTCATGGTGGCTGCCTTCCAGTGTCACTGCTATAATACCTGCTCCACTGGTCTCATCTGCACATCTCCAATCTGACAGAAGAAAAAGGAAAAAAGAAAAAAATGGAGAAATTAACTTTACCACTTCCAGATCAAAATATGAACAAATGACAGAGAAACATACCTGAACATGAGGAGGGGTACCGAGGACAAACGTGACTGCACTGGCTACATCCTCTGCTTTCAAGCACTAAAAAAGAAAAATAGAGAAGCATCCCTGTTGCAACAATAGATGACATTACCAAGTCAAAGTGTTGCGAGAAACATACACAAACGCTTACCTTTATACTCTCATAGACAGCTGCTGCTTTCTCTGGATCACTGTTGTGATGTCGGAAGGCAAACTCGGTCTCCACTATGCCAGGAGATATACACTGCAGGGACAGATAAAACATTACTGCTCAAGGTTCACTCCTCTTTCTACTCCACCCAGGCTGCCTACAGTGAGAGTTATGATCTTCATTTGATACTAACGGCGACCCCCCCTCCCCCTTTTGCCCCCCATCTTAGTGGCGTTGTGATGGCCGCTCACTCACCGTGGCTTTTATGTGTGTCTTTTTTTCCCGGAGCTCTTGCCGTATCCCCTCGGTCAGCGCAGTCACAGCGTATTTAGTGGCACAGTAGAAATGCTCATCGGCACTCGGTATAAGTCGGTGGCCGCCCATGCTTTAACAGGTCGAAAGAGAGAGAGAGAGAGAGAGAGAGAGAGAGAAAAGAAAGAAGAAACAGGTGAATAATGATATCTCACAGCTTCGCATAAGTTCAGGAACCAATTAGCCACATGAATAGCTAATATTTTAAAAGCAGCTCACTGCTCCGTATATCAACTTTAATTCAATAAAGACACTAAAAGAAGCTTAATCTTGAGATTAAATAAAGGTTTATTTATAAATAAAGGTACAAGCAGTGTTGTGCAAACCTTATTCCCCCCACATACATTGATTAGGACTTTGTCTCTAAAAACCTTGAGTTACTTTCTGAAACTCCGCCTTCAGGAAGTCATCACGACCTCGCTCCTCCATTATTAACCCTTTAACAATGTTTTTACCAGTGTTTTACTGAGAAGTTGCTTGTATAATGAGCTCAGCAGAGGCTCAGCTCCACCAAGTGTTCGCTAATTCCTGCTGGCTAGTCTACAGGAGCCGAGTGGTGAGGGCTGCTCTGTAATGCGGGAAGCTCTGAAGCCTGGATGCTGCAACTCTAAGGAGGAGTTGCATCTTGAAGGTGGAGCTTGGTCCACCCAGGCGTTTTGCACAGCTGAATGGTTGCCATGGGAGACTGGATTTGCATGAAGGAATCAAAGCAACACTCCTGGTATGTTTTTGATGAGGGAATAAAATTATAACATGATGTGAAGCTCAAAAATCTATTAGAGATAACACTGTCCCTTTAATCAATTAAATTATCTGGAGACTGCATTTTAGATTTGCTCAGGTTAACTTAATCTGGAATCAAAAGCTGGTTAACAAAGTAAAAACAAAACAAATCTATAAGGGGTCAAATACTTTTGCAAATCATTGTAAGAAGGGAACATTTTGAATTGATATCTGTCCCTCCCATTGATTTCTGCCAGACTTTACCTTTGTTATTCCATAGTTAAAAATCCACCATGAGCAAACTGTCCTTTTGTCCCCAGATTGAGTGAACAGCTTACCTGTTAATATTGATGATGTGGCCGTCATCCACGTCCCTCTCTTTCATTGATTTGTAAGCCTCGCGGGTGCAGATGGACAAGGCTAAGACGTTCACCTGCAGACAAAGTGAACACCTTCTTCAGCTACTTGTTCTAAACCTGCATGTGAAGTGGTGATGTAATGCATTGGTACGCAATATGCAATTAAAAGGACTAGATTTAACACAAACATGCTTTGATCAGATCTCTGGTTGTATGTCTGGGGTTGTTGTCCTGCTGGTGGTTGATCCTCCAGCAGGACAACATACATTTTCTTTCAGGATAATTTAGCTCAATCAATATTGCTGAGGAAAAGTCTCCCTTTTGGATGACGCCGCCACCGCCGCCATGTTTCAGGGGAAGGTGTGTTCATGCTGATGTACGGTTATACTTTGCATCTAGGCCAAAAAGGTCAATTTTGGTCTCAATTGACCTAAGGAAATGGTTCCTTATGTGAAATATTCAGTTTGACTTCTTGTAACTATCGAGAATATACATTTTTTTCAGATAAACTTTTCAGATTTTTATTAAGAAGATAATGGGGTTAGCACGCCCCACGCTTGGAGGCCTTAGTCCTCAACGCGGACGTCGCGGGTTCGACTCCCGGTCCCGATGACCCTTGCCGGATGTCTTCCTCCTTCCTGTCTGCCTACTGTCGCAAAAATACGAGCCACTAGCGCCGCAAAAACTCTTTGGAGAAAAAAATTGAAAAAAAAAAAAAAAAGAAGATAATAAAAAAATAGAACATTGTGTCAAACTTTCTTTTTCCTGGTTTATGTTCTTATGTTGGTCATTACATAAAATTAGGGGTGCACCAATTGCAGTTTTCTGGCCAATCACCGATATTTAAAAAGCCTGACCTGCCGATTCCATTGGTGATTTATTTTTGTCCGGAAATTTGCTAAATATTAGGGATGCACCAATATGAAAATATCAATATCAATATTCAATTTTACGGCGCCATTATGACTAATAATATTTCTTGTATACATCTTTAATTCACTGTTGTTTTAACACTTTGAAAAAAAACAAAAAAAAAACAGCCACACTGCTGATTTCACCACTGCTTCATTTAAATTACCCACAATCCCGTGCTGCGTCCCTGTCTTTGTCACATGACCAAACAAATACCACATGACCAACCTCATCCAGAAACAAATGGCAACAAAGTGGAAATAAATATTGGTTGTTCAATCCAAAAGAAGACCATGACTGATTTCACATGTTAGTTTCGGTCGACTGGCAATCACCCGATTTATCGGTGGACCCCGACTGTGGCTACGACGAGGTGTGAAAACTTTTCCAAGGCGCTGAAACATCCTCAGGCGACTCGTGTTGAGGTAATGGCCGCGGCGTTAAACCCTGTGAACCGGCTGCGCCTGTCCAGCTTCTGTCCTCTAAGCTTTTGTCCCACGGTGACACTGACTGACATCAGTTTATCGCCAGCGTGGTTGTAACATAGGGGGAGGTGATCAAACAAGGTCAGCGTACAGATTAAACACGAGCTAAAAATACACCACTGTACACATTCGTGCGGGCTGCCATGACAACAGATGGGAGAGCGTCACGAATGCTGGACCGCGGAGACAAAGAATTAGAGCCGGAGGGGGGTCTTCGGTGGTCAAGAGCTCGATGAATCAAATTGGCCAGGAGAAATAGTGGCGGCTTTCATTAGTTTGCCTCCGCTGTGGGAGAGCCAGTGAAGCTGCCTGTGTGTGTGTGTGTGTGTGTGTGTGGAGAGAAGCCGTGGGTGTCCACACGACGAGGCTTCAACTCCCGTTTCTTTCACAGCACAAAGTCTACAAACACAACTCTTTCGCTCACATTGGCTGAGCGTTTCGGCTCCTCCCCTCTCTGTCTGCCTGCTTAAGAACCAACATGAAAACGATTTCCGACTCTTCCGCTGCGGAAGCCGCATTTTCGGCTTCATCTCTTACGCTCACTTACATCAATCATGTTCCTCCAGCCCTCCGTTTTCCCGGACAGCAAGGGTTCATTGTGCGCCAGGCCGGCATTGTTGATGCACACATCCACCCCTTTGTGAAGCGTTTTGATGGCCGAGAACATGGACAGGATCTCCTCTTCGTTGGACAGGTCACATTTGTAAGGGATGAGTGTGCCGCTGTAGCCCGCGCTCTGACATTCGGCTGCCAGTTTCTGAAACACACAAGGTTTGGATTCAGGTTAAGCTCCGCGATCGAGGACAAGAAAACAAAGCGAAACAGGATCGAGGGAAGAGCTAGGAATGATTAACTTATGACGGCACGATAAAAACAAAAAGACGCCACACCCTTTTAGGCGCCGAGGAAACTGAGAGAGGATAAAAAGATAAAAACAAAAATCAACATCACACCAGCACCACATCAATAAACCTGATATCGCTTCTAATAAAACCCATTTTATTAGACCCAGAGTCATACTAACAGTTGAGTGAAACTCATTGGGGAGTATGACTAGGAAGCAGAAGGGGTCAGGCAGCTTTCCGTTTAGGTCACCATCACGGCGGACCGTGATAAAACCCGACGCAGATCCTCGAGCGAGGCGCAGGCATCTGGCGCTGCGAGTCGGTTCGACAGGAGGCAGCGTGGCTGACGAAGGTGGAGCTGCTGGTCCACAGAAATGATGTGCAGCGGCTCGCCAAACCGCCTGAATTGATCAATTCAGAAAAATAATCTCCAGGAAAAATTCTTACAGTCCATTTAGGCCTGTCACCACAACAAATTTTACTGGACGATAAAATGCCCCGGAATGATTGCGATAAAAGATCATTGTATCATTTTGAGACCATTTTCGACTAATAATTGTAATAATGGCAGATAAATGCAAGTCCATCCACTAACATAAAGATTAAAAAAAAAATCTTTAATTTCTAAAGAACACTTAACACTGTAGAACATTTTTTATATCCAAAATTAACAAACAATTAAAACAACTGCATTTAAGAAAGATTATCAAGTCTCTCTGACCAAAACTGCATTTAAAAAAAATAATTAATCAGAAAACAGAAAACAGGCAAACTAACTACTTTGCACCGGATGTCAAAAGTTTGCACTGTTTCTCAAAACAGCTGATATTCAACGACATTAAAAGAGGAGCATATCTGTAACAACTGTTATCCAAATGAAAATTATCATGCTCATTTCAACTTATCTTGCCATTAAGGGATTTATTGCTTATTGTACCATGTAAGTTGCAATAAGGATGGGTTTTTATAGAAAATCTAAAGCTGTGATATTTTCTTGATGTACATATGGTGCTCACAGGCCCTTTGTTCTTGGTGTAACTACACCCTTTGTTTTTAATGGTAACATGTTTGAATCGACAGATTGAGCATGTTGTAAAGATAGCTCTTGGCAATGGTTCTATATTGTAATAAATCAGAAAATGTTTCCAGTATGCTTTGAACTTTATAACATCTAATAATAAGATTAAATTGATAGCATGCTTACATGTGGCTTTGACTTTCTGTTAAACATTTGATCCAAGACTAATGTTTACTAATCTATTGCGCCGTTAGGGACATTTTTTTTTCCAATAGTGATCGTTAATAACTACAGTTACTTTATTCTTATAAAAATTCTGTATTTATAATCAGGACGGGACAGAATTAAAGAATCATTTCGGTTCCTTCAACAAAACGTGTGATGGTGTGTACATCCCATCTATCTCTTAGTGTGCACCAGTTTCCCTTCTTCCTGTAAGCTCTTTAACTCAGATTATCCACCGAGAAATCATTATCTGAACAAAGCTGTTAAAAGGTCAAAACACTGTAAATGGAGAGCCCGACATAAAGCGCTACGCATCAACTAGCGCTGGGTTGATGGGTGGTCGCCTCGCTCACTTCTACTTGTCATGTGCGACAACGGATGTGTTCAGCAGCAGAAAACGTCCAGAGAAGTTAAATATCCGAGTAGCGGTTAGAGAAAAGCTGGTAGCGACACGCGTCAGTGAATCCACGCAGGGACCGGCCCTCAGGCCGGACGCTGCCTGGTTGAGGAGCTCGGGTTTTATTGAGAGCGGAGGTTAAAGCGATGGGGAAGCGAGGCCAGACTTTTGTTGGAGAGGAAGATTTAGTTGTGTTACTGAGGCTGAAGAGGGAGCAGCAGAGCAAACAGGCTGTGATCAGAGTCCAACTTACAGGAAGTCTCAAGCTGCGAATCTCTGCGTGGTTGGGGATGTGGGTGTGTTCTGGCAATGGCTGCTCTGCTGTGGTCAGTACCAGCCACAGATATGCAACCAGGCCTGAAAGCTCAAACAGCAGAGAGCGTATGAATCCCAGGTGGCTGAATTTCACCATGAGATGTTGTAGTCATTTTTTAATTGTTAACACAGGATGATTTCAAACTCGATAGTACGGTAGACTCAGTTTGTTTGGGGACCAAAGTTAGAACATTTGTTACATTTCCTGTCTGGTGCGGTTAATTTGACACGCTGCACTGCGTCAAATTAACCAAACCCTTTGAAAAACCAGTTCCCCCCTTCACCTGTGGTGGCGCTGCACCAACAAACACTGAATGAAACGATATAAAAACCTCTCAAGAAGAAATGAGCGCAACTTCCTTCTACGTGAAATGTAAACAAAAACTGAGATTTTAGTTGGTGTAGGATTTTTTTTGGTAAAGGATCACGAGTCTTTGTTTGCTTGGCCTTCACATATTCATTTGAACCGCAACAGAGTCCGCTTCAACCGAACAATGACCTAGGTCTTTAGGCGGACCAGAGTTAGCTTTTTTTGGTCTGCATCAGAGTTTGATTGCGCATTTATTCTGCAATGAACAAACTGGACTTTCTGAGCAAACGAAATAGAATTTAATGAGTGAATTATAGCCAATGAACCCACAAAATCCAATTCATTGAAGCTTTTGGATGTGTAAAAGTTTCAGTGGTATGCAGGATATTTTTGCAAAACACTGAAATTAAATCCCTAGCCTGTAATCCCGGCAAGGTGAAGCGCATGTTCCACACCATCAAGTTCTGCATCATGACCATCAATCATTCGTCCTTCCAGGTTGGACAGGTGTCAATGGATGAACTAAACACCCTCTCTGAGTGGTGAAAAGAGATAAAAATAGGGATAACGAAGCGCTGCGAGACTGATCGATACCTCAAGGCAGCAGCGACGAGCACAGATAACTGAGAAATTAGATTTGACTCGGGATGGCTGAGTAGCTCTCTCGAACAAATGAGGGATTGTGTTATCAGACACAGTGTCTCCTCTTCGCTCCCTGCAAAGACGGGTGGGTGTCCAAAAGTGATTAAAATGGCAAAAAGAAAACATGTAGCCACTAGCCGCACAGCTACATAGGCAACAGTTCTTCCGTTCTGTTTCCAAAGACCACATTTTAAGCAAATGTGCCACATAAAACAATTATGCTGCCATATTACATCTTCATCCTCATTATGGAGGAAGGACGAGAGGAAGGGAGGGAGCGCTGATATCAAAAAGTGAACCAGAATGAGAGCATGAGAAAAAGAATAGAGACTAAGGACTTGTCCACATGTAGCCGATCTTTAGGAAAAAAACAAATATCTCTGCCACGACGCTATAAAAGATCATGTTTTACACACGGGATCGTTTTCGAAAAAGATTTAATTCACATGAACGCGCGCAACTACGTCCCGGAGCGTTGCTTTAAACATGCCAACACATAGGGGGCAGTGTAGCACAAAGCTAAAACCTGTCAGCCAATCAGATTGCTTCAAAACAACCTTGACTTCCTGTTAGGAATTAAACATGGTGCCAGAAGGTTCCTTGGTGTGTACAGATATACAAGTTGTACTAATTTTAAGTAGCATATTATAGGACTGTCTGCAACTAATGATTATTGTAGTAATCGATTAATCTATTGATTATTCTGATGATTAATATATAAAAAAATGGCACTTTTACATTTAACCACTTCAGCCTTTTTTATACATTTCAACAAATGTCATTGTTTTGAGTCTGTATACTCCAGTTAACGTCTAATCAATTACTAAATTAGTTGAGTATTTCAATCATTTCAGCCCTAGCACATTAGAATATAACGTTAATAGAACAAAAGACATCAATTGTGTCAAAGCAAGCATGTATTTATATACACTATTTGTAGCAGACTATAATGAGTGGAATCCTACATTTCCGTTTTAACATTTTCACACGCAAACACAAATATACAGTTTTCTCTAAGCTAGACTTTGGTCAGAGTTTTTATAAACAATCGGTGGATTTCAAACAGCATTTTTGTGTATACAGAAGGCCAAAACACAAATATGTACTGGTTTTCCAGATATTTGGCTACATGTGGACTAGGCCTAAAAGGTATAGCGCATAAAGACCAAGCAGTTTCCAGGCTGCTTTAGCTCTGAGACTGGACATATGAAAGCAGGAGAAGCTCAAAATAACACCAAACTAATCATAAAATCATCACTTATTTAAGCCTGAATTCCTCTAAACAAGTTTATTCACTGAAAATGTAGAGAAAATACTCATTTATTGACAGAGAGACACAATCAGGGAGGCTACGGGTGACACCAGGCTGTGTAATCAGAAAGGCAGGAGAGTGGATGGGACAGTTGTGCACTTATCTCTTTCCCAAACTGCAACACTAAGCTAAAAGGTCTAAAGGTTGAACAGGGTGGGTTTACGACACTCCCTTTAAGACTGTGCAATCATCCAAGGAGATAAGGGGAGTTGTTCACAATATCTGTTAGTAACTAAACTCCGTGATAAATCGGAGTTCCCTCCCATCAGTGGAGCAAAGTCAAAAGTCTAACAGACCTGTGAAACTGTGTGACTTTACATCAAAAGTAGCGGTTTTCATGAAGAACTTTTAGCTTAATGTTCAAATAAGAAAATAAAAAAAACTATTGCAGTCACATGTCACCAAAAATACAAGGGCACTTTACAGACAATCTGAGCACTCTGGAAAGAAAAAGGTGATCTGAAAAAGTAGCAATGATTTATGGTCAGTCCCTCTGTACTCTGAGATCCCTAAATGAAATCTAAAGGAACTGTTTTCAAAAGGCAACTCAAAGGTTAAGAGTAATATTTATCGTGAACAAATATTGTCTGGTCAAGAAGACCGAGGAACACAACAGATGGGTCATGGAGAAAGTTATGAAAAAGTTTAGAGTAAGATTAAGTCATAAAATAATGTCAAACATTTTGAACGTTTTACAGAATTGTGTCCAATCCATTCTCAGCTAAATGGAAACTGCAAAACTAATAAGACATGGCGTACCGTCCTTTTCCTTCTACTTTATGTTAGTCTTTCACATACTATCCTCATAAAACACACTGAAGTTTTAGATGTAATAGACAAAAAAACAGAACCCAAAATGAAGAGGCAGCATTCAGTATTTATGCTCCTCTAATCTGGAACAAACTTTCAGAAAACTAATAAACAAATTCCTTTAAAACAAAGCTAAAAACCACCTGCTTACATCTGCCTGTGATTCATAATAACTGGAACATTGATCAATATATTTGATGTATATTTATTTTCTTGGTGATACAAAATCTAATGTTTTTATTGCTTGTGTCATAATTAGCTAGCTTACATACTTTAGATCAACATTAGATTCTTTTTCTTCTTTTGTTCTTTCCTTTGGTTTGTTACTTTGTTCGTATTTCCTTTTAAACCCCGTAAAGCACTTTCTATTGCCTTGTTGCTGACAATGTGCTATATAAATAAAATTACCTTTACTATGTCTTTGTTGTTTCTGAAATGTGCTACGCAAATAAACTTGCCTTGACAAAAGCTGGTTGTGTTTATAGTACTACTATTTATATAAGTTTCAAGTTCCAGTTCTAACCTTCTGAAGCAAATACTCTCCTGCTACCAAACCGACAGTAATCCTGCAACACTACTCTCTCAAGCGATAGGCGGCCTGTGCTCCTCATTCATGCCATTCAATCGACAGACTCTGCAGCCTGGATACCAGAAGTGAGTCGCGGCACAGCGCATGCTGAGATGGGAGAAAACAAGGAAAACAGACCCAGGAGGACCCCATGGAGACAAAGTTGATCTGACACAGTCCAAACTGGAACGCCTTTCAAACGCGGCCAACTAAAGGGGGCTCAGTGTATTCAGCCTCAGAGCTTCTAGTAGATATAAAAAGCCTTCCAAAATCAGACAAACACTCGCTAACGACGACAATTTGGCTGCTGGTGCAGAGAAAAATAGCATCCATTTGCATTCATGTCTTGTTTCTCTGAACACTGAACTTGATGAACTCTACTGTCTCAGTATTTGTATATTTGTACAGTGACAGATATACATATACATCATATATGTATATATACATATATGATGTATATTTACATCATATATTGCATACATTATATATCATATTTCTGTTCATTTTCTGATCAAAATGAACAGAAACAGAAAATTTGTCCGATAGAATCTCCAATAATTTCACAGAACTTAACCTCTCATGATCAGCTAAGCAAGGCTGGTGGCATCTACTAACTAACTAACTCACTCACTCTTTGGTTACCTAGCAACACCCTGGTGAGTAACTTGCGCAGCAGTAGTTTCATGTTTTGCCACCGTGCCTCATAACTGCTTATAAATAAAAAACAAAGTGGAGTAAAGGGAGAAAATGAGTGAAACATGTCAAGAGTAAACTGTGGATAAGACAGGAAAGGTCACGCCACCAGTTTAGCAGTAATTCAGATATTTAAAACAAAAAATGAATCCTTAAATGAATCCTAAAGGTTTCCATTCACTCCTCTCGCTCCCTCACACATATTCGTTCCATTACAAGTGCTGACCTGCTCCTATAGTTGCACTGAACAAATTAACATTCCTGCAATATATTTCAGCCTCACACATCAGAGCAGCTTCTTGAAACATCGCACGTGCTGCTGGCATCTCACAAATCACATGACTGAGCGTGCAGCAACAGACAGGAAGTGTTTCCATATACGATTGCTGGAGGCTCAAAGAGAACATATCTGAGCGTAAATCTTGAAAAGAGAAAAAACAGTGGAGAGGCCATATGTGATTTAAAACAGCTCTCTATATACAATACTTAATTTTATTCATCAGGATATGAGAAATTATGCTTGTTTTGTTTTTTTGAATTGTGCTGATGCAACTGAAATGTCCCACAAGAGCCGAACCCATGGAAACAAAACGGATTATTCAGGTATATGTTGTTCTTCCAGTCGAAGCGGAAAATGTGCTGTCAGTGGGAAGGCTTTCTGCATGGGTGAAACTGACGAGGTGACGACACCGCAAGGTAACCTGACGAGTTCAGAAACATTGTCAGGTAAAAAAAAAACAAAAAAAAAAACAAAACAGCAGGAAAAAGCTGAAATTGTAACAAACTTTTTTTTTTTTTTTTACAAACTCAATATAGCCCTGTCACAATAACAAATTTTGTTGGAGTATAAATTGCCCCCTGTGGGTATTGCGGTAAACAAAAACACTGTCATTTTGAGACCATTTTCAACTAATAAAATGATAATAATAATGACATATTAAGCCAAATAAACCCTCTGAAACATAAAAAAAACTTAATTACTACAGAACATTCAACTATAGAACTGGAAAATTTGAAATATTATAAAGAAATAAAGAAAGCAACCTGAAACAGCAGCAATTAAATAGAATTATGATGCTGATGTAACCAAAATTACATTTAATTTAATAAATAAATAAGGCTTAAAGGTATGAAACAAAGGAAGTACAGCTGTCTCATTTGACCCACTTTCATTCCTCTCCAGCGGGACGTATTGGTCACCGTGACACTAGAAGACAGGCTGTCTAGACACAACCCACAGGAAATGACTGAGGCAGTGTATGTGTCTGAAAACGGAGATACTTAGTGTGCCACCTCAGATTCTGAAGCATGACTGAGCAGCTTCTCCTGCCTCCCTCAGAACGGGCGCAGAGTGGAGCCAGATCAGCCGAGGTCTCCCATCAAGCTTCTAACTCACCTGCCAAGAGCTTTCAGGCTTAAGTCAAGATTAACTCCAGGCAAAATAAGGATGCTTAGGCAGAGAAACCAGCGAGAGACCAAACGCCTGCAGAGCTGCAAAGAGGCCCAGAGTCACAAGTATGTTGAAATGAAGTGGGGAGGCATGAAAAAACTTGTAAAGATATTGTACTTTTCTGCATTTCTCCTCAAACAAATGTAGTCTCAAAAGAAAAAGAAAAAAATATTCTGCCTTGTTCTGTTTTTGTCAGGTGTCTCCTAAACATTTATGATTACCACAGGTCATTTGGATTGGTAAACATAATGGCGAAAGAAATTTTGGGGGAAAAAAATTGAGAAAAGATTGAGAAAAATTCTGAAACATTTTAGCTACAAAATGTTTCAATATGACATGTCTGAGTAAGAATGTGACTAATCCTGCATAGGCTGTGCTGCAGGTTTTAGGGCCGACAGGCTTCATTATGTCTCAGAACGTTTTAGTGGAAACATTGTGGGACTTTGAAATCAACTTCATGGAAAAGCTCAATGGAATCATGTGTGTGTTTTTTAAGTAATAAAATGAAAATGACTGCTAAATACTATTAATAATCAAATTTAGCCTTTCCAGTCTGCCCCGGTTTCTTCACTAACAAATTTAATGGCTTTCACTTAAATTCAGCGATTTCTCTATATATATTAAACATTTTGCTGCAGCTGTATAGAACCTCTTTACAGGAGAGATTTGATGAAAACACACAAAACGACAACAAAAACAATAAATAGAAATATTCAAAAAACTCTGGCCAGCTGCCTTGTGTCACCATTGGGATGCGAGCATGAAAGTTTCTTTAGAGAGGAAGATTTAATCTTGATTAAATACAAATCTAGAAGAAAACAGGTAGAAAAACTGACCATGTCGTGTTTTCATTGGTAACCAACTATAGAGCGAGTTGGACACATAAACGTCTGAGGTCAACAATCTTTACTATCCAGAGAGCAAATTCTGCTTGGCAAGTCCAAAATAATAATAAAATCACAACTTTTTAATTTCTTTTTTTTTTTGGGTGTATTTGTAACCAGGGTTTCCTCCAGTGTATTATAAGCCTGGTGGGCCACCAGGTTTTATTTGTGGCCCCACCAGGCTTAGTATTGCTTATTTATTTAAGGTTTTGTTATGTTTGAATGTTTTAAGACTTTACAGTTGGTGTTCAGATATTAAGCTTAAAATCTTTCAATAACACATAATTATCAAGTGATATTTTCAAATTTCCTTTCAACTTTAAACATTTTTTTAACTCAAAAACACGACGGGGTGCTGGATGAATGACTGAACTAGCGCCCAACCAACAGGCTTAGCAAATTTTCTGGGGGAAATTAATATTGTATTAAAAACAATTAATTGGTTAAATGAAAATAAGAAAAAAAAATCAGAAAAATGTGCCAATTTCCTTATCCGATTAATTTATTCTTTTGATTATTTTTGAAGTTTCCAAACAGAAATTACCTAGAAACGCACACAAAAAACACTGCCAAAAAAGTCATTTTCCTTTGCTTTATATTTAAAACCATATCTATTATAACTATCTAGCCAAAGTTATAATAGAGGCCCTTAAGAGCCACACACAGCAGGTTGAAGCTTTAAAGCCAACAAAGACTAGACAGAGAAATGTGCACTAACGAACAGAAAGATCATCTGATTTTCCGTATTCCCTTTCTGAGCTCGTCTTCTTTGGGAATGCTTTATGCCGAGTCATTCTGCATAATGACAAACAGACGCCCAGAATTATGCGTGCTAAATTTATTTAATCTCAAACTGCAGCAGTGACAGCTCTGATTCTTGGATCTTTAATTTTCATCAAAGCTTCAAATACCAGCTCTAAAAAAAGTTGCATCTTTACAGAGAGGGAAAAGTTATTTTTTACATTTGGTCTGGGTTAAAACAAACGTGCTCACCACTTCCATCTATTAACAAAACGCCGCTCTGTCCGTCGAAGAGCATCATCGTACGCCAAAAGGCACAAACTTCCTTCGGTTTGCCGTCATTTCGCGTGGCTCCTGAAAGCGTGCTCAGGCAGGGAAGCAAAGCGCTACATTCCACACCGAAGCACGACCGCCGGATTTGATTATGTGGCCGACTCCACCCTGCCTCCACCTTCGGCAGCTCCTCTCAAAGGCCTGGCCGATCTCCTCAACACGAGCCCTGACCTGCAGGTAAGTACTCGAAACTCAACAACAAACATTGTGATTATTTTAGATTAAAAGCAACACACAAAACCGCTTAAGGTGTTATTGAAAATCTGACGAGGCGTAAACATGCGAAAGTCTTCGGATTTGTGCAGGACAAAATGATCTATAACCCATTGAGTTTTTGGTTTTTTTGTTTTGTTTTTAGTGACACAAGAAAACATGAATTTTGGAAGTATTTTATAGGAAATTTAAGTGAAAAACCAAAAACAAAGTCTATCACTTTGTGGGCGTTTATTGTATCGTTTACCAAGACAAATTCATCTATACATTTCAGTTATCGATGTTAACTAAAAAAACAAAACATGTTCCCACGAGAACATCGTTCAATATCAGTGAGTTCCAAAAATATCATTAAATACAGTTAGTGTGTGCAGTTCAGTGATATAAATCACACTTTTATCCTGAAAAAGCCTATTTCTCCTGAGTGTTTTTCAAGAATATTTGTGTTGGTGGCCCTTTGAATGCTGTGCCATGCAGTCAACACCCTGCAAGACTATGCATTACCTAAAAAAAATACGTAAATATGTTTTTCTCTTCATCTTTGTTTTAATCCTTAATTGCTACCACCGCAAAAATATTGCAATAAAATCTTCCAAAATTGTAAAAACCTTTTGAACACCTGCATGGTAGAAGATAAAGGCTTGCACTTTGTAAGCGTTCACGTTCACATCCTCATAAGTGTGATTGCATTAGAGCTTCACAATGTGCTGGGTGAGCGGAAAAACGAGAGAACCATGTGGGCTATGTGGGAAGCGATGGTTTAAAAGGCCTGAGAAAGACTTGAGAGGGGATCTCATATGGCACGAGAATCAATATTCGTTTCCACAGCCAGGCTTATTTCTCCACTCCGGAGAGGATTTCGCAAGCGTTAATGAGAAGCCGAGTCTCCGCCGCCTTGGCTCCCGTCCTGTCCATTCCTGCGCGGAAGCCCATGGTGACCACACATCGCCCTCCAAAAAAAAAAAAAAACCCGCCCGACCGCTCTCTATTCTCACTGACAACAAAACAATGCTGCCGCCACGACTCTCCGATCCGCTTTTCTCGAGAGTCCTGTTTGTACAGAAAACAGACGACGGTGGAGCTCGGGGTTGCGTTTCTGATGCTCCCACCGTCGCTTCATCTGCTCTGTTGCTCAGAGGGAACTTTGAAGTCAGGAGGTTCGCTTCCCGAGGTGAAGGCAATAAAAGCCGGAGGGAGGAAGTTGGTGACAATTTGCTTGGTGATGCATTGGGTACATACGTTACCCGGCGAACAGCATGCCAGGTTTGGCACAACTCCAAGGAAAAGCTTTTAAAGCAGGATTAGCACATCACTGACTCAGTCCCACTCTTTGAACAGACACACTATAAAGAAAAAGTATTGAAAGTAAAACCATTCTATATTGTGATTTTGTTTTTTTCCCCTCCCTAAAATGAAGTCTGCTCAACCCATAAAGGAGTAAACTATGGAACTCTTACAAAAAGGAAGAACCAAGTACAGTAGAGCTTACATTTTTGACCTTGTTTAAGCCGACACAGGCTGTCACAGTTAACTATTGACAGGATGCGGCCATGTGACTGGAGTATGAATGGAGGGAGGATGGCTGTTGCACAATTCACACTCACTCTCAGCTGCTGTGGGTAAGGGTGTGTGTTTATAGTCAGGGTAGGAGGAAAGGTTTGCCGCGATAAAAACACACGATAGAAACATTGGATTTTTTTTCCGAAGCAATCTAAGTACGAAAATAAACAGAATCAACCCGATCAACACTTCAGCTACCTATTTAAGTTTAACATTATGATAAGCATACACAGTTTAAGGCTACTTTTCCAAAAAACTAAACTAAAATTTTAGTTAAATGATGTAGCTGCTTTAATTTAAAATAGATTTAAATACAATAGCTAGGCCAGAAAAGAATATGGGATGAAAACTCCTCAAATTTTGGTAATATTCTGTGCGTTTATTGCACAGGATAAAAGCACAGAATATTGCGTTTATTACTCTCTCCCCACTTCCGTTCTTCAACAAGGAGCACTAGGAGTTCAGAAAGTGGACTTTGCTGGGTTTCTCTGACATTTTCTTTAAAATCAAAGAACAGCATGATGGGAAATTTGAGCAGTTTTTGAAACCGTGAAGTCGTTCCTATATTTACTGCAAAGTGTAAAGGGCGAGGACGCAGAATCTGGTGGAGTTACATTTACAACATATCTGATTGTATTTTGAAGAAAAGGGAATGATGCAAACTAGCCATACTCCACTCCACACCTTATGTCACAACGTAGTATCACAGGAATCTACCCTGGAGGAGACAGGAAGGCTCGTAACCTGGTTACAAACAAGCTATCAAAAAGTAGCTTGTCGCATGAGAAGTTATCATCCAAAGGTTGAAAAAGCTTTTAAAAACATCACCAAAACAAAATGAAAAAATAAGTAGAGAAAAAGTCAATTAAGTGTATTACTTAACTAGTTTGGAGCGAATCAATTAGGTTACATAAAGCATAATTTCGTCAGATGTTGACGATACGCATTGCTGTAATAAGTAAGAAGTATGTGAGGTAAATGTTTGCCAAGTCAGAACTTATGTGGAAATGTGTTTCCCTCTCCCCTTCAGCGTCTCAACTCTTTTTGGAAAAATAATAATAATTAAAAAAATAAATCAAAAAAACTCCTCAAGCGAGCATAAAAACAATTTTTGCAAAACCGAGGAAGTTATTTCAAATTTTCCCACTACCGTCAACGACCTTTTTTAATGCGATAAATCAAAATGCGCATACAGAAAAACATTAACGGAAACACGGCTAATGGCAGGTGCAGCAGGGTTTTAAAAAGCTACAGGTACCGCTGCTTCCCCCCCCCCCTCTTCTACTTGTTACTGCACACTGCCGGTCAGCAGTCATTTTTCCCCATGCTCCCACAAAACACCAACTTAATGGTGCGGTTAAATCTCTGGTCTGCTAATTGCATTACATAAAGTTACCACGACTTCTTCAGAAAACAATCTGGCCGGCAAAGTGCTTGAGAAGCATTTGTGGTTCTGCTGTGTTTTTACTCCAGTTTACTGAGCTTCTGAGCTCGTGCTGATCGTCTGTGCAGCTAGATGAAGCTATTGCATTCAAATCCAACTGTGATCAGGGTTTCCCTGGTTCTATTATGCGCCTGGTGGGCCACCAGGCTTTACTTGTGCCCCCACCAGGCTAAACAATGTTTGTATACTTTAGTTTTTTTTAATGATTCCCATTTTTAAAGAAATTATAGCTGATGATATTTCCAAATTTCCTGTCAACTTTAAACATTTTTTAACTCAAAAACCCAGCAAATCGCTAGATGACTGCCCTACTGCCCTGAGCACCAGGCTTAACAAGTTTTCCGGGGGAAACCCTGTCGATAACAGCATTCCTCCCAATAGGGGTATAAAGGTAAGCATTTAAAAAGTCCTTGAATCAATGAGGCGACACGGGCGAGGCCCAAATATTCGCAGAAAAGACAAGCAAGGCGCAGAACCTTCAGGCTTACGGTTAAGCAAGACTTAAAGGGGCAGGGCAGCAGAAACCTGTCTTGAAAGAGTCTTCTGTCCTCCAGCTGACACTGACAGAGTGATCCAACCTGATTTTATTATGCGGAACCTGAATATTGACTACAAATATCTTTTTTCAAGTTTATAATACCAACAAATCAACTGTGATCTTTATACACAAATGTGTCGGTCAGAAATGAAACTAATTTGGCCATATAGTTTACCAATAAAAAGAAATCTAGGCATGGATTAAATATTAGCCATTGCAATTATTTTAGTCAGGCATATTAGTTAGTACAAGTGTGTATCGTTAGAACACCTTTTTTGGTAACAAATCCTACCTGAAAATGTTGGTTATAATTGAACAGAAAATGTTAATTCAGTCAGAGAACATTAAGCCGGATTAAAAAAAAAAAAAAAAAAGCTAATTAGAGTTGTATTATGAATACATATCCATATAATAAAAGTTCAAAACTGTAAGAATTTCAATTCTAGCCCAACAATAGTTTCATAGAGTTGCTGTTGCTAGTGATTTCAGCCGTAAATGGTTTACATACCATCTTAGAAAGGATTTTAAAAGTATACAATATTATTTCAGTGATGTCTCTGCTTTAATCGCATACCTCTGTTTTGTTTTCCTTTCTTTCTAAAATGGAACAACTTCATGAAAGAAACAGCAAAGGTTCTTACAAGTCATGATTCGCCTGCAAAAGACTCAGTTGTGATAAACTGGATCAACTTCAGACGTAAAACTTGCTGGCGTGCACTAATGGCAGTGTCTGTGAAACTGTATCCTTGAGATTTATTTGGTATTGATTCATCTGAGCTTGTCATTCTTAAATGTATATTTAGGGAGATGGTTCTGGATTGAGACATGTTAAATGAACGCCTTATTTACATCAATCATTCTTCATGAATGATTGACCCTTGATTGTGCAGATATGTATAAGATTAATAAAACAGAAGTTGCCAAATAGTGCCTGTTGTGTCTAAAGTGTGCCATTATTTGACAAACTCGATCTATTTGAGTGATTAAATGAATCAACTTGAATAGAATGATCTTGAAACAAAAATTACAATTTGACTCATTTTGTTCAGTGTGTACATTTCAGTAAAATGTAGGAACTTAGTTGTTGCTGCTAACTCTTGATTTCTAGCAACTGAAGGGAAGACACTGAGATTAGAGGTGATTATATGGATGGGGCGGGCAGCTGTCAGTGATATGAATACAGACGGATTATTATTGCTCCCTCCGTGTAGAAATGTGCGACATACGCCATCATCACTATGTAGACAGAACTCTACAGGACATGAATTATCTCTGTCTCCCATGATTTAACTGTTAATATGTGAAATGGCATATGTAATTATAAACTAGCGGCTTTATTTATTTTTCATTACTTTGCTAAACTTAACAGGGTATACTTCCAAACAAACCTACGGCGTCTGCTTCACCGCGTTTCACCACCTGGATAACGACTTTGTAACACGGGGGCTAAAGGTCTGTAGCTTCAACAGTAAAGCTAATGTTAGCTAGCCGTTAACGTTAGTTAGCAGGAATGTTGTTGCTCTGACAACACTCAATTTTTATTTCTTTCATTTTTTTTTTCTTCTTAATAACATTCCTCTAAACGACACCGCTTACCTCAATTTTGTCGACATTCCTGGCACAGCCGACAACCCGCATGCCCTGCTGGACCAGAGCCCGGGTTACAGCCGCTCCAATCCCCACCGAGGCTCCGGTCACCAGGGCCACTCTGCCTTTCCACCGCTCCATCTCCACCAGCGTCTTCACCGGGACCGTTTCTGACGCGAGCCTACAGCTCCCCGTGTTGCGCTTCTGCCAAGCCCTAAAATCAGGCTGCCGCGGTTGAGGATGTCGCGGGGGTTACGTACGGTATTCGAAATATGGGATGCACCCGTTCCAGAGTCCCGTATCAGTCTGCGCAGCATCCAGGACGGCGGCGGCAATAAGAGGTCGTAAAGATCGATCCATGCGCCTCTCGGACCGAAATACGAAGAGTCCGGCTGCGTTGAAATGTTCGACTCACTTCACCTCCCACTTTCATTTCGAGCCACCGCACTGGACTGGGAAGTGTTGAGAGTAGCTTATTAGCACCACCTAGTGGAGAGGATGGAATAGTAAAAGTCAAAGGTGAAACTATGGCATAAATACCGCTTGTGGGGCTGGCTGTGCTTTCAGGGGAACTCCAGAGATGCCCCCAGAAAGTCTTTAAACTTATAAAGTGGGTTGCCCGAAGGTTGTATGGGGTCCTAAGCAGAATTTCATTTGGGGCCCTAAACTTGTATACAAATTTAGTGGATGCAGGAAGGCGGATCCACTTTAAAAGCAATCTGATAATTAGTTATCTGCTAAAATGTGTTTTGTGAACAAACTGAGTTGAAATGCACAAAGATTAAAGTCATTGCATCAGATTATAACGCTATTAACATATCATATAAAAAAGATTACTATTTGCATTCTTATAGCATATTTGCCAATTCCTTTAAATCTTAAAATAAAATTTAAAAAATCCATATTTTAGTTCATGTGTACTTAGTCTATTACAGAGAAGATGGGGCACAACATCCTTCACATCATGGCTTAAAATACTTTTTTCAAGATAATCCTGCTCGTCAAAACCAAAGTAAGAATATTTAATTAACATAAAATTTTCTGATTACTAGTTTCTCCCACCCAAAATCCTAAAATTTCTACTAAAATGAAATGTAACAGGAAAAAAAATGCTCAGTCTGCTTAAATCCGGTGCACTGTGAGGAAGCGCCAGGTACTAACATCAGTACAGACTGTCCAGGAATGTGAGCTACTGTTCACATTCCTGGACAGTCAGTTTTATTTCTTTAACCAAAAATCAAACATTCAAAGATGTGGGAGTAGAATCGTCTGACAAATTAACCATCTGCTTTATTAGGTATTAATCTAACACTGGTCTCTGATGACATGATGGTCTGTGAAGTTCAACATTTTATGCTTTAGAAACCCAATAGAAACTTTCTGAAGTTTGCTCACAAAGAGTGAGTTGGTGCATAGATTCATAAACTGGTCTATAGAGTTAGCTGAAATATTAAAAAGTTACTTTATTTACCAAGTTGTTCCCTGTAGGCGTGGCGCTCTCCAACAGAGGGACGTTTGGCACTGGATTGTATTACATTTTTTCTGTCATTTTAATCTGAAACTGGATTTATGTCAGATCACTAATTCTGTTTATCCCTCTCTTAATGCATTTCTAAAGTGGAGATCCACAATGCTGCCAATATGTTTTTAACTGTAATCCGCACAGCTGTTTTGACAGAATTAGTAAAAGGCTCAAATGTATGAATAAAGTCCTGAAGGGGATTTTTTTTTTCTGTCAGGCACAAGTTTCAAACTTCTGTCCTCAAGGTTTGGTGTTCTGCAGCCTCTCAATGCACCCTTGTCTGAACACACCTAAAGGGGCAGTATTATGTAAAATGGACATTTTGAGATTTACATCAGGTTATTCCATCATCAAAAAACATCTGGAATGTTGCTTTGATTCTTTCACAGTTTGAGAACTGCTTTAATCTCCCATGGCAACCATTCAAAACACCTGGTTGGACCTAGCTCCGCCTTCGAGGCGCAGCTCCTCCCTCATTCAGTTCCTTCAGACTAGTGGCAGCAATTAGCTAACACCTGGTGGAATTGCGCATCTACTGAGGTCATTATATGAGCCACTTCTCTGTCTAACGCCGGTAAAAACTGTGTTAAAAGGTTAATAGGGGAGTGATGTCATGATGACTTCCTGAGTTTCAGAAAAAGCAGGAGTTTTAAAGAGACAGAGGACCAATTTGAAGAAGTTACATTTATTTTAAGTCATATCAGATCTATACAGTCTTTTTATAACAACTGAACTTAACAGTTGTTTGATTGTAGTATAAAACCATGTGCCTGGAAAATACACAATACCTTTAAAAATAAACTATTGAATTGCCTTTCCTGAATGAAATCAAGTTCTACAGAGTCCTGCTAATGACTAAAGTATTTCATTCAGGTTTGTTGAAGCAGCCTGCAAGTACTGGAGCTTCAGATTCCTGCTACATGGGACATGCCAACTAAGCCACTGTGTAAAATTTGAAGACTGAACAATACAATAAAATAGGAACTTTGACTTTTCTGTCCTTGAAAGGAACCACTCCAAAAGCAGTACTAACCAACAGGGTATGGTTTACAGTTAAAACAAGTTTCACAAATCTCACGCCTTAGATAAGACCAATAGGAAACAGTCAGCTCTCCGAGGCAAAACCTGGAAATGCAGAGTAACTGGAAAGGTACCAAATTGTCCTGGGCTGGAACACCTGCTTACAGGTGCCAGAAAATGGTCGACTCCAGAGCTGATGCAGCCCTCAAACATCATTTGTTTACCAAAGCTTTAATTCAGTCATTTACAGGAAAGCTACATTTTCCCCAAGTATTTTGTGCTTAAGTTCATTTTAAAAATACTTTATTGATCCCAAAGAGAAGCTAAATGTTGCTGTAGCTCTATATTCAATGTTTTTCAGAGTCGTAGATGCTGACTGTCGTCTTTCCAGTTGGAGTTTATACAATAAATGGGTTTGCAGAGAAATTTTGAGCCATTTCTTTATACCAACTGGTAGCATTTTGGACACAACTGTACTTATAAAAAATAGAAAATCAGGTTTTTGGCTATAAAAATTGGTTTGCAAAACTGTATATGAGTTATGTATATTGTGAAGAAAAATTCATATTTAGAGGGGGATAAAAAAACACATTTATAACCCATATTAATAAATACTCTTTATTTAGTAAATTTTTCTTAACATTGCGCTCTTAACACACCCCAAATTAATTACAAATGGATGTTTATTCTCTGTAAAATTTTTATATTTATACTTCTGTACACATTTCATGGTGCAACCTGTAAGCGCTACACTGAAGTGTCACCATAAAGAAGAGAGAGAAAGAAAAGAATGGAAAAAAAATAAAAATAAGACGACAAAAATTCTTCCCCAATATCACAGCTTGCAAAACTTGATTTCTTATTCCACTGTGCTCTAACCCCGAAACCCTACACAAGACCAACAATAAATAGCTAGGCTTGGTCAAAGAGAACAACTAACATGTATGAGTGTGGCAAATAGAGATGAACAACTGCATCAGTGTACAAGTGCAAAAGAATCAAAGATGTCAAGGAGAAAGAAAATTAATAAATCACGTTGATTTTAAAGAAATGACCCAACAAGACACCGAAGGATACATCTGAAATGTATCTTTTTATAACAACCTTGCAGCAGTGGTCACGAGTGCTTTTAAATTTCCCACGGGACGATGACGTTACTTGACGCTGGTCGTGGCGAACCACTTTCCACAGACTCGCTTGCTCCGCTCAGTGGCACGGCAGTAGTTGGTGAATTTCTCCCTGAGGAGCTGTCGGTACTGGTGGCGGTTGCTGTAGAAGGACTGGTTCTGTTCTAGAAATGCCTGGATTTCATCCTGCGTCAGACCGTTCTCTTCATCGGAAGTTACCTCGGAATCGTCCTGATCGAGGAAGAAAAAATAAAACAGAAGAAAAGATGGTCATGGATGATCCAAATCTTATGGAGTATTAAAGCCACGCCAAGAAAATAAAGTGAGAATATTACGACTTCATTCACATAATATGACTTTATTCTTGGAATTTTATTTTTTATTTATATGGCCCTAATAATCCTGTTGTGCAATCTGAACAGTAGATTCATAACTAGTTCTTCTGATGTTAAATATAAAGTTCAATACTACTTTTCTACTGATGATGATCAGAACAGGGCAAAATAATAATAATCTCACCAGGAGTTCCACCAAACTTAAATCTCCCTTTGTAGGCCTCATGTGAAGGCTGAGGTTGCTTTGATGGACTGCCCATGGCGACCGTAGTGCAATGTTAGCAAGCTTATCGCCACATAAGGAGGACAAAATGCCTTTGGTTCGACAAGTGTT